>NC_046660.1:37641621-37736179 GCF_010883055.1 Belonocnema kinseyi | reverse complement strand
CATATATCTAGTCGGGAGTGGTGCTGACTGAAAACAGATGATTTGGAGCGATTCGCGCGCCATTTGTTGGTCATTCTAAGGACTTACTGAACTACCCTCGTAATTATCTTTTGAAATTAAAAAAATTAAAAAGAAATCGATGAAATTTATAAGAATTTTAAAGAAGTCAGAAAAAGTTGATAAGACTTTAAAATAGTTCAAGTTGAATTCAAAAGAATTCAAATGAATTGGACATTTGTTTCCCAAAAATTTCCAGTGAATTGAAAATAATTTAAAAATATGAAAAAATGTATTAATTTCAGTTAGTTTGAAATGATTTTGGAAAAATTTAAGTCAATAAAAAAGAATGTGGTGAAATTCCTAAGAATTCGAGGTGAGTATTATAAGGCTTTAAGATTAATTAAATAAAAATTTGTTGAAAAGACTCTTTCAAGAATTCAAGATAAATTAATAAGAATACAAGCTGAATTCCAAATGAATTGATTCTTAATTCGCTTTAAATGATTGAAATCAAGGGAAAAAATACATTTTTCTGAAAAAGCCCTAAATTTTTTAAATCCTTTGAAATGTTTTAAAATTCCTTTGAAGTTTTTTAAAAAAAGCCCTAAAATTCTTCAAAATTCCTGGGAATATTTTTATATGCCCTATGATATTTAATATTTTCTAATTACCCTACGAAATCGCTATCTCTTCTCAAATTCTAGGAAATTCATGAAAACCCGATACAAATTTTTTTAAATCCCTCTTCATCATTCAAGTTTTCATATTTGTGAAAGAAAAAAAAACTTTGGAATCTTTCAAAATACCATAAAATATTTCAAATCCTTTAAAGTCTTCTATAATCCCTTGATACTTGTTAAAGATCTTAATAAATGCTTGGAATGTAAAAAAAAATAACCTAAAATATTTCAATTCTCTTAAAATCACATCAAACTTTATCATTCCTTCAAATTAATGAAATCTGCTAACAATTTCGTGGAATATTTCAAAATACTGTAAAATATTTCAAATCTTTTGTAAATCTTGAAACTTTTTTAATCTGTTTAAAATTTCCTAGAACTTTTTAAAATACCCTAAAGTCTTTGAAATCCCTTAAAGATTATTTAAATCTATTAAAAGTTTCTAACAATCTTCTAAATTCTCTAAAATATTTTAAATCCTTTAAAATCATTTGAAATCTGTAAGATCCTTCTGAATACCTTCAAATTATTGAAACCTATTCAAAAATATCTTTCAATCTCTTCATATACCCTAAAATATTTCACATTCTTTTAAATCTTTAAAAATCGCTTGAAACTTATTAAAACTCTTGAAAATTCCTTTAAATTAAAAAAAATAACATAAATATTTAAAACCCTTTCGAAATATTGTAATCTGTCAAAAATTTTTCGGAATCTTTCAAAATACTCTAAAATACATTCGAAATTACTTTAAATTATTAAAATCTGTTAAAAAATATTTTTCTTTCTTTTGAAATACCCTAAAATATTTCAAATTGTTTGACATATTATGTAATCTCTTGATAGTTTTTGAAACTCTTAATGATTTCTGAAAATACCGAAAATCTATCAAACACTTTGAAATTCTTTCAAAATATCGCAATCTTTTAAAAATGTCTTGAAATCTTTCAAAATACTGTTAAATATTTCAAATCCTTTAAAACCCTTTGTAGACCTTGACATTTTTTTTAATTGTTGGAAATTTCATGAAATTTAAAATAATCTCTCAAAATCCCTTCCACGTATTGAAATATATTTTTTAAAATCTTGAAATCTTTTTAATTTTTCTTGAATATTTTAAATCCTTAGAAATCTTTCAAAATCCAAAAAAAAAACTTAGTAAAGCTCTTGGAAATTCCTTGACTTTTTTGTAAGGGCCCTGAAATCTTTACAATCCATTCAAACACCTTCAAATGATTGATATTTGTTAGAAATCCCTTTGCATTTTTTTAAATACCCTAAAATCTTTTAAATCCCTTCAAATTATTGAAATTTGTTAAAAATTCTTCGAAATCATTTAAAATACTATAAAATAATTCAAATATTTCGAAATATTTAGAAAAACCTTTGAAACGCTTAAAAACTCCTTTGAGCTTTTTAAAATACACGAAAATCTGTAAAAATCCTTCGAAATTCCTTCAAATGATTGAAATCTGATAAAAATGTCTTCGAATCTTTAGAAATATCATAAGATATTTCAAATCCTTTGCAATCTTTTGCAAGCCTTGGCAATTTTTAAGGCTCTTGAAACTTCCTTGAAATAAAAAAAATATCTTACAATCTTTGAAAACCCCTACAACTATTGAAATCTTAATACAAATTCTTTGAATCTTTTAAAATATTCTAAAATATTTAAAATCCCTCGAAATCCTTTTAAAACCTTGAAACTTTTGAAAGCTCTTGAAAACTAATTTGAATTTAAAAAGATGCCCTACTATCTTAAAAATCCTTTGAGATACATAAAAATTATTGAAATTAGTTAACAAATTATGGAATCTTTCAAGATACCCTAGAATATTACGATTCCTGCCAAATACTTTGAAATCTCCTTAAGCTTTCTAAAGCTCTTTAAAACCCTTTCAATTAATTAAAATACCCTAAAATCTTTAAAATCTTTTCAAATCCTTACAAATTATTGAAATGTATTAAAAATTCCTGGGAATCTTTTAAAGTACTCTATAAAATATATCAAGCACTATAAAATCGTTCGAAATTCTTGAAACGGTTTTTGAATCCGTTAATCAACTCTTTCGAATTTTTAATAATATCCTAAAACGTTTAAAATCCTTTGGACCTTTCAATTATTGGAATTTATTCAAAAGATCTTTTAGTCTTATAAAATACCCTTAAATATTTCAAATTCTTGGAAATCATTTGAAATCCCCAGAAACTTTTTAAAGCTCTTGTCAATTCCTATGCATTTTTAAAAATATCTTCAAATCTGTAAAATCCTTTCAAATACCTTCAAATTACTGATATCTCTTCAAAATATCTATCAATCTTTGAAGATACCCTTAAATATTTCTAATCCTTTGAAATCATTTGAGATCCCTTGAAACTTTTAAAACCTCTTGAAATTTCCTTAAAAACTTTTTAAAACACCCCAAAATCTATCAAATCTTTTGAAATCCCTTAAAATTACTGAAATCTATTTTAAAATTTTTTGAATTTTCTAAAACATCCTGAAACTTTTGAAATTCTTTCAAATTATTGAAATCTATGGAAAATTTCTTGAAATTTTTCAAAATACCATGAACAATTTTAGATTCTTTGACATTTTTTGTAATCCTTGATACTATTTTAAACCGTCGAACATTTGTTGGCATTTTTAAAAATACCCCAAAATCTTTGAAATTCCTTTAAATTATTGAAATCCATTTAATGTTTCTTGGAATCTTTTTATATTCTCCACAATATTTTGAATCCTTTGAAATCCTTCGTAAATTTTTAAATCTCTTGAAAATTTCTTCGATTTTTTAAAATACCCTCAAACCTTTGAAAATCCTTGAAATTATTGACATTCAAAATTTACGAAATTTAAATTAGACCAAAATCCAAATTAAAAATCCCATTTAACATCCAATAATCAAATTTGATTATTGACATTCCTTTGAATTATTTAAATCTCTTAAATTTTTCTTTAAATTTTTAAACATTCACTAAAATATTTCGAATGCTTCGAAATCCTTTGAAATCCCTTGAAACTTTCTAAAGCTCTTGAAAATTCCTTGGAATTAAAAACAACTAAAATCTTTGAAATTCCTTCAAATTATTGAAATTTATCAATGTTTCTTAGAACCATTTAATGTTCTTTGAAATATTTCCAACTGCTTTGAAATCGTTGATACTTTTTAAATTTGTATTCAATTTCTTATAATTTTTTAAATTGCCCTAAAATCTTTGAAATTATAGAAATTCCTTCAAGTTATTGAAATCTATTAAATGTTTCTTAGAATCCTTTAATATTTTCTATAATATTTCGAAATCCTTTGAAACTTTGAAAGATCTTGAAAATTCCTTGGAATTTTAAAAAGTACCCTTAAATCTGTAAAATTCTTGGGAATCCCTTAAAATTACTGAAGTCAATGAAATATTTCTTGGAACCTTGTCAAATACCTTAAAATATTTCAAAAGAATTCAACAAACATAAAAAAATAGGTATAGACCTGAATTCAATAGGGGCTAGGCCGTAGATTAATTTATTTGGTTAAAGTGACTAATGCGATATTTTTATTTAAAACAGGATTATAGTGACTTTGTGTTTAAAAAGTTGCTAAAAATTAAATTTAGGAAAAAGTGAATTACAGAAATTCTCTAAATTTTGCAATTTTTTTTTCAAATTTCTCAACATTCCCTGACTAACAAACTTCTCTGACCTTTCCCTGATTTATAGAATTGCCCTGATCTGCGGCCGATCTGATAAAAGCTTAAGTTATATTCACAGTCTAGAAATTAAAAAAATCTTTTTTGGATTAGAATATTTTTGTTTTCAAATTTATAATTCGATAGTATCTCGAATAATCGATGATTTCGATAATAGGATCTCGAGTGAGGCACACATTTTACCATATATTTCAGCACGCATGCATCAAATACAACTACTTCATTGGCACTATCGTCTGCCATTTGAATTATAATTCTAAGTCAGCGAATGAGCATACCCTAATCGCCGCATGCGCATTAAAAATTATTTTCATTTTGGCATCTCTGCCAAAATTCAATGTTTTTCCCTCTGTTCGTGGTGCAGGTACAGAGTGACATTTTTGATTCGGTGATTGAAGGTGCATATTTTCTACGATTAATTAATAAAAATAAACGCAAATTATGCCTAAGAGGAAAAACCAAGCCTTAATCGATTCCGACAGCAGTGGAAGTTCCGAAGAAAGCGTCTCCGACCTCGAAAACGTGAGTTCCTAACCTATAATTGACACTTAAGACTTTTTTCCTCTTCAGGCAACATTTGAATCATATTTTCTCAGAAGTCTGTACAGAATTGTTAAAAATTCTTTGATTTTAATAATCTTAGTAATTTTCTGCAATTTAGGTTGCATATTATTTCTCATTTCCTACCCGAAAAAAAAACTAAAAAGATTTTCACAGACTGTTCACACCTTAAAACCCGGACGTCGATATGCAATTGTACTATTTTTGGAATATATTTTAGATTTCTGCGTTATAAACTTTTTTTAGCTATTTCAAGTGATAGATTTTTTAATGGATTTGAAAATAATGAATGAATGAAATGGTGTTAAAACTGCAACAAGTTTCGGTTTGTCTTGTAAAAATTGTTGGTTATGTTTTTGTTTAATCGGTGACAGTTTTCAGCCTCTTTCTGTTTCATTTTTTTAATTCTTCAATTAATTTTTTTATGTCATATTGTTAAAAAAATTATATTTTTTATATGAAAATTCATGTATTCTGTTGCACGTTTTCCTTTTTTTGTTGAAGATTCATCATTCTAGTTTTAAATTCTTTTCTTTAGTTGAAAAGTTCAACTGTAACGTTTAATTTGTTTATTTATTCATTATTTTATTAAATTTATTAAATTAAGTTTCATTTAGTTTAATTCTTCAATTTTTGTTTCAAAATTAATCTTTTTGATTTTAAATCTCAATGATAAAAAGAGATTTCGGGTTCCAATCGTGTACAAAACTACGTATTTTCCCGACGTTTCGTGAACATTGCAGTTCACTTCTTCTGGGCTAACCTGAAAACAGGTTTAGGTCAGGGCTAACGATTGTAACCCGAAATATCTCTTGTTATCAAAATGAATCATCGTAAAAACATTAAATCTATTTGTAAATATCTATCTTAAAAATGTATGTGTCTTGTTAAATATTCGTTTTTTTTTGGGTACAATATTAATTTTCTTTTTGGAAAATTCATCTCTTTAGTTAAAAATTCAACAATTTTGTTTAAAATTCGTCGTTTTGTTTTGAAATAATATTTTTAACTTAATTTGGTTCCAAATTTATCTTTTTGAATTTAAAACTCAATTATTTTATTGAAAATTCGTCTTTTTTGGTAGTATATTAATATCTTGGTTGAACGTTTATATATAAAAATTCGTCTTTATCTTACAAAATAAATTTTTTTACTAAAAAATTTAATTGTTCTATTTTTGATTTAAAATTGATCTTTTTGAGTTTAAAATTCAACTATTTGGTTGAAAATTCATGTTTTTTGTCAAAATTTAATATCTCTGGTAAAAATTTTTTTTTTAATATAAACTCGTCTTTATTGGTTTAAAATAATTTTTTTTTTTTAATTTAATTCTTCCATTTTTTGTTCAAAATTTATCTTTTTGAGTTTAAAATTCAACTATTTTGTTGAAAATATATGTCTCTTGTTGAAAATTCATATTTTTGGTATAATATTAATCTTCTTGGTTGAAAATTCATCTCTTTGGTTACAAATTTAAATATTTTGTTGAAAACTCATCTTTTTTGGCTCAAAATAATTTTTTTTAACTTTAAATTTAATTCTTCTATTTTTGGTTCAGTATTTATCTTTTTGACTTTAAAACTCAACCTTTTTGTTTAAAATTCAGTTTTTTGGTAGAATATTAATCTTCTTGGTAGAAAATGCATCTCTTTGGTTGAAATTTTAAATATTTCCTTGGAAATTCTCCTTTTTTGGTTCAAAATTGATTTTTTTAATGTTTTAATGTAAGGTTCAAATATGTGGTAAAAATTTCGTTTTTATTTGTAGCAAAGTAATCTTATTGGTTGAAAGTTCATCTCATTTGTTAGAAATTAAACTATTTTGTTAAAAAGACGTCTTTTCGGATTCAGAAGAATATTTGTTTAATTAAAATTGATCTTTTTTAGTTGAAACATCAACTATTTGGTTTAGAATTAATGTATTTTGTTGAAAATGAAATACCTCTTAAGTTTTGATGTATGTGGATTTACTATTTTTTAGTAAACCGTTTTCTTATTATTATTACTTAATATTTCAATACTCTTGCGATATCTTGATTATTTTCTCATGTTTTTGAATGAAAAAATATATTTTTTAGTTGAAAATTTATGTTTTTTTATTAAAAATGTATTATTAATAGGTTGAAAATTGATCTCTTTGGTTGAAAATTTCACTGCATATTTTGTGTAAAGACTTTTTTGTTAATAATTAATTTTTTTAATTAAAAATATAACTATTTCATTGGTTATTAAAAATTGATCTTCTTTAATTGATGTTTAACTATATGGTTGAAAAATTTTCTTTTTGTTGTTTGAAATTCGCCAATTTTGTTGTAAATTAACTTTTTTGTTAACATTTATGTGTTTGGGTTGAAACGTTACTCTTTTATAGGAAATTCGTCTTTTTGGCTAAAAAGTGTATCATTTTGGATAAAAAAAAATGTTATTGTTTGAAAAATCTTTCTTGATTGAAAATTCCTTTTTTTTGGTTTAAAAATTAATCTGTTTTTGATTGAGGATTCATCGAGTTTGTCGAAAAACGTTATTTGTTGGTTTAATCAACTGTTTTTAATTGAAAATTAAAATATTTGTTTGATGGAAACATCAACTATTACATTTTTTGTTGAGAGTTCTATTTTCATAGTCGAATATTCACATTTGGTTGAAAATTAAACTTCTTTTTTCAAGGATTCCTCATTGCATGCGGTTCTAGATTATTTTTTAAAACTAAAAATTTAATTCTTTCATTTTTTGTTCAATATTTATCCATTTGAATTTAAAATTCGTCTTTTTGGTCAAAAGTACTTTTAGTTTATTTGCAGTTAATTTCTTTAATTCAGTTTTATTTCATTTAATTCTTCAATTTTTGATTTAAAATCTATCTTTTTAAGTTCAAATCTGAACCATTTTATTAAAAATTTATGTATTTTGTTGAAAATCGCCTTTTTTGTCAAAATAACGTTTAAACTTCAAATTTAATTCTTAATTTTCATTTTTTATTAAAAATTCGTTTTTATCATTTGAAAATATATATTTAAAAATTTAACAATTTTGTTTAAAAATCGTCTTTTTGATTTAAAATAATATTTTTAACTTAATTTAGTTCAAAATTTATCCGTTTGAATTCAAAACTCAATTATTTTGTGGAAAATTCTTTTTTTGTGTGTGGAATATTAATTTTCTTAGTTGAAAATTCATCTCTTTAGTTAAAAAAATTTATTTGTCTATTTTGGTTCAAAATGCATCTCTTTAACTAAAAATTTAACAATTTTGTTTAAAATTCATCTTTTTGGTTTAAAATAATATTTTTAACTTAAATTGGTTCAAAATTTATCTTCTTGAGTTTAAAACTCAATTATTTTGTTGAAAATTCGTCTTTTTTTGGTATTATATTAATATCTTGTTAAAAAAATTTTCTTTAAAAAGTTACCAAAAATTAAATTGAGGAAAAAGTGAATTACAGAAAATTCCTAAATTTTGCAATTTTTTCATAATTCTCGACTTTCCCTGACTAACAAAATTCTCTGACTTTTCCCTGATTTCCAAGTTTTCTCTGACCTGCGGCTGACCTGATAAAAGCTCAAGTTTTATTCACAGTTTCGAAATTTAAAAAATCTTTTTTCGATTAGAATATTTTGGTTTTCAAATTTCTAATTCGATATTATCTCGAGTAATCTCAACAAAAATTCATCTTTATGGGTAAAAAAAAGATTTTTTTAATACTGTTCTTGGTTGACAATTCCTCTCTGGTTAAAAATTTAACAATTTTGTAGAAAATTGGTCGTTTTTGGTTTAAAATAATTTTTTAAACTTAATTTTGATAACACGCTTTTTTTAATTCAAAAAGCAATTCTTTTGTTGAACATTCGTCTTTTTGGTAGAAAAATAATATCTTATTTGGAATTTTTATTAATTCGTCTTTATTGGTTCAAAATCAGTTTCTTAAATAAAAAATCCAATTCTTCCATTTTTGGTTCAAAATTAATCTTGTTGATTTTAGACCGCTATTTTATTGAAAGCGTATGTGTCTTGTGGAATCTTCGTATTTTTCAGCAGTATATTAATATCTTGGTTGATATATATTTTTAAAAATAAAAATTCACCTTTATTTGTTCAAAATATTTTTTTTGAATAAAAAAATGTAATTTTTCCATTTTTGGTTCAAAATTGATCTTTATAATTTTAGAACTCTATTTTATTGACAATGTATGTTTCTTATAGAATATTCATCATTTTTAGTTGAATATTAATTTTTTAAGTTGAAAATTCCTCTGTTTGGTTAAAAATTTAACTATTTTGTCGAAAATTCGTCTTTTTTTGCTCAAAATAATTTTTTGAACTATCAATTTAATTCCTCCAGCCCGCCCTATTGTTTAATGATTACCAAATGCATAAACCTTCGCAATAATTTTTTTAATAGGAACTATTAACACTTGCAAAGAAAAAAACGAAAACACAAAATGAGTCGTCAGCTGCTGAAGATGATTCGTCAAAGAAGGCAGCTGATTCCGACACATCAGACTCAGATGATGACTGGGATACAAAAGGAGGGAAAACAAAGAAGAATAAAAAAGCGCCGGCCAAAAGGAGTAAGCGAAAGATGACAAAGTCTAGTTCCGAAGACAGTGACAGTGATAAAGATGAGACCAAAGACTCGGAATTAGAAGATGGTACTTAATTAAATAATACAAAATAATTTCTTGCAGAAGCGGCGGAGCCTTTTTCTTCTAGAGGGATTCAAATATTTCCCTGGAATATTTTGAAATCCGTTGAAACTTTTGTAAACTCTTGCCAATTCCTTTGCATTTTAAAAAATTCCCTAAAATCTTTTAAATCATTTAAAATCTCTTTAAATTATTTTCATCTGTTTTGAGAAGTTCTTGAAATTTTTCAAATTACCATGAACAATTTCAAATTGTTTTAAATATTTTGCAATCCTTAAAACTTTTTAAAGCCGGAGAAAATTTCTTGGAATTCTTTAAAATACCCTTAAATCTTTGAAATTCCTTGAAATTATTAAAATTCCTTTAAATAAACAAAATCTATTAAATGTTTCTTGGGATCTTTTAATATTCTCTCAAATATTTTGAAACGTTTAAAATCCCTTGAAACTATTTAAAGCTTTTGAAAATTCCTTAGAATTTTTTAAATACCCACAAATATTGTAAATTCTTTGAAATGTAATAAATGTTTCTTAGAAACTTTTAATATTCTCTACAATATTTCTTGTATTATTTAAAAAATATTTAAGATATATTTCAAAGGTTGCACGAAGACTTCAATGATTTTTCAAAGATTTTAATATGCTTAAAAATATTACCGAATATTTCAAAGAAATGTAATGATTTCCTAAAAATTTCGCAAAGATTGAAAATATTTCTCGAGGATTCCAGATCGAACTAAAAGATTTCTCAAAGTCTTTAATTATTTCACAACGATTTTAGATAGATTGTAGAATGCACAATGATTTTAACAATTCCCTAAAGATTCCAATAATTTCACAAATATTACCAAATATTTTTAAAATATATAAAATTTTTCCAAAGATTTACCATTAATTTCTGGTAGATTCCAAATATCGCACACAGATGTCAATAATTTCAAAATATTGTCAAATATTTCAATAATTTCACAAATTTTAACAAATATATTTAAAAAGTACTTTCAATATTTCCAAAGGTTTGAGAAAGATTTCAATTATTTTTTAAAGATTTTCAATAACCAGCAAAGATTTGGGACAAATTTCAAAGACTTCAAAAAAAATTCAGTGATTTCCCAAAGATTTGTATAGTTTCACAAATATTACTAAACATATTTAAAAAAGATTTCAATGATTTCACAATTAATTGAAATATTTCGCAAAAATTTTGGATAGATTTAAAAGATTTTATAGAGGTTTCAATGATTTCCCAAAGATTAAAATAATTTAACAAATATTACAATGCCAAATATATTTTTTAAATATTTCAAATATTTACAAAGATTTCAATGAGTTTTCAAAGATTTCGCAAAGATTTCGAGTAGTTTTCAAAGACTTGACAAAAGCTTCAATGATTTCCCAAATATTTTTATAATTTAATCAATATTACCAAATATATTTTAAAAACATTTCAAAAGATTTGAATGATTTCTCAAATATTTCACAAAGGTATCATTGATTTCCCAAGAATTTCAAAAATATTACCAAATATATTTTTTTAAATATCCAAAGGTTTTAATGATTTTAAATATTTTGCACGAGTTTCCAAATATTTCAATAATTTCAGAAATATTACAATACTAAATATATTAAAAAACTATTTCAAATATTTACAAAGATTTCAGAACGATGTCAATGAGTTTTCAAAGATTTCACAAAAATTTGAAATGTCTATCAAAGATTTCAAAGACTTCACAAAAGCTTCAATTATTTCCCAAAGATTTTTATAATTTCACAAATCTTGCAAAATATATTTTTTTAATTCCCAAAGATTTAAGAAAGATTTGAATTGTTTTTAAAGATTTCATAATGATTTGAAATATTTCGCAAAGATTTTGGGTAGATTTAAAACATTTCATCAAAGTTTCAATTATTTCCCAAAAATTTCGATAATTTGACAAATATTACAATACCAAATATATTTCAAAAATATTTCAAATATTTACAAAGACTTCAGAACGATTTTAATGATTTACCAAAGATTTCGATAATTCTATGCATATTAACAAATATACTTAAAAAGTATTTGAAATATTTCCACAGATTTCAAATATTTTTTTAAGATTTCACAAAGATTTTAAATGTCCAGCAAAGATCTCGGATAGATTTCAAAGACTTCGCAAAAACTTCAATTATTTCCCAAAAATTTTTAAAGATTTAGATAATTTCACAAATTTTACAATGCCAAATATATTTAACAAATATTTACAAAGATTTCAGAACGATTTTAATGATTTTTCAAAGATTTCAAAAAATTTTGAAATATTTCGGATAGATTTCAGACTTTACAAAAGCTTCAATGATTTCCAAAATATTTTTATAATTTCATAAATATAACCAAATATAGTTTTAAAATATTCCAAAAGATTTGAATGATTTTCCAAAGATTTCACAAAGGTTTCAATGATTTCCCCAAGATTTCAGAAATATTACCAAATATATCTTTGTAATATTTCAAAAATTTCACAAAGGTTAAAAATATTTCGCAAAGATTTCGGGTAGATTTAAAAGATTTCATAATGATTTTAATGAATTCCCAAAAATTTCAATAATTTCACAAATATTACAATGCCCAATATATTAAAAAAATATTTCAAATATTTACAAAGATTTCAGAACGATTTGAAAGATTTCACAAAAAGTTAAAACATTTCGCAAAGATTTTGGATAGATTTCAAAGACTTGTCAAAAGCTTCAATGATTTCTCAACTATTTTTATAATTTCACACAAATATTACCAAATATATTTTTATAATTTTACACAAATATTACTAAATATATTTTTAAAAGATTTCAATGATTTCCCAAAGATTAAAAAAATATTGCCAAATCTATCTTAAAAATATTTCAAAAATTTCACAAAGATTTCGGATAGATTTAAAAGATTTTACAAAGGTTTCAATGATTTCCCAAAGATTTCAATAATTTAACAAATACCAGGGTGGCCGCTGGACCGGAAAATCGGGAATTTTTTGAGACCGAGAAATGACAGTGAATTTTTTTTACCAGGAATTTTACAAATTTGTAGAAGAGAAATCTGTCCACGTTCGATTTCAACAGTTTTTAAATAATTATTTGAATTGTTATGTTTTTCAATTATGCTATTGTTTAGCTTACAATGAGTATTGAATATTTAGCAATATTTGAATTTTTATTGTAAGACAAGTAAATTGAAAACAAATATTTAAAAGTAACGAATCATTAACTGAATTGTTTAACATAGAAAACCTTAAATCGTTAAAATTTCGAAGAGCCTTTAAACTTTGAACGTTACAATTTTAATCGTTGTATTTGAAAAATGCTTAATTTGTAAGTGACATTTTGTAATTTAGATGTATAATTTACAACTGAATATTTGTAGAAAAAATTTGAGTAATTTTAAGAGATATTTAGGAGTTTTAAAAAGATTTGAAATTATCATGCAAATTTTATAAAGTTTTCTTAAAATCTTCAAGAATCTTTTTTGAAAATTGTGTTTAAATCTTTGAAAAACTTTAAAAATATTCTCTTAAAATAATTTTTCAAAATGAAAAGTTATTTTGAATTTTCCTATGAATCTTAAGAAAATGTTTTTATTTTAAAATTCATTGTTTGATTTTTTTAATTCAGAGCATTGAAAATGATAATGTTATATTTTCTATAATGAAAAATGTTAGTAACATTCAATTTCATACGCGTAAATTATTGAGCATTTGAATACAGCATTTTTTATTCAAAAACTTTTAAATTTCAATTTTAAAAGTTTAAAAGTAACAGTTCCACTTGGAGTGCTTTAATTTGCAGCTCAGTGTTTATTACCCCAAGTGGGAATTTTTTAGCTTTAGTGTTCCATTTGTTAAAATTTCATTGACCGTGAAAAATGTTTTTGAACCGGGAAATTCAAATATTCAAATATTTACAAAGATTTTAAAGCGATTTCAAATATTTGAAATATTTCGCAAAGATTTCGCATAGATTTAAAAGAGTTCACCAAGGTTTCAATAATTTCACAAATATAACCAATCATACTTAAAAAGTGTTTTAAATATTTCCAAAGGTTGCAATTTTTTTTGAAAGATTTCACAAAGATTTTAAATAATCAGCAAAGATTTTGGACAGATATCAAAGACTTTGCATGAACTTTAATGATTTCCCAAAGATTTTTATAACTTCGCAAATATTACCAAATATATGTTTTTTTCTAATTCCAAAGATTTTTATGATTTTTTAAAGATTTTACAAAGATTTGAAATACTTAGCAAAGATTAGAGATAGATTTAAAAGATGCCACCAAGGTTTCAATAATTTCACAAATATTACAATACCAAATGCATTGAAAAAATATTTCAAATATTTCAATGATTTCCCGAAAATTTAAATTATTTCGCAACTATTACAATAACCAATATATTTACAAAATATTTCAAATATTTACAAAGATTTCTGAACGATGGCAATGATTTCAAAGATTTCACAAAAAGTTGAAATATTTCGCAAAGATTTCGGCTAGAATTCAAAGACTTTACAAAAGCTTCAATAATTTCCCAAATATCTTCATAATTGCACACAAATATTACCATATATATTTTTAAACGCTTTTACCTTTTACCAAATATATTTTTTAAATATTTAAAAAATTTCACAAAGATTTCGAATAGGTTTAAAAGATTTTACAAAGTTTTCAGTGATTTCCCAAAGATTTCAATAATTTGACAAATACTACCAGACATACTTAAAAAGTGTTTGAAGTATTTCCAAAGGTTTCCATTTTTTTTTTAATTTCACAAAGATTTTAAATAGCTTCGCAAAAACTTCAACGATTTCCCAATGATTTGAGTAATTTCACAAATATTACAATACCAAATATATTAAAAAAATATTTAAAATATTTACAAAGATTTCAGAACGAATTTAAAATTTTGAAATATTTCGCAAAGATTTCGGATAGATTTCAAAGACTTCACAAAAGCTTCAATGATTTCCCAAATATTTTTATAATTTCGCAAATATTACCCAATATGTCAAAAATATTTAATATATTTTAAAAGATTTCAATAATTTTCCAAAGATTTAAATAAATTCACAAATATCACCAAATATTACCCCAAGATTTTTAAAGATTCCGTAAAGATTTCACAAAGATTACAAATATTTTGAATGGATTTTAAAAAATTCACAAAAACTTCTATTGTGTCACAAAAGTTTTATATTGACTTCAAATATTGAACAAAGAAAGAATTGAAAGATTTCAAGTATCCAGTCTAGCTAAGCTTAGGACTGGGTTAATGAATTTAAATGATGTTACACTTATAAATGGTTACTAGAATAGAGTATTAATTATAGGATACTAATATAAAATAATAATAGGAATATTCCTAGCATTTCTTAGCTCCAGATCTTAGGCAACAAAAATTAGAATTTTTAATTTGGAAAAATATAAACTTTCCAATAAATTGAATCATTTGATTTGAGAGGGGAATAAATCAATACGATTTCCAGATGGGCATTGCCCCCTGGGGCTCCGCCGCCTCTGATTTCTAAAATGTCTTTTTTTATTTGAATATTATTTAATGATATGGCTTTTAAAATAGGAGAAGTATCCGACTCGGATGAGAGTGTTTCTGACTCTAGTGAGGAAGAATTTAATGACGGCTACGACGACAAACTCATGGGCGATGAGGAAGATCAAGCACGTCTCGCCGAAATGACTGAGAAAGAACGAGAGCAAGAAATCTTCAAGCGAATCGAACAACGAGAGATTATGAAAACTAGGTTTGAAATAGAGAAGAAGCTACGAATGGCGAAGAAGCAGGAGCTGAAGAAGCAGAAGGAGTCGAGAAAGAAAGAGAAGGGGGTCGACGAGAAGGACAAGAAAGTCGAGAGAGCCCCGGATCCGAAAGAACGAAGCAAAGACAGGAAGAAAACCATTGAGGAGAAGCAGGACAAGAAGTTTCACGCAATGTCCTTGCTGAAAGCCAGACGAGAGGAAAAGAGGGAACGAGGTAAGACATTTAATTTCACCAAAACCGAATTTATTTTCGTTCCATCGTCCGGAAAGTGAGGAGAAATGAGAGAAATCTCCTTGAATTTGTTTTTTAGCCTTGAAAACCTGGTAATCTCCTTGAATGTTTTACGAGAATTTTGTACGAGAACCCTAAATTTTCAGGGGGGCGACTTGGCCGGGAATTTAAATAAAAACCCCCGGCGATTTACTTCTAATCGCAGAAAAATTCAAGTTTTCATTATTTTAATCATTTCTTTTCCATCATTTGATTAGAAAATAATTATCTTTTTTTTTTATTTTAGAGAAGGGTGTTTTGGTAAATTAATGTAATTTTACTTGGAACAGGGCATTGTTGACATGGAACGGGAAGAGATATTGCTTAATTATAATAGAAAATTTCGTTGCGAATTCATTTTTCTTTAGTTAAAAATTCAACTACTTCGTTAAAGTTAAACTGTTTTGTTAAAAATTCATTTTTTTGTTGAAGATTCATCATTTTGATTGAAAATTCATCTCTTCTTGAAAATGTAACTAATTCGTTGAAAATCATTTTTTTTTTTAACTAAAAATGTAACTATTCCAGTGCTGAAAATCCAATAATTTTTGTTGTTAAAAATTCGATTTTTTACAGAAAATTTAACCATTCTATTCTTGGTTGAAAAAATATATTTTTTTAATGAAAGTTCAACTATTTGGTTGAAAATTTATATTAAAAGTTAAACGCTTCTTAAAACTTAAATTTTTTGGTTGAATGATCCATATATTTCTGGTTTCGAACTCAATTATTCCAGCTAAATATTTACAATTTCAGTAGAAAATTAGTCACTTTGTTTGAAAATTTAACTAATGTTTAGAAATTTTTTTTAAGTTTGTTTTTGTGGAAAGTAACTTTTGTAACTGAAAATTTAACTTTGTCCAACTGAATATTCCATCGTTTTAGTTAAAAATTCTTCTGTTTGGTTGAACATTAATTTTTTTAAGTCTAAAATGTAATTATTTAAGTTTTGGTGAACAATTTCTCTTTTTTAGTCAAAGTAAGTTTTATGCTTTGTTGAGAATTCAACTATTTCAGTTAAAAGCTCATTGTTTTAGTTGAAAACTCATCTTTTTTGTTAAAAATTCAATTATTTCAGTTGAAAATACATTTAGTTTGAAAACTGAACTACTTTCTAGAAAATCTGTTATTTTTTGTTGAAAATTAATTTTTCACAAAAAACTTTGAATAGTTTGTAGACCACTTTTTTAAAAATTCAAAAATGTTCTCTATGGATATTCATAGCATTCGAGAAGACAAACAATTTATGCTAATGACTTTTTTTTGATAGAAGAAAAATTTATCAAGAGCTATAGAATTTACAAAATTTCAAAAACCAGTAAAATAAATATTTTAAGCCAAATGGCGCACGATATAAAAAAAGTGTTCGTCAATAACAGGAAAATAGTTGAAATCGCTGAAGTTGCATAAAATAGCATTATTTGAAGATATTCTAATATTAGACAATATACAAAAAAAAATTTGATACGATTTTCCATTACTACACGTTTTTTCAAGTTATTTTTGCAAGAAATTGGAATCGAAACAATATAATTTTAAAAAGTTATCTTCTGATTATAATTGTTTATATTATATACAAATTAACATTTTTTCATTTTTCGACAGAAATATTCGTTTTTTTTTCTATGTGAATTTTTTTTCAGTTAGGAAATTTATGATAATTTTAATACAATTCATAATTTGTTGATTAGTCTTATGATTTTTTAAACAAATTTAATTGAAAAATGCATTATTCGGGCGGTGTTTTCAATGCCAGTCTTTTCAGTTGGAAACTTCATGACGATTTCAGCAAAATTCATAATTTTTTGATCAATTTTATGATTTTTTCAAAACAAATTTAATAAACAAATGAATTATTGGGGCATCTGTCTACAGAAAAATTCTTTTTTTTTCGATATCAGGCTTTAATTGGGATCTTTATAATAAATTCGCTAACATTCATGATGAATTGACACATTTTTATAGATCATTTGTCTCTGGCAGTCCCGTTAATTAGGGAAATTTTTTTTTTCTTTTTTGACTGGTTTTCGAGTGATATAAATTTAATAGTGCAAAATTTTGAGGATTCGGAAAGAGCAGACAATTTTACTTAAGAAATCTTTATAATATTGCCGATGTTTATTAATTTTACTTAATAAAAGCCAATCTAATATGAAACGGCTAAATAAGCTAAATCTTAAAATAATGATAAAGATACTTTTTAGTGCTAGGCTTTCGAGTTAAGCAGCTTCTTAGAGTAGTCTGGCTACTGGGAAAGCTAGTGAAAGCTATGTCCATTATTTTTTTCTGAAATTTGGAATTAAATACAAAATTTGGCCAGAATATCAATTACTAAATTTGGTATCAAATTTTTATGCTGATCAATATGAATAAAATGTTTTTAAATAATAATAAAATTTTCATTTAAATGTTGATTTGACTCTATTCTAGCTACATTTTTGATTCTAGGCTACATTTGATAAAATTAAGCTCAAATACCCTGGAAGAAAGTATAAATGAGCAGTAATTAAAATTTTACATTATATTTTCTGTCTCCAAAAAAGTTTTCCTAACAATATTCAACGTGTTTTAAAGACAAAATTAACCGTTTTTGGAGTCCGCGAAAGGTCCCATGTTTTTTGACACGACTTTAAACAGAGATAATTCAAATTATAACCCCTAGAAAAGGCATTATGTGAAAGAGGACATATTTCTCCGCAAAAAAAAAATAAAATAATTTTAATGATTTTTCATCTGATTGATCCAATAGCCGGACTACCTTAATCTGTGAATTGTGTCGAAAAAACGTAATCCAGACATATTTTTTTCCCATTTTTGTTCAACATAAACTTTTTTCAGCGACACTGTGCTTTGTGATGCCTGAAATGATAAAATTTGCTATTCCCTTTTTCAGAGGAAAAGGAGAAACAACGGATGGAACAGCAGCAAACACAATCCAAAGACGACGAGGAGGAACTCGAGGATGACCACAAAGGGGGAAACAAAACGAAGCTTAAGGCTTCGGATATTTATTCTGATGACAGTGGCTCTTCGGATAGTGGTGAAGAAGATGACTCGGCAAAACCAGCCTCGAATCGAAGGTCGTCTTCCAGTGACGAACGAGACTCAGACTCAGATAATGACAAAAAGTCGGTGATAAGTACCAAAGCAAAAATCAAGAAACCAAGCTACGTGAACACTAAAGAAGATCTGAACAAAATTCGACTCTCGCGTCACAAAATGGAAAGGTTTGTTCATCTGCCATTCTTTGACCGAGTTGTTCAGGGTTGTTTCGTGAGAATTGGAATTGGAAACAACAATGGGAGGCCCGTTTACCGTGTTGCCGAAATCAGCGGTGTTTGTGAGACTGCAAAAATTTACCAGTTGGGAGGAACGAGAACGAATAAGGGACTGAAGCTTCGACATGGCGCTCAAGAACGAGTTTTCCGACTCGAGTTTGTTTCTAATCAAGAATTCACGGAGTCGGAATTCTTCAAGTGGAAGGAGGCTTGCGCCGTTCAGGCCATATCGCTTCCCACCTTTGAGGAACTCGATCAAAAGCTCAAGGATATAAAAGAGGCGATAGCTTATGAATTTAAGGAGGAGGACGTGGAGAAAATAGTGAGGGAGAAGGGAAGATTTAAGCAGAATCCTTATAATTATGCGATGAAGAAGGCGCAGTTGATGAGAGAGAGGGAAGTGGCGAATGGTCGAGGCGATAATGAAGAGTCGAATCGATTGACTCAAGAATTGAGTGAACTGGAAGAGAGAGCATCTGAACTTGATAAAATGAGGACTGCGACGATTTCGAGTATCTCTTATATTAATGACCGAAATCGAAAGAAGAACGTCGAGGAAGCTGAGAAAGCTATTATTGTAAGAAATCCCGGTTTTTAAGAGGGACCACTGAGAAATTATAGAAAATAATCATTCCCAATGCTGTTCCATTTTTTGAATAATAATATTTCCGAATAATTCCCGAATTTAAACAATTGAAAAATCTTTTTTTTTTATGTTAGATATATATTAAAAATACAATAATGAAGTATTTTTATTACAAAGAAAATGTTTTTAATGTTTAAAATTTCTTAAACTATTGTTTCAATTTAGAATTAAAATAATTGTCCAACATTTTCATGCAGCAATATATGTTTTTTCCAATTATTGTTAATTTAACTTCAAACTACAATTTTAGAAACTTTGGACATTATAAATATTTTTTTAAATAAAAATATTTGATTTTTAATGAATAAATCATATTTAGACAAAATTCATTTTGAAAATTCCGGAATTTTATTGTATTAGTCGAGAATTTTGTAATTCAGGAAGTTTATTATTCAGAAATTTTACTATTCAGAAATTTGCAATGACCGGTATTTTATTTTCGCGGTTTTTTAGTCGTCCATTTTCAGAAACTTCTACATTTCTCGATTTTCCGCCTAAATACATTCTGAATTATTTTAACCCAATGAGAAAATATAACTATATTTTGTTGAAAGTTAATTATTTTTAATTGATCAACCTAATATTATATTTTTTTATAAGAAATGATCTCGTAGTTAAAAATTCGACTATTTTAATACAAATTTTATTATTTTGTTAAAAAGTCATCTTTTGTGTCGAAAATTTAACTACTTGGTTAAACTACTTCCTTAAAAAGTCATTTTATTGGTTGAAGATTGAACTATTTTAATGAAAATTCGTTTTATGCTTGGTTGAATATTAAGTTTTTAACGGGAAATTTAACTATTCTATTCTTGTTTGAAAATTAATCGTTTTTAGTTGAAAATTCAACCAGATATGAAATTTTTCATTGTGAATTCTTTTTTTATTTATTTTTTTTTTTATTCAACCACTTGGTTGAAATACTTTGTTAAAAATTATTGTTGTTGTGTGAAAATTGAAATATTTTGATGAAAATTCGTTACTTTTTTTATTAAAAATTAATATGTTTAACTGAACATTTTATTACATGTTAAATTTTTCATTGTGAATTCATCGTTGTATTATTTGACCAAAAAATCTTTCTAGGTTGAAAATTCGTCTTTTTGGTTTAAAAATTCATCTATGTATTTCTGTAGAAATGTTATCTTTTTTGGTTAAAAATGCAACTTTTTGGCTTTAAAGTAATATTTTTTGGTTAAGGATTCAATTATTTTATTCGAAAATTGTTTTTTGGATTGAATTCTAACTTTTTTTCATTTAAAATAAAAATATATTTTGCTTGAGTTAAACTGTTTTTAACAAAAATTAAAATATTTTTTGATTGACATATAATTGATATTTCAATCAAAATGAATGAAAAATTCCAGAAAAAAATTCCCAACGCTTTTAAATTTTCGAACAGTTCATAATATTTCCGAATTGGAAAATTCCCGAATTTGAACAATTAAAAAAATATGTTTTTTTTTTTTTAATTTGATATATGTATTAAAAATACAATACTAAAATATTTTTATTACAACAAAAATATTTTTAATATTTAAAATTACTTAAATTATTGTTCGAATTTAAAATAACAATATTTGTCCAAAATTTTCATCCAGAAATATATTTTTTTCAATTATTTTTAATTTAACTTCAAAATATAATTTTAGAAACTTTGGACATTACAAATTTTTTTTTTTTTAATATTTGATTGTTTTATTTTAATTGAATAAAAAATATAGAGGAAAAATTGATATTTTAAATTCCGGAATTTTAGTGTATTGCTCGAGAATTTTGTAATTCAGGAAGTTTTACAATGTCCGGAATTTTATTTTTCGCGATTTTTTAGTCGTCGCTTTTAAGGAACTTCTACTTTTCTCAATTATCCGCCTAAATAATTATATTATATTTTTTATCAGAATTAATCTCTTTCAGTTAAAAATTCGACTTACTTTAATAAAAATATAATTATTTGGTTAAAAAGTCATCTTTTGTGTTGAAAATTTAACTACTTGGTTGAACTACTTTGTTCAAAATTAATGTTATTGTGTGAACATTGGAATATTTTGATGAAAATTCGTTTCATTTTTTATTAAAAGTTAATATTTCTGAATGAAAATTGTATTACATATTAAATTTTTCATTGCGAATTCATCTTTTTTTATTGAAAATTCAACCACTTGGTTGGAATTGAATTATTTTATCAAAATTTCATTTTATTTATTTAAGATTGGTCGTTTTTTGATGAATTTAGAAAAAAACTTAATTATTTTATAGAGAACTCGCCTTTTGGCCTAAAAATTTAACAATTTGGTTCAAATTTGTTGTATTATTTGACCAAAAAATCTTTCTAGGTTGAAAATTCGTCTTTTTGGTTTCAAAATTCATCTCTTTTTGTAGAAATGTTATATTTTTGAGTTAAAAATGCAACTGTTTGGCCTAAAAGTAATATTTTTTGCTTAAGGATTCAATTATTTTATACAAAAATCGTTTTTTGGATTAAATTCTAATTTCCGAACAGTTTATAATATTTCCAAATTGGAAAATTCCCAAATTTGAACAATTAAAAAATCTTTTTTTTTTAAATTTTATATATGTATTAAAAATACAATAGTAAAATATTTTTATTACAAAAAAATTATTTTTAATATTTAAAATTACTTAAAATATTGTTCAAATTTAAAATAATATTTGTCCAAAATTTTCATCCAGATATATATGTTTTTCAATTATTGTTCATTTAAATTCAAACTACAATTTTAGAAACTTTGGCCATTAAATTTTTTTTATAAAAATATTTGATTGTTTTATTTTTAATGAATAAATAATATTTTAAAAAAACGTAATTGTTTAAATGCCGGAATTTTATTGTATTAGTCGAGAATTTTGTAATTCAGGAAGTTTATTATTCAGAAATTTTACAATTCAGAAATTTACAATGACCGGTATTTTATTTTTTGCAGTTTTTTAGTTGTCCCTTTTAAGAAACTTCTATATTTCTCGATTTTCCGCCGAAATACATTCTGAATTAATTCAAACCAATGAGAAAACATAACTATATTTTGTTCAAAGTTAATTATTTTCAATTGATTAGTCTAATATTATTATATTTTGCTATAAGAATTAATCTCATTCAGTTAAAAATTCGATTATTTTATTAAAAAATTTATTATTTTGTTAAAAAGTCATATTTGTGTTCAAAATTTAAGTACTTAGTTGAACTACTTTGTTCAAAAGTCTTTTTTTATTGAAGATTGAACTATTTTAATGAAAATTCGTTTCATTCTTGGTTGTACATTAATTTTTTAACGGAAAATTTAACTTTTTCATTTTTGTTTAAAAATTAATCATTTTTAGTTGAAAATTCAACTAGATATGAAATTTTTCATTTTGAATTCTTTTTTTTTAATTCAACCACTTGGTTAAAATACTTTGTTAACAATTAATGTAATTGTGTGAACATTGGAATATTTTGATGAAAATTTGTTTCATTTTTTATGAAAAGTTAATATTTTTAACTGAAAATTGTATTAAATATTAAATTTTTCATTGCGATTTAATCTCTTCTAGTTGAAAATTCAAGCACTTGGTTGAAATTGAATTACTTTATCAAAATTTCATTTTTTTATTTAAGATTGATCGTTTTTTGTTGAATTTAGTTAAAAACTCAATTATTTTATAGAGAACTCGCCTTTTGGCCTAAAAATTTAACAATTTGGTTCAAATTTTTTGTATCTTTAGACCAAAAAATCTTTCTAGGTTGAAAATTCGTCTTTTTGGTTTCAAAATTCATCTCTTTTTGTAGAAATTTTATCTTTTTGAGTTAAAAATGCAACTGTTTGGCTTAAAAGTAATATTTGTTGGTTAAAGATTCAATTATTTAATACAAAAATCTTTTTAGGGATTGAATTTTAACTTTCTTTGATTCAAAATAAAAATATATCTTGCTTGAGTTAAACTGTTTAAAAAATGTATATATACATATATATATTTTTTTTATTGAAATATAGTTGATATTTCAATCAAACTATATGAAAAATTTTAGAAAAAATTCCCAACGCTTTTCCATTCCCGAACAATAGAATTTTTTAGCAGTTTGTAATATTTCCGAATTGGAAAATTCCCGAATTTAAAGAATAAAACAAAATTTTTTTATCATTATATATGTTTTAAAAATACAATGATGAAATGTTTCTATCGCAAAAAATTATTTTTAATGTTTAAAATTACTAGAAATATTGTTTGAATTTAAAATAACAATAATTGACCAAAATTTGAATTCAGAAATATATGTTTTTCAATAATTGTTCATTTAAATCGAAACTACAATTTTAGAAACTTTGGACATTAA
Organism: Belonocnema kinseyi; assembly: GCF_010883055.1. Classification (NCBI taxonomy): domain Eukaryota; kingdom Metazoa; phylum Arthropoda; class Insecta; order Hymenoptera; family Cynipidae; genus Belonocnema; species Belonocnema kinseyi. The sequence goes on along the minus strand of NC_046660.1, from coordinate 37,712,264 downwards.
AAATAATTTCTTTTTACAAAAATATTTCATTCTTTTATTTTTAATGAATAAATCACATTTAGAAAAAATGCATTATTTAAATCCCGGAATTTTATTTTATCATTCAATAATTTTATAATTCAAGAATTTTATTATTCAGAAATTTCACAATGTCGGGAATTTTATTTTTCGCGATTTTTCAGTCGTCCCTTTTAAGAAACTTCTATTTTTCTCGACTTTCCGCTTAAATTCGTTCTGAATTAATTTAACCCAATGACAAAATCCAACTATTTTTTGATGAAAGATTATTATTTTTAATTGATCAGCCTAATATTATATTTTTTATAAGAATTAATCTTTTTCACTTAAAAATTGAACTTATTTGAATAAAAATATAATTATTTGGTTAAAAAGTCATTATTTGTGTCGAAAATTCAACCACTTCGTTAACCCTAGAATATTAATTATACGTCTCCGAGACGTAGTATGAAGTTAATATTTCAAGTCGTATGTTGTGCGTATATTTATTAATTCCCTAGCGTAATAATATACAGTTCACCATACTTGTAAACCTTAATTTCAGCGGGGTTTAATAATATGTACGTCTAAGAGACGTATATTTAGTAACAAGCAATTTTTCAGTTAGTATTTTAGGGTTAAAAAGACATTTTATTGGTTGAAGGGTGAACTATTTTTATAAAAATTCGTTTTATTTTTTGTTGAAAATTAATTTTTCTAACGGGAAATTTAACTATTCTATTTTTGTATGAAAATAAATCGTTTTTAATTGAAAATTAAACTATCTATGGAATTTTTCATTGTGAATTCATTTTTTTTATTCAACCACTTGGTTGAATTAGTTTGTTCAAAATGAAGTTTATATTGTGAACATTGAAATATTTCGATGAAAATTCGTTTAATTTTTTTATAGAAAATAAAACTACTTGGTTGAAATTGAATTACTAAATCAAAACTTCATTTTATTCATTTAAGATTGATAGTTTTTTATTGAATTTGGTTAAAAATTAAATTATTTTAAAGAGAACACGCCTTTTGGCTTAAAAATGTAACAATTTAGTTCTTTTTTTTTATCTTTTAACTTAAAAATCTTTTTAGGTTGAAAACTCAATTCTATTGCTAAAGTCTTTTTTTTTTTTGTTTAAAAATTAATATCCCTGTAGAAATGTTATCTTGTTGGGTTAAAAATGCAACTGTTTGGCTTAAAATTAACATTTTTTGATTGAGGATTTAATTATTTTATTAAAAAATCATCTTTGAGTTTGAATTCAACTATTTTTGATTTAAAATAAAAATATGTTTTACTTAAATTCAACGGTTTTTAATAAAAATACAAATATTTTTTGGTTGAAATATCAACTGGTGCATTTTTGGAAAAAATTTACAACTTAATATTTAACTACGTGACTGAAAAATGAGCTGCTTTGTTTAAAATTCATTTTAGGGACGGCTGAAAAATTCTAGAAAAAAATGTCCGGACGCTGTTAAATTCCCAAACAATAATATTTCCGAACAGTTTATAATTTTTCCGAATTGAAAAATTGCTGGCAGTTTATAATATTACCAAATTATAAAATATCCAAACTAAGAAATTCCCGAATTTAAACAATTAAAAACTTTTTTTGTTAATTCTATATATGTATTAAAAATACAATAATGAATTTTAACTGAATACATACTGTTTAGAAAAAAATTAATTTTTCAAATTTCGCATTTTTAATGTATTATTCGAGAATTTTATAATTCAACAATTTTTTATTCCGAAATTTGATAATATTCAGATTTTTTTTCTCGATTTTTCAGTCGTCCGTTTTAAGAGACTTCTATTTTTCTCGATTTTCGGCTTGAAATCGTTCTGAATTAATTGAACCCAATGAGAAAATCCAACTATTTTTGTTTTGTTTGAAAGTAAATTATTTTTAATTGATCAATATAATATTATATTTTTATTTTTTAATAAAAATTTAATTATTTTGTTACAAAATCATCTTTTGCGTCGAAAATTCAACTACTTCGTTGAAACTCGTCTGTTTCACTTGAAGATTCAACTATTTTGTAAAAAATGCAGCCGTTTATGGTTGTAGTTTAATTCGTTCTTTTTTGAAAAATTTGACCACTTGGGAAATTCATTTTGTTCAACTATGTGGTTTTGAATGCAACTGTTTTGTTGAAAATTAATTTTCTTTTTTTGAAAATTAAACTATTTAACTGAAAATTTATCTTCCTTGATAGAAATAAATTTAAAAAATAATATTTTTAAAATTTTATTCATTTATTAAATATAAAATGAACAAATACTTTTATTACAAACATTTTTTCTAGTTTTTAAAACTTCTAAAATTATTGTATTAATTTAAAATAACAAGAATTGTCAAAAATTTTCATCCACAAATATATTTTTTTCAATTATTATTATTTTAAATTCATACAATAATTTTAGAAAGTCTGGGCAATAAAAATAATTTTTTATACAAATATTTGATTACTTTATTTCTTATAAATAAATAACACTTAGAAAGAATAATAATTGTTTAAATTCGCGAATTTTCGAGTTCGGATATTTTATAATTCAACAATTTTCTGTCTTGAATTTGCCAATTCGAGAATTTTATTATTCGAGAATTTTTCATTCAGGCTAAAAGTTCCAGTCTTGGTTGAAAATTTGTCTCATTTGTTGAAAATTCGTCTTTTTGGTTTGAAATTCCTCTCTGTCGATAGAAATATTTTCTTTTTTCTGTTAAAAATGTAACTAATTGATTTAAAATTAATATATTTTGAATAATTGATTTTATTAAAAATTCGTCTTTTTGTTTTTTATTTAAAATAAACATATTTTTTACTATATTATATTCTATGCTATATTCGTCTGTTTTTGTTGAACCCCACTATGATGTTTTTTATTGAAATATTAAATATTACATTTTTTGTGGAGAATTAATATTTTTATTGAAAATTTAAATATTTGGTGTTGGATATACAACTATTTTGTTGAATTTACATATTTTTTGGTTGAAAATCTAACTGCTTTGTTGAACCATTCATCCCTTTGGCTTCGAAAGTCAACTGTTTTCAAAAGCATTTGAATTTTTAGATTGAAAACTTACCCCTTTTGTTTGAAAAATCTTTTTTTTTTTTAGGTTCAAAATATTAATTTTATTTGAATTAATTTATTGAAACATTGTTTTGCATGAACATTATGGAACTTCTATGTTTAAGATTGTTATAAACTTGAAAGAAAATTTTGAAACGATCAGGGAAAATAAAAAATTGGTCAGGGAAGATCAGGGAATTTTAAAATTGAGATTTTGTAGCAATCCTGTACATTTTTAACTCTATAGTTTTGAAATATGTATGAAATTTTTATTACTTTGTAAATTAATATTTATAGGAGGAAATGAAAGCAACTAAAGGAAAGGTAGTGGACGATCCTTTCACGCGACGTAGCACAAAACCGCGAATGGTTTACAAACCAGATGATGAGGGAACTCCTCTAGTTATTCCTGATCGAATGGCAAATCCTCAACCTCAGGCCGACAAATCTTCTTCGAGCGAGAAGGAAAATGGGCAGAAAAATCAGAAAAAGCAGAGTACGGAAGACTTGTTTAATGCTCATAATTTTGACATCACAATAGATTTGGAAGTGCCAATTCCAAGTAAGTATTCTAATTTTTTCGAGTTTTTTTTTAGATGTTTGCTATGTGTATTTTAAATTTTAATCAAATGAAACTTTAAAAATCGAAATTCAAAATTAGGAAAAAATGGTGCCAACTTAATTAAATACTTTAAGTATTGAATTATTTTGTTCTTGAAGCTTTTTAATTATAAAATTTTGATTTAAACCTTTAAAATTTTTTTCCGAAATAATAGAAGACAATTAGAAGATCCAACTATTTTTTGTTGAAAAGTATCTATCTATATTATTAAATTTGAGATCTAATTTATCTAATATTGGTCTTTGTCGACTTTTTTTCCACTTTTTCAGAAATACGACTTATCGACTATTTTCCGTTTTTTTTTTTTTTTTAGAAATTTGCTATATTTACTTATTCAGTTTAAATTTTAATCAAATGAAACTTTTTAAATAAAAATTCAAAACTTTTTACTAATTTTTTCGTTCTAGTGAGAACCGAAACAATAGAATACACTAAGATAATCCAACTTTTTCGGTTGAAAAGTATATTATTATATTTTAAGTTCTAAATTTATCTCGATTGGTTAAAAATTATAATATTTAGTTAAATAAAATAAAAATAACTTTGGCAAAATAAAAAATAAATAACTTGGATTAAAACTTCAACTGTTTTTTAAAGAATAGGTCTTTTTGTACTTTTTTCGACTTTTTTCAGAAATGCGACTTATCGACTTTTTCCTTTGTTTTCGAAATTTGCTATATTTAGTATAAATTTTAATCAATAGAAACTTTGAAAATCGAAATTCAAAACTAGGAAAAAATTGTGCCAATTTAATTAAGTACGTTAAGTATTGCATAATTTATTATTAAAGCTTTAAAATTAGAACATTTTGATTTTAATCTTTTTTCCCTGTTTTTAAGAAACTTCACCTTTTTATAATTTTTTCACTCAAATAATAAAAGACAATAAAAAAATCCAACTATTTTTGGTTCGAAAGTATATTATTAATTTTTATTTCTAAATTGATCTAATTTGGTAAAAATTATAATATTGGGTTAATTAAAAAGTAAATAACTTTAATTAAAACTTGAACTTTTGGGTGAAGAATTTGTCTTTTTGGACTTTTTGCGACTCTTTTTAGAAATGCGACTTATCGACTTTTTTCGTTTTTTAGAAGTTTGCTATACTTAGTTTCAATTTTAATGCTAATGAAACTTTTAAAATTGAAATTTAAAGCTAAATAAAAATGTAACAATTTAATTGAGTATATTAAATATTGAATAATTTCTTATTAAAGCTTTATACTTAGGAAAATTTTATTTAACCTTTTTAACTTTTTGTCCCCTTTTTTCAAGAAACTTCCTCTTTTTCTCATTTTTTCGCTTAAATGAGAACCGAAACAATAGAACACAATAAGAAAATCCAACTTTTTTTGGTTGGAAAGCATATTATTATATTTTTAGTTCCAAGTTTATCTCAACAAGTTGAAAATTATAATGTTCGGTTAGATAAAAATTAAATCATTTTGGTTAAAACTTAAACTGTTTTATAAATAATTATCCTTTTTGGACTTTTTTCAACTTTTTTTTAGACATGCGACTCGGCGACTTTTTGAAGAAAAATGCGACTTTTCCGTTTTTTTTTGTTTATTGTTTTTTTTTTATAAATTTGCTATATTTAGTTTAAATTTTATTCACAATAAAAATTTTAAAATTTAAATTCAAAACTAGGCAAAATTGTGCCAATTTAATTAAGTACATTAGCAGGGTGGCCACTTGATCGTGAAACCGGGAAAAACGGGAGTTTTATGAGACTGGGGAAACCCGGGAAATGTCAGTGAATTTATTTTTGACCGGGAAATCTCTCCAAGTTTGATTCCAACACTTTTTTAAAGAATTAAAAAATTGTTATGCTTTTTAATTGTGATATCATTCATTTTTAAATTGTAAGCGTACTAAATTAAAGAACCCGGAAATGAACTGAAATTTTATTCTTTGATTAAAACGGCCACCCTGGATTTTTACATTCTTATCAGAGAAGGTGTTAGATTTGTGTAAAATTTGTTTGTTAGATAGCCATTTAGGATAAAAATTTAAAAAGTGAGTACATTTTGAATATTTTTGAGGCGACTTTTTTTCGAAATTCAAAAATTGTCTCTACGGATATTTATAGTATTCGAAAAGAGAAACAATTTATCCTAATGACTTCTTTGGATAAAAGAAAAATTTACCAGGGTTATAGCATTTACAAAATAAAAAAAACACAGTAAAATGAACATTTTAAGCCAAATAATGCACGATATGAAAAAAAAGTCAAGAGAAGAAAAATGTTTCTTTGGTTTGTTTCGTTCAGAATAACGTACAGCCTACAAATCTTCACCGATTTCGGCAGAAAAAAATTGTAAAAAAAGCTAAGAAGATTTTTAAGAGAGTTATCCAGCCTCATTTTTGAATTAGGTTTTAAATTTTTTTACAAATAAACAAATATGACGAAAAAATGGCCTTTTTCTATTTGACATTCACGGTCCTCGTCAATAACAGGAAAATTATTGAAATCGCTTAAGTTGCATAAAATAGCATTAGCTAAAGATATTCCAATATTAGACAATATACGGAAAAATTTTGTTATCAACAAATAATTTGTTGAAAAAATGCTTTCTACTATTTTCCATAAATACACGTTTTTTCAAGTTATTTTTGCAAGAAATTGGAATTTAAACAATATTATATAAAATAATGTCTCTTCTGATTATAATTGTTTATATTATAAACAAATTTAATGTTTTAGCAAAATTCATAATTTTTTAATCAATTTTTATGATTTTTTAAAAATAAATATAATAAATATATGCATTATTGGGGCATCTGTCGACGGAAACATTCTTTTTTGTTTCGATATCAGACTTTTAATTGGGATCTTCATAATAAATTCGGCAACATTCATGATGAGTTGACAAATTTTATGATTCGTTTTTTTTTTTTAGATTTCAGTCTTTTTAATTGGGAAATTCATGATGATTTCAGCAAAATTCATAATTGGCTGATAAATTTTATATTTTTAAAAAAAGAAATTTAATAAAGTAATGCATTATTCGGGCATCTGTCGATGGAAAATTTATTTTTTTTCGATATCCTAATTTAAACTGTTGAACGAATTTTTCCGTAGACAAATGCCTGATTAGTGCATTTGTTCATTAAATTTGTTTAAAGAAATAATCAAATTTATCAACTTATTATGAGTTTTGCTGAAATTCTCATCAAGTTCCCCATCTGAAAAGACTGACATTGAAAAAACCGAATTTTTCTGCCGACAAATGCCCGAATAATGCATTTTTTTATTAAATTTGCTTAAAGGATCATAAAATTAATAAACAAATGATGAATTTTGCTACAAATATCATAAAGTTCCGAATTTAAAGAAATTTAAATCGAAGGAAAACGAATTTTTCTTTCGAAAAATGTCTGATTACTGCATTTATTTATAATATGAAGAATTATAATCTGAAGAGAAATTTTTTTTAATATCATATAATTTCCATTCAAATTTCTTGCAATAAAACTAGAAAAAAGGTGATGTTTCGACCGCATGTGCTACGTTTAAATCGCAAACATAAAATTGGAAATGAGTAAATTCAGTTTTTGAGAAACCGGCAGAAATTGCAGTAAAATGTTTAATAAATTTTTTTTTAAAGAATGCGCATTTTTTTAAAGAGACAATGAAACTACGTCTGTTTTAATATTAATGCATGTTATGAATTGTAATAATATACATTTATGGAAATGATATATAAGTTGAGATACAAATTCGAGTGCCAAGCACGAGATACGTGATGAGAATGTATTCGTTAAAGCCGAAGGAGCTTTAACAAAAAAGAAGTCACTGTCACCAATTACTGTTGTCGATGCTTTGACCTTAAGTTTGAAAAAATCTGTGCACAAGTGTAAAGAATATAAAAAAACCGAGCGCGAGTTAAATATATATATTTATATTATATTTATATAAATATATTATATTTTGTTGTTGCTTGCAGGTAATCCTGTTAGTATCCTACCTAAACCGCTGAACAATATTAAGGACACGGGACCTCGCAGATCATTAAATTTAGAAGACTACAAGAAGAAGCGTGGCCTCATCTAACACTTTAATTCTTTAATTTCTTTGGAAACATACTCCGTTGCTTCGGCCAAGCAAGTATAACAGACAACAAAAATTAGAAGTAATAAAAGTTACATTTAGGAGATACAAAATTACAAAGTAATTGTATTTCTAGAGAGCAGTTCGCTTCTGTGTTTGTTTGTTTTCATTAAATTATAAATTATATGTTTTCATCGACATATAATTTTGTTTTTGTTATATCGTTAAATAATAAAAAAAAAGGTGAGCTCTCAGTGGCAAATTTAGTGCAACTTATGTACGTACTAAAACTGATAATAAAGCCATAACTTATTTATGAAAGTTTAAAAACGCAGTTTTAACTGAAACAACTCCTTATAAAAGTAAAAATTATAAACAGAATTGTTCAGTTAGCAAGCTGGTTTTTTAATTTTATTTTAAAAACGATTGTGATATATTTTAATTCTGTCGAAATTTTGATTACCAAATATTTGAAAAAGAATTGGAAACTTTAATTTATTTTTTCTAATAGTGGAAATCAATTTTTTTATTATTATAATTATGAGGAATAATAATATTATAGATAGTTATTTATAATAGCTCAATCATGTTAATGTTTAAAATAAACAATGTACTCGCGGAGATTGACTGATTTATGCAAGATTACTCGATAGAGAAATGATCAAGGTTTTCGCATTTTTGTCGCGAGTTTCATCATACTCAGCAATTGTAATTTGTAACAAATAGCGAAAACGAATATTTACAACAATAATCTGATTATTCGCAATATAAGGACTATTTAAACTTTGATGTTGTGCAAATGTAATAAGAAAATGCGAATTACGTGTGTTTAAACAATGTTTTTACCATCCAAGAATGTAATACATTCTTTCCGTCTCTCATCGAATTGGCGCTGCAATAATTATGTTATTAGTTCATAATTTATATAAATGGATATAATTTTACAGCACTCTAAGCCAACATTTTATCAATTCTAGTATTTCCTCTATCGAGTCAAGATCGTACTTTACAACTAAAATAATTTATTGTTTCCCTCCCGTTTCTTCTTTCCATGTTTATTCTATCTTTTGCTTTTGTGAAGTGCATTTAAATATATTTCTTAGCCATATAATTTTAAAATAAGGTTGTAGATACTTCTAGAGATTTAAGAATGAAAGATTGTACGCGATTGAATATTATTAGAGTGTTTTAAATTTAAATAGAAAATAACACCAACATCACACTTATAAAAAGAATTGTACATAATCGAAGTTAGTAAAATTTCCGAAAAATGTCCAGTGTCGTAATATGCATTTAATTTTGGTTAATGCATACTCTGTAATAAGTATACTTTCGTCAAAATCTTGCTCTGAAAAAATAAAGTTAATTATACGAAGCATTATGATTAGATTCCTTTATATAGTTTTTTTTAACTTTATTATGATTTTTAAAAACTTGTAAATTGAAAATAATCAAATTTGAAATTAGTTATTTACACTTTAGCATTATTGTAAATATATTATACGCTGTCAAGATGTTTTAATTTATGTTTTGAATAGAATGGATCTTTATTTTTGACATTCTTTTTACTTATTATTTGCAACATGAACCTTTTCCAATAATTTTTCTTGTTCACAACTTTTATTGTGGAGCCTAGGGTGCCCTGTGGAAATATTAATTTTTAATCTTGCGAACTCTTTCTTCTAAATTTCTTCGTTTTTGTAAAAAAAATGAGTGTCATAAGTTTTTTTTATTACAAAGAAAAATGATCGAAAGTTCCGCTAGGCCGTTTTAAATCTGAAAATAAGTTTTCTTAATTTTTAATTTAAAAAAAATGTAAAGCTAAACAATTCTTTTTAACGTGAAAGTATTTTTTATTTATTGAAAATTTAACTTGAAATATTATGAAAAAAAATGTGGAGATGTCAAATAAGAACATTTATAAATTTTTTAAATTAAACTATTAGGTTTATAATTTAAAATCTTTGTAGTTAAAGATTCAATTTTATTGAATATTTGTCATTTTTGCATGAATTCAAGAGTTCTTCAGGGTGGCCAACTTTGATTTCAATCGTTTTTTAAATAATCTTTCAAATTGTTATTTTTATAAATTATTATATCGTTCAGTTTAGAATGCTTAATTTGAAAAACTTTCACTTTAAAAATTTTCCATTTTAGATTTTTAATTTTTAAAAGCATATATTTTAATTTAAAGAATTTTAACATGCAGCTTTAAAGGCTTAAAAGCCCGGAAGTTTTACGAATTTTCAGAAGAAAAATCTGCACAAGTTCGATTTTAAATGTTTTTGTAATAAAGTGCAGTTTTAAAGATTTAAACCATTTAAAATTAAAAGCATTTGAAGTTGAAAATTTTTGATAAAAAATAATTTTATTTTATCCACAGTAAATATAAAAAAAATTAATTATTTTTAAAATGGATCTATACTTTAAGTATAAAAAAAACTGAACAATAATTGATATGACAAAACTATTCTAGATCCGTTTAAATTTTGAGAATTTGCAGATTGTAACTGTTTGAATCCGAAAGTCATGATAAGAATTGAAGTTAATATATCATTTATTCCGATAATTTTATTTTTAAATAAAAAATTTCGTGATTTGCCAATAATATATTTTTAATTCAGAGTTTCAGGTCTTCTTTATATTGGTTTTTATATTAAATTTAATAAATAAAACTATTAATATATTATTTCTATTAATTTTGTATATCCCTTAAAAAATGTAAACGTGCGTTTTACTACATTCAACTTAAAAATAAGTCTATTATTTCCATAATTAAAGGTTTTTATTAAATTTAAAATATTGTAAGTCTAAATTAATTAAGTTTTATCCCATTTAATGCGAAATTTCTTAACGTAGAATAAGAATAAGTATTTAATATTTAGCAATATTTAACTGTTGATTTAAGATGAGTAAATTGAAACAAAATATTTAAAAGAAAACAATTTAAAACTGAATAGTTTTACATAGAAATCTTTGAATATTTAGATTTTCGAAGAACTTTTGAACTTTTAGCGATAAAATTTTAATTGTTCTATTTAAAAAGTGTTTAATTTATAACTGAAGTTATTAAATTTTATCGCATAAAGAATAATTGAACACTTATTATTTGTAGAAAAAATTTGAGTAATTTTAAGAGATTTTTAGTACTTTTGAAAAGATTCAAAATTAATTAAAAACTTGAAATTCTGTCAAGTAATTTAAACGAAGTGTGTGAACATTTTTTTCAGAAATTCTAAATATATTTTTAAATTATTCGAAATTTTCTTAGAATTTTTGAAAATCCTGCAAATTAAAAAAAAATCCTTAAAATCTTCCATAATTTTTCAAAGTGAAAAATCATTTTCAATTTTCCTAAGAATCTTAAGAACATTTTTTATTCTTTTGAAGTCTTTCACAATTCTTAAAAAAGACTAAACTTTTGTTTGAAATCTGCAAAAATCTACATTTTATTTTAAATTCGCCTATAAATATTTGAAATTATTTCAAGTTCTAAATTTAATTCGAATCTTTTTAGAACTTCTAGATATCTCTTAAAATTACTCTAATATTTTTACAAATAATATGTGCTCTATTATTTATAAATTCAAATTTTTTGAATTTGCAGGATTTTCTAAAAGTTCTAGAAAAAATTCCATTCATTTAGAAATATATTTAAAAGTTCGGAAAAAAATTCAAAAACTATTTTGAATTTGGAAAAATTTAAAACCACTTCTACATTTCTCAAGAAACTATTTTGTAGAAAAATCCTCTATTTTGGAACATATTTAATCATTTTTTATTAAAAATACAACTGTTTAAAAATTATTCCTTCTTTGGTTGAAGATTTAACTTTTTGTTAAATATTTGTCTTTTCTGGATGAATTTTACTGTTTTCGATTAAAAAATAATATTTTTTGATTGAAATATTATCTATTATATTTTTAGTTGAGGATTCACCTTTTTTGGTTGAAAATTGAACCACTTTGTTAAGAATTAATTTTTTGTTCGAAAATAATGCATTATTTCCATTGAATATTTGTTTTGTTTGTTTTTTGTAGAAAAATCATGTATTTTGTTGAAAATACAACTATTTGATTGAAACTTGAACTATTTGTTGGAATGTTAACTTTTTGTTGCAAATTCATATTTTCGGGTTAAAAATTTTGTTCTTTAAAAATATAATTGGTTTAAAAATATTCATTTTTAGTTGAGGGTTCATGAATTATAAAAAAAGATATTTCTCTATGAAAAAAAAATAATACAAGAACAATATTTTTATTAAGAGAATAATAATATTTAAAAAATACTATTTACTATTTGAAAAAAAGAAAACTTGGATTGAGAAATTTTATTTACAATTATTATTTTTATGATTTACACAATAATTTTGTGAAGAATAGATTGAACATTAAAAAAATCTATTGTTTAAATTCAGGAATTTTCGAGTGTCGGCAATTTTTCAGTGTTGGATATTTTATAATTCGACATTTACCTGTCAGGAGTTTTATTATTAGGAAATTTCCAAAATGCGGTAAAATAAAAATTAACAACATTTTATTTCAATGTATTTTTTAAAAATTATTCATTGAATTTGTTATAACAATTATTAATAAAAAATTTGTCAATGAAAAAGAATAATACAAGAACAATATTTTTATTAGAAGAAAAATAATTTTCAAAAATACTACTGAGATTTTCCAAAAAACTTGCATCGATAATTTTTGTTAATCATTGTTATTTTTAATTTAAACAATAATTTTAAAAATACGTCGAACATTAAAGAAAATATTTTCTTTGATCAAAATATGTTATTATCTTATTTTTATTAAATGAATTTAATATTGAATTGAAAACCATTTTTTTAATTGTTTTCATTCAAAAACTTTTCTAGTGTCGGGAATTTTACAGCAAGAAAACCTTACATTCAGAATTTTTTTCAATGATTGTTATTTACATTTAAACTATAATTAAAAAAAAAAATACATTGGCCAATGAAGAAAAATTTCCATTGATCAAAATATATTATTATTGTATTTTTAATAAATTAATGATATAGGTTTTAAAAAACATTATTTTTTTAATTGTTTAAATTCCAGGATTTTTTAATGTCGGAAATTTTACAATAACAATAACAAAATTATTTCTCAATGCAAATTTTTTTTTTGAAAATGTGCCCAGTATTTTTTCAGAACTATTGTTCTTGTAATTAAAACCTTCTTTTTGTATTTTATTGTTCTTTTTCATTGGAAATTTTTTAAATTATTGCAAATTTAAATTCAAACAATAATTCTAAAAAAGACATTGAATAAGAAAAAAGCAGTTTTAAAATTTAAATTTTTATATGGCTGGATTTGAAAATTCCCGAATAACAAAAGTTTTGAAAAGTGTTCTTTATTCAATATAACATTTTTTAAAATACATTAATAAAATATTTTTATCAAAGGTAAATTTTTCTTTAATTTTCAATATATTAAAAAATTATTGTTTGAATTTAAAATAATTTGAAAAAATATTTCTCAATGCAAGTTTTTTTTTATGTGTTGGATATTTTATAATTCGGAAATTTTCGATCTAGCATTTTATTATTAGGAAATGTTTCAAATTCGTTATTATAAAAATAAATTTGGTTATTTTTTCAATGCTTATTTGTTTCATTATTGTTTCAATTTAAATTAATAATTTTTAAAATATGTGATAAAAATAACAATAAGAGACTAAGATTTTTAATGCAAGATTAATATTTTTTTTTAATACATGGAACATTGAAAAAAGGAGTTTCTTTGATGAAAGATGTTATAATTGCATTTTTGATCAATTAATAATATTAAATAAAAAAACTATATCCTAATTGTTCAAATTCGGCAACTTTTCTGTCAGGAATCTTATTATTAAGAAAATTTCAAATTTAGTAATAAAAAAAAGAAAAAAAGAAAAAAATTTCATTAAAAAAATAGTAAATGGAAAAGAAAAATACGAGAAAAAGAAAAAGATTTTTAATGCGAAGAACAATAATTCAAAAAAGAATACTATGGATATGTTTCAAGTAAAGCTTGCATGAAGATTTTTTTTCAATTATTGCTATTATAAACTCAAAAAATAAATTTAAAAAAATTGAACATTGCTTAAATTTAAAATAACAATAATTGAAAAAGAATTGTAATGAAAAAAAATATATCAGAACGAGATTTTTAATGCAAGAAAAATATTTTTCAAAAAATTCCATGCACATTTAAAAAAAAAACATGCATTGAGAATTTTTGTTCACTTATTTTGTTGCTTTAAATTTAAACAATAATTTTTAAAAATGCATTGATCGACAAATGTTTCCTTGAGCAAAATATGTTGATATTGTATTTTTAATAAATTAATAATATTGATTAAAAAAAAAACAATATTTTAGTTGTTAAAATTCATGAATTTTCTATTTCTGTTTTATTTTTCGGAATTTTTCAGTCGCCACAGGAAAATTATATTTATATAACCCTAAAATGACATAAACAAAACAAAAAGAAATATTTATTCTTGGTACACATCCTTATCATATTCCCCCGTAAAGAATGGGAAAACAAAAGTACTTGACACTTCTAATCACAATTCGCATGGCAGGACCATATAAGGCAATTTCCCCACACTCCGACCATTGATTGGCTGACATGACCGGCATATGAAGACAATCTTAAATAATCGAAAATTCGGTTCAGTTTTTGCCAATTTCTCAACCCTCTTCAGTGAAATTTACTGTATAACGGCTTATCTTTATATAATTTGTTACTATTACTCCCGATTGCGAAAAATGATGCTAAAATAATTATTACTTCATTTATATGCGACCGACTAACGCAAAACCCACGCGCAAAGAAACCAATTCGTTTTCCAAAATGAGTAAATAGAATTAATTTAAATGAACAAAATAATCTAAAAAAATTACAATTATCTTCTTTTATTATTTTTTCACTGGAAAATACCTCAATTCCGCTTGGAAAATCAAATAAAAAAAATGATTTTGTTGAGAATGTCAGGTCGTTTATACAGGAGTGGGCTGAGTGACTGAGGCGCCTTGTGCTAAAATCAATATTGCCGCCTTTTTGAAAGTTCACGTCCAGTTTAGTTTTCCCACTTTACAGTTTGAACAAAAAAAGAAAGCATTTGAAAATACGCGAAATTGAAAGTTCTATTTTAGAGAAGTAAAAATAAGGTGTAATTCAAACCGGGCAATTTTCGAATCAAAAGAATAAAATTGATCGAATGTTTAAATATTTGAATTTAAAAACCTCTCTTGATATTACTCGATCCTCTGATATTACTTGATCTTGAATATAAATCGGATAAATCGAAGCAAGATCGAGTAAATGACACAAAAAATTATAATTTCTGGAATGAAAACTACACACAATCCCCCAAAAAATCATCGAAGACGTCGGGCTCGCGGCGCGTTCAATATGCGCGCGCGCAGGCGTAGCAAGTCGAAAACCAAGGAGAAACCGAGGAACCTCCCTTCTGTTCGTGTTCGTGTGCGATCCGTGCGAGGTCCAGTTTCGAAAACTCAGGTCCCGTGAAAGTGTCGTGCTTAGTTAGTTTTTTTGGAACTGGATACGACTTTTAAGAAATGGTAAATATGTTTTTGTGCTTCTACGTCCCGTGAATACGGTAAAATTGCGAACCGGCGTACGGCACTTTTGGGGAAGACACGCCAGCCGCCATTTTAAAAGCCACAGCCAAGTACTTTTTAACGTAAAGCACAAATACTTGGTGGCATTTTCTCCCAATTACTCAGTAATTATTTACTTCGATGTTACACGCTCCCAAAAAAAAAGTCCCAGCAACGGTCTCCCTTATTTCCCAAATCGGGGGACAGGTTTCGCTCATGGATCAGTCAAGTGGATTCGGAAAGCGAACGGATGAATCATTTTCAAGCCTCTGATACAGTCACCGATCAGTGAGTTCATTGTTAGCCTGGGAAGTCGTGGACCTTCTGTCAAAAAAAACGTGCCATTATTGCGCTCATTTGAACCGCACTTCATTCAAAGCCGGCTGAAAAATGTTGGTGCCGTAAAATTCGGGATATTTCCTCTGATATGCACGTGTTTCTACCCGGGATCCCTTGAGTTATATTTCGCGATTTTTAAATTCACTCAAGTTTGTACTAAATTTCCAAGAGTATAAAATTTGTGATGGTTAAAAACGGTTAGGAAATCTGTTCGTCGTTTTATAGGTTCTTATCAATGATAGGGTGGGTGTTGTACGAATTTAGATATCCCGGTGCGAAATTGGTTGAAGATTTGCTTCTAATAAGATGTAATAAACCAGGAAAAGTATTAACAATTTTATTATGCTTCCAAATTTACAGAAAAAATCGAATTATTCATACCGGCTACTTTTTGTTTACAACAATTTTTCTTTCAACATTCTAATTTAAACTTTTATAATGCTTGTGCAGTAGAAATTCAAAAAATTAGAGGAATGTGAAATGCTTATAAAGGAAAAGTATTGAATTACTTTTATTCCTTTTACTATTCAATTTCTGTTATTTAGAGCACTAAACCATTAACTTTTTTTTCTGAATACAATTGCTCTTGAATAATAATATCTCTAAAACAATAGTTGGAGTTTAAAGTTTTATTTCACAAATTGATCAAAATGTTTAATAATTAATCGAAGAGTCAATCCATGATTGGCTACTAGTACTGTGTATGGTATTCCTCGACTTTCTTCATCTCGACTTACAAGGATAGCTTGCGAGATGTGACCCAAGTTTCTCATTGCTACTTTTTTTTTATAAGTGCGAGAAGAAACTGAAATTGAAAATCACAACCCTCTAAAATTGAAAAATAATTGCTTTAAGTTTCGCCTAAATTTCAGTCTTCTTTTGAATTTTAACTTCAGATACATTAATGATGTATTTGATGCAATTTAAGGTTTAAAAAAGGGTCTAAAAAATCTTAAAACGGGAGTAGGTGCCAACAAACTCGCAAGTAACTTGATACTGCTAAACTTAATACAGATGACCTTTTTCCCCAAAACGCATTGTTTGGACAATTTTCGATCAAAAGTGAAACAAAAGGTTTCACTTACAAAGCACGTAAAAAATTGCATTTTAAGAAAATTGAGAATTCTTAGGGATGTTCGAGAGGTTTACAAGTTCAAAATTACTTAATCTCTGGGCTCGGAACATTCAGTTTTGTTTAAAAAATGCGACTCATTAAGAAAAATACGACAAATTTGCTTTTTTCCGTTTTTCTCGAACGTTCGCTATACTTGGTTTCAATTACGATCGTAATGAAACAATTACATTTCAAAGTAGAAAAAATGCATTATTTTAATGGAGAAAATTTAATAATTTATGATTAAACATATTTTTTATTAATAGCGTTTGAAATCTAAGAATTCTCTGATGCCCCATCGATTAATTGAAAATTCAATTGATTAATAGAACCCAGCAAGGAAATCCAACTTTTTTTGGTTAAAATTTCATTCTTTTTCGTTAAATATTCAACTATTTCTAGGAGAATTTAATTATTTGGTTGAAAAGTAAACTATTTTGTTAAAAAGTATTTTTTGTATAAAAATTAAACCATTTTATGGAACACGTACCTTTGAAAGAAAATGTAGTTTTTTTTTTGTTTGAATGCGAACTGTGAATTAATAGAACCCAATCAAAAAAATTAACTATTTTTGTTTAAAATGTTATTCTTTTGAATGAAAAGTCTGCTAATTAAATTTTTTATTCAGAATTCACCTATTTTTATTAAAAATTATATTATTTGGTTCAAACTTGTATTTTTTTGTTGAAAATTCAACTTCATTGTTAAAAAGTAATATTTTTTGTCAAAAATTCCATTGGTTGGTTGAAAGTTGAACGTTTTACTTTGGTCAAAAATTATTTTATTGATTGATTATCATCAGATTTTTTTATAAAATTGAGTCGGTTTTTAGTTGAAAATTTAAATATTTGGTTGCTAATTATTTTTTGTTGTATATTCAACTGTTTTGTGGAAAATTCATTTTTTGGCTTTATAATTCAATTGTTTTTGGTGAGAATGCATTTTTTAGGTTCGAAATTCCATTATTTTCATAAAAATTGAAATATTTATTTAAAAATTTTCTTTTTTTTTAAACTTGAGTTGCTCTGTTAAAAGTTTATCCTTTGGATTTGGAATTCTTTTATTTTGTTAGAAATTTCAAGTATTTTGATAAAATTGAATTTTTTATGAAAATTCATATTTTCTGCTTTAAAGTCAAACTGTTTAGTAAAAAATTTGTCTTTTTAGTATTGAAAATTCAAATGTTTGGTTAAAAATTAATTTTTGTGCAAAAGTCAACTGTTCTGTTAAAAATTCGTCTTTTGTGTTAAAAACTCCATCATTATCACAGAAAATTCATATTTTCGGTTTGAAAATTCAACTGTTTGGTTAAAAATTCGTCTTTTGAGTTGGAAATTCCATCATTTGGTTAGAAAATTTACCTTTTTGATTAAAAATGAAATTTTCTTGTTAAAAATTGAACTGTTTTGTAGAAAATTGGCCATTAGCTCGAAAAGTCCAATTATTTGTTAAAAATATTCATTTTTTTTTTAAATCATCTCCTTGTTTGAACATAAACTTTTTTTTTTTAAATGAAACTCTCTTTTCAACCAAATATTTTTTGCATGAAAATTAAGTTATTTTATTTAAAATTCTTGTTGAAAAGTTAACATTTCAGGCTGATTGTAAATAAAAAAATAAAATAAACTGTAAATTTAATTCGATTGAGCAAAGATTATTTGTAAATTAATGTGAATTACTTTATGTCCCCAAAGTAAATAACAAGTAGTTGAGGTCATAATTCTTTATCTAAATTTATGTAGTTATTTGCATATTTGTGTTTTTTCATCCGCTTCAGGCAAAAGTCATCATTTCCATTCAATTTTAATTGACAAAATCTTATTCGTGACGTTTTTATGAGAAACGTTTTATTTATAAATAATACATGCAATTGTTTTTAGTTTGTAATTTTTTAAATTAAACAATTTGCTATATAATATTTAATGAAACGTAACGAATTCATGAAATAGAATTACCTTTTTTAAACTAAAATTGAATGAAAATTATGACTTTGGCCTAAAGCGGATGAAAAAACATCATGCAAATAACTACATTTTATTAAAAAATTGTCACTCGTACTATTTTATATTATTTACGCATGTTTCTCTCATATATTTTTTTTTGTAATAATCAATGGGCCCTTTTTTTAATCGATTTTTAAATTTATTATTAAAATATTGATCAAAAACTTGTACCTTATTTGAGATACATTCAAATAAAAAAATTTATTTATATAATTATTTTTTCCTGCTGGAAAAAAAGCATTTTAATATTTAGAAAAAATCCTCTTTAATTTTTCAGTTTAGAACATAAGAAAAGTTCTATATAAAATATTGTAGAGCGTGGTTTAGAGAGGATGTTTCGTCGGTTAATGTGCGTGTCAACGATCGATGCACAGCCGAGTTGGGTTCTTCGCTTTCCAGCTTCTGATTTTAATAATAAACTGATCCCCTCCTAAAACTGAACGCTTGCATCGAAATGTCGACAGTTAGAGAACCCTTACACTCTCTCATTCACTAAAAACACTTGCAATTAGTCAGTTGATACTTTTGACTTCCTAGTATTTTTAATTTATAATACTTGTATAAATTAAATAGGCTCAAAAGCTAGTCTTTCATTACTTTTAGCAATTCTCCCTTTGCTCCAATACGAACTGAATTAATAGAATACAAATAAAAAATACAATTATTTTTGGTTGATAATTCATTTCTCGGTTTAAAAATTGTACTATTTGGTTGAAGTTGTCATTATTTTGTTGAAAATTCAACTGTTTTGTTAAGGTCACCTTTTTTTTGTTGGAAACTTCAACTACTTGATTAATAGTGGAAGTAATTTCTTAGAAATCAATTAAATTAATTTCCTGAATTGAAAATTTAACTATTCGATTTTTTGTTGAAAATTGATAATTTATAGTTAAAAATTCATGTATTCTGTTAAAAATTCTTCTTTTTTTGGTTGAAATATCCACTATTGACATTTTTTGTTGCGAGAATTGATATTTTTTGTTGAAGATGCATTATATTAATTGTAAATTCATATCTTTGGTTTAAAATTAATTTTTTAACGTAAAAATTCACTGTTCCATTTCTGGTTAAAAAATTTACCCCCCCTTTTTTTTTTTTTTTTTTTTGAAAAATTCTACTATTTGGTTGAAAATTCAGAAATTTTCTTTAAAAATCATATTTTGTAGTCAAAATGCCACTACTTCATTGAATTTTGTACTAGGTACTGTGTTAAAAATATACTTTGTTCATTTCTGACTTTATGATTTTGTTCCCTTCTTTTTTGTGGTAAATTAATTTTTTTAACTGGAAATTTCACTGTACAATTTTTCGATAAAAATAGTTTTTAGTTGAAAGTTCAACAATTTGGTTGAAAATTTGATTGTTTTGAAATTTTAACTATTTTTGAAATTCGATTTATTTTCTATTGAAAATTCATCTGTTTTGTAGCAATTGAAGATTTAACTGTTTTGTTAAAAATTTGTCGTTTGGTTTAAAATTCCATTTTGTTAAAAAATTCAGCTACTCGGTTGAGAATACATTTTTTTTGTAAATTTATCATTTCTAGTTGAAAATTAAAATTTTGTATAGAAAATTTATTGGGCTGAAAATTCCATTATTTATTAGGTTGAAATTTTAACTGACTTGGCTGATGATTAATGTTAGACCCATTTTTGGGTAGAAAATTGATATTTGAAAAAATTAAAATCTCGATTATTTAATTGAAAATTTAATCAATTTCGACTTTCGTATTGAATTTAATATGATACTTATACTTTAATTTTAATATTTATTTACGTGAAAAATCACCTTATTTCCCCTAATTATAAATCAATTTTAAAACCAAAAATAAACACAATCGCTGCAGTAATTGTGGATTAAACCAATTTTTTCAGGTTATTATGTATATTTTCGTAAAATAACTTCAAAGCGGTGCTTTTGTAATTTGAACTCTGTAATTTGGCATAGAAAAAAAAATCATTTCTGGACATCCGAGATTTCATAAAATTCTAATTTAAATTCGTGTAAAAAAATTGAAATGCATTAAACTCCGAAGAAAAAAAATAGTTCATATAGTTTAAGAGTCAGCCTTCGGAAATTATAATTCCCTACAAAAATGGGTTTAGTTTTTGTGGAACACATGTCCTGTGTACCGTAGAAAAAAGTGTATTAAGATGTAAGTTTTTTGTTCTTAAATATCGCATTTCTACTTTAATTTGCCTTAAAAATTGTTGTTATAGTAATAAAAGTACATCAAGTAATACACAATTCCTAAATGATTTAATAATTATTCAAATATATCCATAACAATCGAGGGCTTCGACTATCAAAAAAAAATTATTTTTATGTATGTCTTTCAGGAATTATCCAAGTTTTTCAAATTTTTTTTTTTTTGTACTTTAATTCTTACAAACAAAATTTTTACGAAAATTATAATATTAAGAAGATATTTCAATAAAAAACCATACTTTTTTAATGTGTCTTTTAAAAAAATGATAAAATAATCAGAAAAGTACTTTGTATAAAATTCTTAAACAGACTCCTTTTCACTTCTAATTGATAAAAATTATCAGTTCTATAATATTGAATGACTTCGTTCTAGCTGATGAATCATTGATGGTAAATGCCATTTTGTTGTGAATGTTTCTGCAAATATAAACAGCTCTTCGTCATTCTGATCTTGTTTCTACTAATTTGTAAATGACAAGAACAGACTATCCAATCTGTAACGAAAAAAATTTTGCTTAGACTTTGCCAGTTTTACACGGAGTTTAATAATAAAGCGATAAAAACTTTTAAAAATATGATTTTAAGAATTTAATATTCTAGAGAATTCACCTGTGTAAAATAAATCTAATCTTTTTTGGATTGAAAATTCAACTTTTAGTTTGAAAATTGAACTATTTTGTTTCATATTCGTCTTTTGGAAAATTGAACTATTTGGTTAAAAATTAAACTGTTTTGTAGAAAATACGTTTTTATGCTATGAAAATTCAACAATTTGGTAAAACGTGGAGCTCGAGGTTCAACTATTTAGTTGAAAATTAACTTTTTTCATGAAAATTTATATTTTTTGATTGAAAATTCAATTTTTTAGTAGAAAATTTGTGTTATTGAATGAAATATTTTACTGTGTATTTTGTTTAAAAATTGAACTATTTTATTGCAAATTCGTCTTTTTGGTTTGGAAATTTAACAATTTAGTGGAGAGTTCAACTAGCTTAGTTGAAAATTAAAATTTTTCTTATAAAAAATTAGTTTTATTGGGTTGTAATATTCAACTATTTCTTTGAAAATTCCTTTTTCTTTTTTGAAAATTGAAATGCTTTATGGAAAATTCAACAATTTGGTAGAACGTTCAACCACTTAGTTGAAAATGAACTTTTTGTTGAAAGTTGAATTCTTGTAGAATTTTCATTGATTTTTTTTTACTGAAAATTAAAACATTTAATTTTTAGATGAAAAGGGATTATTCTTATATCTTATTTCTAAATCATATATTTTATTAAAAATTCGTCTTTTTTGGTAAGAAATTATTCTTCTTGGTTGAAAATTGATCTTTTTGGTTAAAAATTTAACTACGAATCTTCCCCTATTTTATATATGTGAACAAATAATCTCAAAGCAGTACAATTTTAGCAGAAAAAAAATAAACGATATCAGCTTCAGTACATCGACCAGACAAGTGTCTATACTTTGAATGGAAACCCTCTCACTAACTATGACGCATGTGTTCGCATCATAATTACTTCCATTCCGACAGAATGACGCATACGTGCATTGCCTAAAAACTAAAGGCCCGTTTCTTATTTAAAAATTGAATAAATAATTCCACTTCAAAAAGGTAACAAATAGCTAGGTTTTAATAATTTATTTTACAATCTTTCCCCTCTTTTTCTCCCTTTTTACAAAGCTTTTTTTTTTTAAGAAACTTCCTTTTTTTCTCGTTTTTTTTTTGCTTAAACGCGAACTGAAATAATAAAACCCAATACAAAATTCTATTTTTGGTGAATAATTCTACTGTTTGGGTGAAAATTTATTATTTTTTTGAAAATGTCACTATGTTTTTAAAATTTTATCTTCTTTGATAGAAGTGGTCTTTCTTTAGTTGAAAATGAACTTTCTTGTTGAAAATTCCAATTTTGATTTCCAAAATTCGTCTTTGGTGAAAAATGCATCTATCTTGTTTTGTAGTTAAATCTTTCTTCTTACAAATACGACATTTTGATTCAAAATTCATTCTTGTAGGCTTGAAAATTGAAGTATTTTGTTGAAAAATTCAACTTTTTTGGTAGAAAGGTCATTTTTCCTGCTTGAAAATCATTTTTTTTGCTCTTGAAAACGAACTTTTTCGTTAAAAATTGTACTTTAGGGTTAAAAAAAATTAATTGTTCTCTAAAAAATTCGTCTCTTTTGCTTTAAAACCAGTTGTAGACTGATATTTTTTGTTTAAAAATCGACCACTTATTTGAAGATTCCTCTTTGTAGTTTCAATATTCAACTATTTGTTTAAAAATCGCCGTTTTTGGTAGAAAACTAAACTTTTTTATTGAAAAATCGTCCTTTCGGATTAACAAATCAACCTTTTGGGTAAAAAAGTCTTTATTGGTTGAAAATCATTGATTTTTTTAATTTCACGTTTCGAGTTGAAAATTCAATTGCCGTTAAAAAAATGTATCTCTTTCGCTTTGAAATCTTAACTTTTTGGCTGCAAATCCAACTGTTTGCTTGAAAATTCAGCTATTCAGAATTAAAAGCCAACTATTACATCAAATATTCTACTTTTTATGTTAAAAACTAAACATGTTTAAAAAATTCATCTCTTTGTAGAAAACTAATCTTTTTTGTTTGAAAATTGAAGAATTTTGTTGAAAATGCAATTATTTTCGACATGAAATCTCAGTTATTTAAAACTTTCTATTATGAATTCAATTTATTACATGCCTTGTTTTATTTGAATGAAGTTATTCTCCTATTTTCGTAACAAGTCATCCTATTCCTCCTGTTTTGAAATCATTTTAAGCTGTGAAATCTAAAATAACTAAATTAAAAATAAGGCATCTAGTTTAAAAATTTGCATAGGTAAAATACTTTTTCAAATTAACGAACCGTGATAATATTTTCTGAAAATTTTGTTGGAATGAGACCAATATCTTTATAGTTTTGGCAAAGAAACGCTAAATAATAGCGAATATTGATGCTTTAATGCAGGAATAAGAAGTTATTTCAAGTTTCGATGATTTTGTAACTCGAATTTCATTCTGAAATTTCAATACGAAAACCTAAAGTCATTTTTTTCAAAAAATTATACAAAATAATAGAATTTTTATGAGTCTGTTGAAGAAGGTAATGAAAATGGATTATTGCCATTGAATCGTGGTATTGTTAAGATGGAATATCGTAATCGATTGTGGGAAATCTGGTAGGATCGTTTAAGCTTATTTTTCGGGCAAACGCGAGGACGCACAGAAATAAAGTCTTCCCACGCGCGAATTCGACGCTAAAAGAGATTCCTCGATCTTATTCTAAAGTTATCCCATGTTCTTGGACACGTGGTGCGCGCGTTCTATCATTTTCAACGTGAAGTGTCTTTAAGACGTGCATGTGTTGTATGAATGTAGGGAATTTTTTATTTTATGGATAAGCTGAGGAATACATTTGTGGATGACACGGCATTTCTGCGATAGCCAAAATTGATTTTTTATTTCCCGCTAATCAATCCAGATATCTGTAAATCGTAATTTCATCAGCAAGACTTTTTATTTTTGGATTTTGGTAGCTATGACTTTTTATCGGAGTTTTTTTCTACTGTCTAGTAATTAAGTCCTTATCAACAGATTTAAAGTGTTTGTTTATTGCGCCGTGAATGTAAGTGATGCTAAAATACAATCTTTCCTTTTTTTTCCCCTTTTTTGGTTGAAATTTTCATTATTTTTTGAAAATTCAACTGTTTTGTCATAACTTTTTTGGTCGAAAATTCAACTACTTTGTCAAACATTCGTTTTATCGATTGAAGATTTAACTTTATTGCTTAAAAATCGTGTTTTTTGGTTGTTATTAAAAATTGATTTTCTTGTTGAAAATTTAACTGTTTTATATTTATATAAAATTTATTTTGTTGAAAATTCGTCTTTTTTGTAGAAAATTCCACTCTTGGGTTAAAAATTCATATTTTCAGGTTGATAATTGAATTGCTTGTGACGAAAATTCGTGTTCTTTTTCCTTAAAATTCAACTGTTTTGTTCCTAATTCGCCCTTTTGAATGTAAAATTCGAAAATTTGGTTGGATTTTTTTTTCTTGACTAAAAAATCTTTTTGGGTTTAAAGTTTAAGGCATTTGTTGAATATTCACGTTTTTAATTTGAAAGTTCATCTTTTTTTGGTAGAAATTCGATATTTTTTTTGTTGATAATGCAATTGTTTGGCTAAAGATTAGTCGGTTTTTTGGTTGAATTCAACCACAACACGCATGTAACCGTGAATAAAACGGCTTTTTATATCAAATTAAAATCATGTTTGGTTTGAAATATCAACTTTTACGTTTTTCATTGCGAATTGATCCTTTTCGATTGAAAATTCAAATTCATCTTGTTTTATTAGAAATTCAGCTACGTGGTTCAAAATATAATATCGGTTGTAAGAAATTCCTTTTTTTTTTTTAATTTATCATTTTGGTTGTAAATTCATCTCTGTGTGAAAATTAATTAATTTTTTTTTCATTTGAAAATTTGACTATTTTATTTGAAAATTTTACGATTAGGTTTAAATTTATCTTTTTTAGTTGATAATTTATTTATTTGGTTAAAAATGTTACTTTTTTTGGGTAAAGATTAATCTTGTTTGCTTCAAACTTCGACCATTTGGTTAAAAAATCATTTTTGCGGAGAATGAAAATTTCACTATTTGTTTACAAATTTAACTGTTTTGTTGAAAATTCGTCTTTGAGTAAAAAACTTATCATTTCAGATTAGAAATTATTTTTTTTTGCAGAAATCTTGTTTGTGAAAAATCCAACTTTATAGGTTGAAAATTCAACTATATTTGGTTACAAATTTAACGCTTTGGTTGAAAATTCGTTCTTTTTTATTCAAAGTTCAATTTTTTGTTGTAAATGTAGCTTTTAGATTATAATTAATTGTTTTGTTCAAAATTGCAACTGTTTTGTTCAAAATTCATCTTTTTGGATAGAAAACTTTTATTTTTTAATTGAAATTTTTGTTTTCAATGGTAGAAACAATTTTTGGTAGAAGATTCATCGTCCTTTATGCTTATCAAATTTAAATTATTTCGCTTAAATGCAACTGTTGTTTAAAATTGGTATTCATATTTGTAGGTCGATAATCCTACTATTTGGTTACAAATTCAACTACATTGTTGAAAATTCGTATTTTTGCTTAAAATTTAAATCATTTTGTTGTTAATTCATCTATTGGTTGATAATTAATTTTGTTGTTGAAAATTCATTTTTTATAGAAAACTTATCCTTTTGGATTATTTTTCTTCGTTTGAAGAAAATTTGTTTGTTGGTAGAATATTCACCTCTGTAAGTTGAAAATTGAACTTTTTGATTACAAATTGAAAGTTAAATTATTGGGTTTAAATGAAACTGTTCGTTGATACTTTATGTTGTTTAATAATAGTCTTCTTGAATAGAAAACTTGTCCCTTTGTATTGATAATATAGCGTTTTTCATAGTGTAAGTTTTTTTTTTAAATTCATATTTATAGGTTGAAAATTCAACGTTTTGGTTACAAATTCAACTTTTTTGCTTAAAAGTTAAACTATTTGGTTGTAAATGCATCTATTGGTTGATAATTAATTTTGTTGTTGAAAATTCATTTTTTTAAAGAAAACTTATCCTTTTTGGATTATTTTTTTCGTTTATAGCAAATTTTTTTGTTGGTAGGAAATACACATTTGTAGGTAGAAAATTTAACTTTTTGGTTAAAAATTGAAAGGTAATTTATTTGGTTTAAATGAAACTGTTCGTTGATCATTCATGTTGTTATTCAAAATTGGTAATTTGAAAAGAAAAGTCGTCCATTTGCATTGTAAATCTATTATTTTTCTTAGTGGAAGTTTTTTTAAATTAAAAATTCTTATTTGCAGATTGATAATCCAACTATTTGGTTAAAAATTCAAATGTTTTGTAGAATGTTCATCCTTTTTGATTGAAAGCAAATGTTGGTTTATAATTTTTTTTTTAATTCAGCTGTTTTATTGAAAATTCGCTTTTTGATAGATAACTCGTCCCTTTGGATTAAAATTTTTTTTTAAAGATCTTGGTTGAAAATTCAACCATTTAATTCAAAGTTCAACTATTTTGTTGAGAATTAGTTTCTTTTTGATTGGAAGTTAAACTATTTATTGAAAAGTCATCTGTTGATTGAAAATTAAAATTTTTAAATTAAAAATAAATTTTTTTACCTCGAAAACTCAACAGTTTTATTTTTAATATTCATCACTTTTGTTCTGCCAAAATAAAAAAGGTATGAAATCCTTTTTTCTACTTATTTCTCATGTTTTTGATAGAGTTTTCGTCTGAATTCTGGCTAGAATTGCAATTATTTATTGTTATTTCTCGAATCATTTGATGTTAAAGGAGTAAAAAGATTCTGTTGTTTTCAGGCATCAGGAGTAACTGTGGCGGATGTCTGTAAGACTACTTATGAAGAAATAAAAAAGGACAAGAAGCATCGGTATGTGATCTTTTACATTAAGGACGAGAAGCAGATTGATGTTGAAGTGATCGGAGCTCGCGATGCAGTTTACGACGCTTTCCTTACTGACTTACAACAAGGGGGTAGCGGGGAGTGCCGTTACGGTCTTTTCGATTTCGAATATACTCATCAGTGCCAGGGCACATCTGAGGTGAGATTATTTTATTCCGATTACCAAAAAAATCAAAATTGGGTGTCAAATGCAGAAAATACCAAAAAAATGTACCTAACGGACCTCGCGAATGGAATGGTTACGGTTTAATTATTATTAATCAGGGTGTCTACCCTACCTGCAAAACCTGGAATTGTCATGGATTTTTTTTTTAAGTCGGAATTTTTTCGAGTGCGATTAATTTTTTTTTTTTTTTTTAATTACCATTTGAAATTGAGTAACAAGGATTCCTCTTTTGTAAAAGTAGTAAAAATTACTGTATTTAACTATTTTGTTGAAACAATAATAATTTCTTGGTTTGAAATTTTAACTACTGTTCTATTTTTCATTAAACATTAATCTTTTTTAGCTGAAAATTTGATTATCTGTTTGAAAATTCATCAATTTTTTTGAAAATACATCTTTGTTAAAAATTCTTCTTTTTTGGTTGAATTTAACTATTTTTAAATTAATATTAAAATCTTTTCTTTTTGATTAAAATATCAAACAGTTTTTATTGCAAATTGAAATTATTGAAATTATTATTGAATTTAAAATTAAAAACTTTTTTTATTGAAATATCAACTATTACATTTTGTGTTCAGAATTCATCTTTTTTGGAATTACAATTTAATTACTTGGTTGAAAGTTAAAATATTTTATTAAAGATTAATTTTGTTGGCTGAAGACTGATTATTTTAATTAAAAATTCATCTTCTTAGTGGAAAAATGAAGTACTTTCTTGAAAATCCTTTTTTCTTTGGCTGAAAATTAATTGTTTTTACTGATAATTTAACTATTCCCGTTTTTTTTTTTTTGTTGAAAATTAATTTTTCAAGCTAAAAATCTAATTATTTCAGTTGAATATTCTATGATTTCAGTTAAAAATTTATTTATTTATATCTTTTTTTTTTTTTTGAGAAAAATTGATTTTTTTAACTGAATATTGAACTATTTCATTTTTTGCGATGACTGCTCTTTTTACTTCCAAATTTAACTATTATTGAATATTTGTCTGTCTAGTTGAAAATTCATGTATGTTTTGTAAAAATCGAATTTTTTGTGTAGAAAAATTAGATTTTTTTTAAATTCATATTTTTGGTTAAAAATTCAAGTATTCCAGTTGAATACTCATCATTGTAGTTGAACATTCATATTTTTGTTTGAATGTTAAACTTCTTTGTTTAAAATTTGTTATTGTGATTTAAAGTTCATCTTTTTCATTTAAAGAATCATCATTTTGGCTGAATTTTTTGCTGGGAAATTTTTTTTTTTAACTGAATATTAAACTATTATTCCATTTTTGGTTAAAAACTGATCTTTTTTACTTATAAATTTAATTGTATGCTTGAAATTTATGTCTTTTTTTTTTACTGAAAATTCAACTCTTTTTTTAAAAATGTTTGTTTGTAGGAAATGAATATTTTTGTTTAAAAATTGAGCTTTTTATTTGCAATTGCAGGAGATCTAGTTAAAAATTCATCATTTTAGTTTAAAATTTAACTAATTCATTAAAGAAAATCAGTTTTAAATCAAAAATGGAATAATTATATTTTCAGTTAATAAAAACAATAATTTTCCACAAAAAAAAAAGGAAATTTTCAACTGAAATGGTGAATTTTTAACTGGAATAGATGAATTTTAAACCAAAAAGATTAATTTTCAGACACAAAAATTCATCACTTTGGTTGAACATTTTCTTTTGTTCTTGTGGAAAATTAATTCTTTTTGTTTTAAGCTTAAAAAATTTGTTTTGTTTTTAAATTCATCCAGTACAGTTAAAGGTTCATAATTTTAGTTAAAAATTCATCATTTCGGTTGAATTTTATTGTTGTGGAAAACTAGTTTTTTTATCGAAACATTAATTATTACATTTTTTGTTGAAAACTGATATTTTCTAGTTGAAAACTCAACTAAAGTGTTGAAAATGTTGCTTTTTTTTAGTTGAAAATCCAACTTTTTCGTCTAAACTTAATTTATTTTGTTTAAAGATCATCGTTTTTTATAGACAATCTGTTTGGTTGAAAATTCAATATTTTTATTTAAAAAGATAGGAATTTGAAGCTTTTTAAATTAAATTTAATAATTCCTATGTTAATTTTATCTATATATGTACTGAATTAAAAGTATAAGATGCAATAAAAATTTGTTTGAACTATTATTATTCAAATTTATGAAATTTCGAGACAAGTTTAAGAAATGAATGTGTTTTTAGTATTATTTAATTAATCGATGGTGCTAATATATTTAAGAATTTCTGGTGAAATAATTTGTCAAATCATTCTAAATTGAACATATCAACTGAATCCCTATAAATTGAAAAGAAAAACATTATTTATAATAAACTCGCGAAACTGTATACATATTCCGACTCAATTATTTCAAAAATAGCTAAATATTTTAATAGCACTATTGGAATTCGCTGCGCTGCAATGCGCGCCATCTATTTTTTCAATGCGGCCAAAATGTGAACTTGCGCAAC
Organism: Belonocnema kinseyi; assembly: GCF_010883055.1. Taxonomy (NCBI): domain Eukaryota; kingdom Metazoa; phylum Arthropoda; class Insecta; order Hymenoptera; family Cynipidae; genus Belonocnema; species Belonocnema kinseyi. The sequence continues at coordinate 37,682,083 of NC_046660.1, read as the reverse complement.
CCGGTAGAATTTTTAAGGTGCATTTTAATTTGTGCTTAAAAACATTGTTTTCTTTATTTTTCAATAGTTTAAAATGATCAGTGAATAAAAACAATTAAGATTGATCGGAAAGTGTTACATGTGTAATTTTCATCGTATGCAGCGAAAAAAAAAACGTTTTATATTAAAACTGTTTCTGTCAAAAAAAATAATTCTTGTAGTATTTTACATATGTTTAAGCACGTTATAAGCTTCATTTATATTACCTTGATATAAAAGTGAACTTAAAATAATTTTGTATTAATTTATACATGGAATATTTACCATCTAAAAAATTATAACCTAAAAGTTGGGTTAAAATTCATATTTCATTTCTCTTAGTCTATAATGCATATTTTTTGCGTTTTCGATCAATCTTTATATTTTTATATTCGCTTATTGTTTTAAAAACGAATTAGAATAAGGTAACCCCACTCCCATGCTGTCTTTGGAAAATTTGAACGCGTAGATTCGAATTGAATTAGTTGGCATTTTTCATAGCGCCTTTTGCGGAAAAGCGTTGAAGTACAATTTTTCCAAATGTTATTATTTCTTATTTAAAGCGTTCCAATTTCAATTGGTAAACTTTTAAATTAAATTTTGAAAATTGGATAATTTTATCAGAAGAGTTTAGAAGTTGTATCATTTCTAATTAAAAGCGTTTAAAATTGAACAAATTACAATTTTTTTAAATGAACAAAAAATGAAATATTTTCAGATTGCAACTTCGTTTGAAAATTCAACTTTTTAAATTGAAAGTTTGTCTTTTTGATTTTAAAATTCGCCTGCTTTAAAAGAAACTATTTTAAAGATTTTGTTTTCATTTAATTAAAAATCCATCTGTTTTAAGAAAAATGTCATCTTTTTGGATAAAAATGCAACTGCTTGGTTGGAAATTAAACTATTATACTATTTTATTGAAAATTCATCTGTTTTGATACAAATTTCATCTTTCTTTGATAAAATCGCAACTATTTGGTAGAGAACCTTAACTATTTTGTTAAAAATTTATCCATTTTTATTTAAAAAATTCAATTTTTAATCTTGCAGTCAACTGGAATTTTTTTCGATGAAAACACAATTTTTTTCGTAATTAAACACTCTTTTGCTTTAAGAGAAATTGCATGTTTTTTTTTTTATTAAAATGCAAATATTTGGTAGAAAATTCAATAATTTTTTGAAGTTTAATTTTTTTGCTGTCAAGATTATGTGCTTGGTTGAAAATTTAAGTTTTGAATGGAAAATACTTTCTTTTTTTTTAATTAATTTTTTAACAGAAAATGTCACATTTCAATTTTTTTAAGATTTACCTTTTTTAGTTGAAAATTCGCGTTTTTGGTCAAAATAATAATTTGTTAGTTTGAGATTTCATTTTTGTTTGGTAAAAATGCATCAGTTTCGTTGGAAATTAATTTTTTGCTGAAAAGTCTTTTTTTTAAATTTGTTTAAATTTCATTCTTCCATGCAAATATAAAGTATCCCGTTTTTCGTTGGAAATTTGTCTTTTTAGGTTATATATTCTACTATTATGTTAAAAATTTAATTATTTGGTTAAAAAGCCATCTTTTTTAGTAAAAAAAAAAACATTTTTTTATTTCAGATAAATTAATAAATTTGAAAATTTTAAATTTGTGTGCTGGAATCTTTGTTTATGAAAATTCAACTTTTTTTGTAATTAAAAAATCTTCTGTTTTAGGAGAAATTTAATCTTTTTTTGTGTGATAAAAATGCAACTATTTGGTAGAGTTTTGAACAAATTTGGTTCGAAAGTCATCCTGTTTTGTTGAAAAATTCGTCCTTTTGGATTGAAAATTGAATTTTTTCGTAGAAAATTATGTCTTGTTTAAAAATTTATATTTTTATCGTTAAAACTCGACTAAATACTTTTTCAACAGAAAATTCAAATATTTTTTGGAAAATTTATCTTTTTTATTCCAAACTTCATCTGTTTTAGAACAAAAAACAGTTTTTAATAAAAATTCCAGTTTTTTCGTTGAAAATCATCCTTTTTTTTTGCTTGAGTATTCAACTAATTTGTTTAAAAGATTTGATTGCAACACTTTGTTAAGAAATCACTTTTTTAAAAGATTTATATTTTTAATTGAAAATTCATCTCTTTGATTGAAAGTTTAATTATTTTGTTGAAAATTAAACTTGTTTAATTGATTCATTCATTTTTTAACAGAAAATTTAACTTCCATTTTTTTAAGATTAATCTTTTTTATTTGAAAATTCGTCTTTTTGGTAAAAAAAAATTTTTTAGTTTGAAATTTCCTTGTTTTTTTTTTTTTGTAGAAATTCATCAGTTTCGTGAAACATTCATTTTTTTCTAAAAATTGACTTTTTTTTAATTCAATTTTTGTAGAATATTTTTTTTCTTTTGACTTGATGGTTCAATAACTTAGATAAAATTTTATTTATTTTTGAGTGAAAAATCTTTATTTGTTGGAAATGCGTATTTTTCATTTTAAAATTCTTTTCTTCTTTTGTGTCAATTTCATTCTTTTTGGATTGAAATATAAAGTGTGACACTTTTGGTTTGGAATTTGTCTTTTTAGGTTGAATATCCAACTTTTATGATAAAAATTCAATTATTTACTTGAAAATTCAAGTATTTTGTTAAAAAGTCATCTTTTATAGTAGAAAAGATACTTTTTTGTTCGAAATAAATTAATAAGTTTAAAATTTTTTAATTTGTATCTTAAATACTGTTTTGTTCCGTTTATAAAATATTCCATGCTAAAAGCATTAAAAGATTAAAATGCTGGTATTTGAATATTAATGATTTGAAATGAAAAATTAGTTAAGCGGAAATCAGGATATTTGAAAAATGTCTTCACTTTCGTATTTTTCCGCTAGGGGGCACTACAAAATTCGCGCGTCCAACTTTTCCGAGAGTGGGGTCTCCCTATACTACTTTGTCCCTTTAAATTAGTTAAAAAAATGGTAAAATTGTTTTCAAGTCCAATTCAATATGCAACTTAAAAATGCTATTTTTCTAGGATTTGAGTAGACACTTGATGTTATTAATTCTATTAATACTCAACACATTCCACCTGTATGAGTTGATTAATAATCCACTTAATCTGTCTTAGAATTGAGCTAAATAATTATTGGGGGGGGGGGGGGGCAAGCGAAATATTTATTTTTATTACACTGAAATGGATGAATTTAATTGTTTAAGGGAGTTGATTCGAGATTCTTGCCAATACAGAAGAATAACCTCCTCTCCTTGAACTATTTTGCAGGCTTCCAAAAAACAGAAATTGTTTTTGATGTCGTGGTGTCCCGACACAGCAAAAGTGAAGAAGAAGATGTTATACTCCAGTTCTTTCGATGCGCTGAAGAAGTCATTAGTTGGTGTGCAAAAGTACATTCAAGCAACGGACCTTTCGGAGGCTTCCGAGGAGGCTGTGGAGGAAAAACTCCGAGCCACTGACAGGAACTAAGAAGCACAAAAAAGAAAGGAAAAAAAAAGAAACAGAAGAAGTATTCAACCAGTCCGATAATTATTATTAAAGGAACAAAACTCAACAAGTGGTCAACAATACAGGAATTTTCTTCCTAAAGAATGCTCCGTACCGTCGCATCGGGGATTCTACTTTTTACACATTTTTTTCATCTTTAAGATGCTTTTATTGCTACATGTATCAGGGGGTTTGGGGGGGGGCGGGAGGGTGGGAGGGGGGGGCTAATAAATAATAATTAAAAAAAAAGAAGAAGAAAGAAAACTTTTTAACACAATGAAAACAAAACACAAAACAATAGGGTTACATTTTTCATGCTGCGGACGATGTGTGAATCTGTCTCGTAAAATAATAAGAATATTATACTAATATAATGGTATAAAAATGCTGATTGTAAAAGCGTGTGCAGTTTACAACCGGTCAAACAGTAAGAATGAGAGCATTACGTTTTGTCACAAGCTGTATAATGTTTAAATTAAATTCATTTCATAATGATATCTTCAGTGAGTATTTTCTTTTTTTTTTTTCTTATTCTTGCGACAAAACCTTTTTCCTTTTTTTATTTGAAAATAAAGCTGTTTTAATTGAAAATTTAGCTGTTTAACGGCTGACACTTAAAAATAAATTTGGCTTTTTTTATTCCTGATTTTATATGCAAATTCATTTTTGGTTGAACATTCAACTATTTTGTTGAGAGTTTCTGGTTTTTTTTTGTTGGTTGAAAAATAATTTTTTTAACAGCATTTTTTTTATAAATTATTTAATTGGAACCTAATTTATTATATTGAAAATTTAGTTTTTGTTGATGATTAAAGTATTTTGTTACAAATAATTATTTTTTTTAATATTTATCAATTTTAGTTGGAAATTCATCTCGTTGGTTGAAAATTAATTTCGTTAGAAGAAAATTTGTCTTGTTCGAAAGTTGATGCTTTTTTTGTGTGAAAATTCATCTCTTTGGATAGATATTTTTTGGTTGAAAATGAAACTGTTTGGTCGAAAATTAATAATCTATTTTAATGGAGGATTCAACTATTTTTTTGGAAATTCTTTTTTTTTCTAGACATTTGTTTGTTGTAAAAATTCAAATATTTGGTTAATAATTAAATCTTTTTTTAAGATTCATAATTTTAGTTGCAAATTCGTCTCTTTCATAGAAAATTGAATTTTTTTCGATTCAAAATGAATTTTTTTTATTAGGAACTTCAAATATTTGATTGAGACTTTATTTATTTTGTTGAAAATTCGTCTTTTCAGATAGGAAATTAATTATCTTGGTAGAAAGATCATCTTTCCAGATAGAAAATATTTGTCTTTTCAGCTTAAAAATTCAACTATTTCGATGAAAATTTAGAAAATTAACCTTCTTTGTTAAAAATTCAGTTTTTTTGATCGAAAGTAGAACTTTTTTTTATTGAAATTTTATCTGCCAGTAGAAAATTAATTTTTTAAAAAGAAAATTTGTTTGTTAAAAATGCAACTGTTTGGTAGAAAATTAGTAATCTATTTTGAGGGAGGATTCAACTATTTTGTTGGAAATTTATTATTTTTTCAGACCTTTTTTGTTGTAAACATGCAAATATTTTAATTAAAAGACTTTTGTTTGAAGATTCATGATTTTAGTTGCAAATTGATATCTTTCATTGAAAATTGAATTTCTTCCGATTCAAAATCAATTTTTTTTAGAAACTTCAACTGTTTAGACTTTATTTATTTTGTTGAAAATTCTTCTTTGCCGATAGGAATTTTATTATCTTTGTCGCAAGGTCCTCTTCAGATAGAAAACATTTGTCTTTTTAGCTCAAAAACTCAACTATTTTGATAAAAATTTATCTCTTTTAGTAAAAAATTAACTTTTTTTTGTTGAAAATTTAGTTCTTTTTTATCGAAAGTGGAACTTCTTGCTCGAAAGTTCATCTTTTTCTGGAAGAACTGTAATTTTTTTAATGCAACTGTCTAGTTGAGAATTAAACATCTGTTTTGGTTGAGGATTCAACTATTTTGTTACAAATTAATTTTTTTTAACATTTATTAATTTTAGTTCAAGGTTCATCTCGTTGGTTGAAAAACGAATTTTTTGATGAAAAATCATTCTTTTTTGTTTTGACTGAAGAATTTTTTTAGTTAGAAACTTCAATTATTTTATTGAAAATTCGTCTTTGCCGGTCGAAAATTAATTTTTTTAGAAGAAAATTTGTCTAGTTTGAAAATGGATGTTTTTTTTTTTAAATTCAGCTCTTTGGATAGATATTTTTTGTTTAAAAATGCAACTGTGTGTTAGAAAATTAATAATCTATTTTGTTGGAAATTCATTTTTTTGTTGTAAAAATGCAAATATTTGGTTAATAATTAAAAGCTTTTTTTTAAGATTCATAATTTTAGTTGAAAATGTATCTATTTCGTTGAAAATTGAATTTTTTTCGATTAAAAATGAATTTTTTAAAACTATTTGATTGAGACTACATTTATTTTATTGAAAATTTAATTATCTTGTTAGAAAGGTCATCTTTACAGGTTAAAAAATATCTTTCTGTTAAAAAATTAATCTTTTCATCATTAGAAGTAAAAAATTTGCCTTTTTAGCTTAAAAACTAAACTCATTTAATGAAAATTTATCTTTTTTGGTAGAAAATTACCCTTTTTTGGTTTAAAATTTAGTTTTTTTTTTATAGAAAGTGGAACTTTTTGGTCAAAAATTCATCTTTTTCTGGAAGAAATGTGATTTTTTAAATTCAATCGTTTGGTTGACGATTAAATATCTGTTTTGGTTGAGGATTCAAATATTTTGTTATAAAACTATTTTTTTTTTAAGATTTAGGAATGTTAGCTGGAAATTCATCTCGTTTTTTGAAAATCGAACCATTTTGATGAAAATTCGTTTTTTTCGGTTGGAAATTAATTTCTTTAATTGAAGAATTTTTTTTAGTAGAGACTTCAATTATTTGTTTAAAACTTCGTCTTTACTAGGAAAAAAATTAATCTTGTTGGTTGAAAATTGATGGTTTTTTTTGTTTTTAAAAAAACATCTCTTCATAAATATTTTTTGGTTAAAAATGCAACTTTTTGCTACAAAATTAATAATCTATTTTGATGTAGAAATTAATTTTTTTCTAGACAATTAATTTTTTTTAGTTAAAAATGCACATTTTTGGTTAATAATTAAAAGTTTTATGTTTTAAGATTCACTTGTTCTGTAAAAAATTAACTTTTTCCGTTAAAGATTCGTCTCTTTCGTTGAAAAATTGAGTTCTTTCGATTGAAAATTAGTTTTTTTTTTAAACTATTTGATTGAGACTTCGTTAATTTTGTTAAAAATTTTCTTTTTCGGTAGAAAATTAATTATCTTGGTAGAAATGTCATCTTTCCTGATTGAAAATTACCTTTCTGTTAAAAATTCGTCTTTTCAGGTTTAAAAGTAAAAAATTTCTAAAAAAATTTGCCATTTTAGCTTCAAAACTCAACTATTTTGTGAACTTTTTGATTATAAAATCTTCTTTTTCTAGATTTTTTTTTTAATTTTTGGTTGAGAATCCAACTATTTTATTAAAAATTAATTCTTTTTTGAAGATTTATGATTTTAGTTTGAAATTCAGCTCTGTAACTATTTTGTTGAAAATTCGTTTTTTTTCGGTTGAAAATTAATTTTTTTACATGATGAATTTTTTGAATAGAAACTTCAAATATTTGATTGAAACTTCATATATTCTGTTGAAAATTCGTCTCCATCGGTAGAAAAATAATTTTTTTATGTAAATTTATCTTTGGGAGAAAATTAATGTTTTTTTGTTAAAAATTCATCTGTTTTGATAGATATTCTTTAATTAAAAATGCCACTGTTTGGTTAACAATTAAAAGCATGTTGTGTTTGAAGATTCAACTATCTTGTTAAAAATTAATTTTGTAGTTGAAATTCATGATTTTAATCAGAAATTCATTTGTTACGTTGAAAATTGAACTGGTTTGTTAAAAATTTGATTTTTTCGATTGAAAATTAATTTTTTTAAATTGCAGGTATTTTTTGTTTAGAAACGTTAACTATTTGATTGAGACTTTATTTATTTTGTTGAAAAATATTCTTTTTCGGTAGAAAAGTCATATTTTTTGGTTGAAAATCAACTTCTTTTTAAAAGTTCAACTAATTACTTAAAAACTCTTTTGATGAAAATTTCTCTTATTTGTTAAAAAATTAATCTTTTTTTTTGTTTGGGCTAAAAATTCAGCTTTTTTCTCGAAAAAATTCTCTTCAGTTGAAATTGAATTATTTGTTTGAAAACGAATAATTTTTTTGTTGAAAGTTGATTTCTTTGGTAGATATATATTTTTTTGTTTTGAATATTCATCTTTTTGGTTGCAATATTAACTATTAAATTTTCCGTCGAGAATTCATCCTTTTTCTTTGAAAATTGATCTCTTTGGAAATTTAAATATTTTGTTGAAAATTCTTTCTTTTTTTAATTAATGGTTTTAAGTTTAAATTTAACTATTCTATAGTATAAAATTACTCTTCTTGGTTGTAAATTCATCTATTTGATTAAAAATTAATCTATTTTTTAGAAATTGCAATATTTTTACTTTAAAGCCTAATCATTTAGTGCGTTTTACATTTAATTAAAAATGGTACCTACATTTATTTTACTTTTTCAAATTATTCCACTATTATTCCCATATTTTCTTGAAAAATCAGACTAATCACTTTTTAGATTAGATCGGTATTTTCTTTAGTCATTTTAGATCTTGTTTGATCAACATTTATTCTATTTAAATTGTAATATTTAGAGTAGCAAATCAAATATTTTTTAAATTGGAAAGAAATATGTAAACATTTTAAAGATCTGCAGGAGCTGAGGAGAAATTTAATTCTTTGCTATTTACTAAAGAACAATATTTGTTCTTTGTCTAATATTAAAGCAAATGTTGACATAAAGGCAAATCAACATAGCTACGTCAGAAAAAAGATTAGAAATTATCTTATTAATTTTGAAGTAAATCCTTTACAAATATTGTTTTCTTTCACACTCAATTTCAATTTGAATAATCTATCATTTTATTTTAACAAGTTTATTTAATTTAATATGTTCGGTTCTTGGTGAACTCTGAAAAAATTATTCTTCATTTTTAAAAGTAGCTATATATTGTTAATATTATTTTATTAAAAATTCGTCTTTTTCTTTTGTCTGAAATTAAGTTTTTAAACTGAAAATTTAATAATCCTATTTTTGCTTGAAAATGTATCGTTTTTAGTTTAAAATTGAAACATCTGGATGAAAATTCAAGTGTTTTATTAAAAAAAATGGTAGAAAATTAATCTTTTTGGTTACAAATTTATCTTTCAGCTTGAAAATTCAACAATTTGTTTGCATTATATCAAGTACATTTTTTATTCAGATCCCATCTTTTTTTGGAATAAAAATTTAATCACATATTTGATTGAAAGTGAAACTCTTTTGGTGAAAATTAATTTTGTTGGTTAATCATTCATCATTTTAATTGAAAATTCATCTCTTAGGTTGCAAAAATCGCTTAGTTTCTTGAAAATTAAATTAGTTCCTTCGTTAGCTGAAAATTAATTTGGATACTGAAATTTTGGTTAAAAATTAGTTTTCATAAACTAAAAATGTAACTAATCCAGTTGAATATTCCCTTACTTTAGTTAACATTCATATCTTTAGTTGAATATCAATTTTTTAACTGATAATTCAGCAACAATAATAATAATTAAACTATTCTTTGCTCGAACATTATTTTATTTACTGAAAATTTAACTACTCAATTTTTGGTTAACAATTTATTTTTATTAGTTAAAAATTCATCTTTTTGGTATAAATTAATCATCGTGGTTCACAATTAATCTTTTTAGTATAAAATTTTGTTTGGAAATATAACTATTTTTTGAAAATCAGTTTCTTTTTTGGTTAAAAATTATTATAATTTTTTAATCGAAAATTTAACTATTCCAATTGAATGTTACATCATTTTAGTCAAAAATTAAATTTTTAACAGAAGATTTTAACATTTGATTTTTGATTGACAATTTATCTTTTTTTATTTTAAAATTCGTATTCTTTGGGATTATTGAATCTTTTTGTTGATAATCCAACTATTTCAATTAAATGTTTACAATTTTAGTTCCAAATTCATCAGTTTGGTTTAAAATTAATTTTTTAACTGAAGATTTAACTTCCATTTTCGGTTGGATATTGATTTTTTTCTCCTAACAAATTTAATTATTTGGTTAAAAATTTGTATTTTTTATCAAAACTTCATGTGTTTTGATGAGAAATGTTCTTTTTTGTTTGAAAATTTTTATATTTAAATACTTTGATATAAAAATTAAGTAAACATTTCAAACGTTCGATTGAGAGATTATAAAATATGTTCGTTTTTAAAATAATTGCAAATAATAAATTGATAATAAAATGCTTTTATTTGATTTAAAATCCTTTTTAAATATTATTTCAGCCTAAATTATTCCATTTTCACCCATTTAATTAATACATCTTTTATTTATAACAATTATTAATTACAAATTATTTAAACTATTGGGTTGGAAGAGAAGAAAATTTGGATTTCAATTTTCTCTTAATTGGAAGAGTGATTTTTATTGATTTTAAAGGGATGCAATTTTTTCTGAATTAGAAGAGGTCATTTTTTTTTATGTCTTAGGATTGAACTTTATTTCAATTTCGTATGAATTAGAAGATGAACATTTTTGTATTTTAAAATTTTTATAAAGGTGGAAGAGATGAAATTTTGGGTTATTATTTTTTATTTTAACTAAAAGATGCCATTTTTTCATTCTAGTATTTTTATTCAGACGAAGAAGGGAACTTTTATTATCAATCTTGTTTCTAAATTGCAAGAGAGAAATTTTGTTATTGTGTTGGAATTTTTAACATTTATATTGAATTTAAGGGAAGAATGTTATATTTAAAATTTTTTTCGAATTCGACGAGGGAAATGTTTTATTTTTCGATTTTCTTGAATTTTACGGAAGGAGGACGTGGTTTTTAATTTTTTATGAAGTGGAAAATGAATATTTTTAAAATTTTTATAGAGTTGGAAGAAATGAAATTTTGGTTATTATTTTTTGGTTTCAATTGAAAGAGGCCATTTTTTCTTTTAAGAATTTTTATTCAGTTCAAGGGTGAACTTTTTACTTTTAATCTCTTTTATGAATTAAAAGGGGGTAATTTTTTATTATTTTTGATATTTTTATTCAGTTGAAAAAATTGTAATCCTTCAATTTTGAATGTTTCTATCTTGATTAATTGATAAAAGTTTAGAATTTTCAATTTTGCAGTTGAACGGCAAAAAAACTGCTGCCTAAACAAAGTTTTTATATAATTTTCAGAATCTAAATGATATTACTGATGTAATTCCAAATAAAAAACATTTTTTAAGAAAAAATTATAACTTTAAAAAAATTAACGATGTTTTTTACAATTGAATTGTTTCTTATTATTGCTTCTTACCAATTTAAAAATAATAATTGAATTTTAATAATGATTGGCATATTGTTTGTAGGAAAATACTGTCTATGTCTCTGCTGTTTCCAATTTTATAAATAAATTTTTCTATGGATGAAATTTTTTGAACAATTTTTGTATAGAAAACATTTTTCGAACAAAAGAAGTACATTTGTAGATTATGTACTTATTTTTTTTAAAATGGAAACAGTAAAGTTGTAGGGAAGGTCTCCCCGGAAAACAAAATAATTGTCAACCAAATAGTTTATCTTTCAACAAATTACATGAATTTTTAAACAAATAGTTGGATTTTCAACTTAAAAATATGATTTTTAAACTGTAAATGTAATATTTCAATTTCAATTTTTTTTAAATTGATTTCTAAACAAAACTACAAATTTTTGACAGAATAGTAAAATCTTCAACCAAAGCCGATTAATTTTAATCAAACAGTTCCATTTTCAATAAAAAAATAAATATGTAGCAAAAGAAATGAATTTAAAAAAAAAAAAAAAAGAATTTTCAAGTAAACAATATAATTTTTTCCATCAAAACTGAAATCGTTGAATTTGAAAAAAATAGTTCAACTTTAATAATGGATGACTTATTATTTTTGGTAAAATATTTTCTACATCTTCCATTTTCAAAAATGGTAACAGTCAAGTTGAAGGGAATGTTTGCCGCAAAACAAAATAAATCATTTTTTATCCAAAAAGTTCAATTTTCAAACAAAAATATGAATTTTCAGCCAAGAAGATTAAGTTTCTAACTGAAAATTTAAATTTTAAAAAGAACATGAATTTTCAACCAAATAGTTGACTTTTCAATTAAAAAAATATTACTTTTTAACCAAAAAATAAATAAAATTTTTCCAGCACTGATGTATTTTTAAAACAAAATATGAATTTTTAACTATAAAAGATCACTTTTCCACCAAAACGAAAAAATTCAATTTTCAGTTAAAACTAATTTTCACACAAAGAAAAAATGTTCGACTAAAATAATATTACTGATTATGTAATTAAAAATTTTTTTAAATTATTTTTGATTCAAAAATTTTTAACTTGCATTTTTTTTAAACAATAATTTGTTCAAATACATTTTTTATATAATCGCTTTTTACCAGTTTTTGGTAAATAGTTAAATTTAATAATGGATCATTTTTTTTAAATCTCTCCATCTGTACGGTTTCCTTGAAAGTAAATTTTCCATGGCTAAAATCGTTGATACAATCTTTTTTATAGAAAACCTTTTTTTAAATCAATAACTATATTTGAAGATAACAATAAAAAAAGAAAAAATAAAGTGGTAAAACGAAAAAAAGAGCCGTAATTGATTAAAACTCAATCTTTTACAACAATAAAAATTATAAGAAACGATGAAAAATAAAATTCAATACTAAAACTATTGGTCAAACAATGATTTTTCATAAGTTTAAAACTTTCTAAACTAATTATAATTTTTTTCTTTCATAAAACATTACTGATAATATCATTTCCATTCTTGAAATAATATAAAACTTTTTTATCCAGAGACCCGATTTTTGGCACAACTGCCTTAATTTAACTTTTTAAATTATTATCATTATCTTATTTTTAATTTTATTATTATTATTCGACTATTGGGTATTTAAATAAAAAATGTTGAATTAGAAATTTTTAAATTTCAATGATCATTTAAATTTTGTTCAAACCAGGAAATGGCCGGAAATTTTTTTCCTCGATTAAACAGCCATCCTGAAGTTTTATTTCAGGAATAAGAAGAAACCCGTTCCAACAGGTTTGACAACCATTAACCAGGCGTACCACTCAAAGTTCAAAATGGCGGAGAAATTCAAACAGTGCTTGATTATTAAGTTAAAATTTGAATTTCGAGTATTCTACTTATTTTTTCCTCTGTATCACGGTAACATAGAAACTGAATGAAATAAATTATGAAAAATTATAGATTATTAACCTAGTAGAAAGTGTAAAAATCAAATTTTGTGATTAGTTTTCTTTTTATAATATTTTTTATTTCGAGTGTAAATGAAAGAAAAGCTGTTTAAATTCAATGTTTTCGATCAACTCCTTAGAAAGGTAATGAACCCGTTCTTCTTGGACTTTATACAGCACTGAATCGTCTGCTCCATGATGGTCTCAACAACCACAACGCGACTCCGGAGTCCAGTGAATTTCCGACGCTGAAGTTGAATCGAAGTCTGATATCGCTTATCACAGTCAGTCGCGTTTCTTCACTGGAACAGTCGACATCGTTTTAAAGTTCTAATTACGATTTTCCCCATAAAATCTTTGTTCTAATTAATTTCTTAAACCCAGAAAACTCAGCATGGCAGCCAAAAAGAATGTGTGTATTATCGGTTCCGGAAACTGGTAAGTAATTTTCGAATTTTTCTTAAAACATGTAACAATATTGGCCTTTTCCGTCTTTTGTGCCTCGTTTTCCAACAGGGAATATCGTGACATGGATATTTAATAATTGCGATTAGTTTTAATGCATCCCGAATCAATATACTTTAGTAATTTATTTACAACAACAAAAAAAAAAACATTAAAAGAGGCATTGTGTTATAGTGCGTTGAAAAAATTCGGTTCGACATTCTTGTGTTATTTTTAGACAGGATCTTTACGTGGATTCTTAAATATTTCTCTAGGAATCTGTGATTTCCTAGAGAAATTCAAAAATCCTTGAGGATGTCTGTGGATTTAAACAATTTTTAAATTGCATTTCTAAAATATATTTACAGAAATTTGAATTTTATTTGCGCTGCAAAGTATTATTTTACGAAATTAAAGTACTTTTTGAATTTTAGGAATTAAATTAATATTTGCAGGCTTCACACTCGGTCCCCTTTTACCCTCTTTTTTAGTAATTCCTCTTTTTTTCCCCAATTTTCATGACATCTATTTTTCTCATTTTTTTGCTTATAAATACGAACTAAATTTATAGAATCGAATAAGAAAATTTAACTATTTTTTATTTAAAGTTAATTATTTTCAATTGAAAAGTATATCATAGTTTTGCTTCACTTTTTTTTCTTCAAAATTCTATGTGGTTGAAATTATTTTAAATTTCAACAATTTTTGCAATCTCATCCTTTTTTAATAAAAATTCATCTTTTTGGGTTAAAAATGAACTTTTGTGTTGAAAATTCACATTTTTTGGTTAAAAATATTTATTTTGTAGAAAATTAAACTATTTTCTTAAAAAATTATCTTTTTGGGTCTAAAATTAATTTTGTCTTGAAAATTAAACGATTTTGGTAGAAAATTCGTCTTTTTAGTTGAATTCAACTTTTTTTTATTGAAAATAAAAATATTTTTTGGTTGAAATATCACGTATTGCATTTTTCTTTGATAATAATTTGGGTTAAAAATGAATATTTTGTAGAAAGTTAAACTATTTGGTTCAAAAATCATCTTTTTGGTTTTAAAATTAACTTATTTTTGAACTAAAGTAAATGGTTAAAACTAAAATCCTTTTTTTGTTAAAATATCAACTATTATAATTTTTATTAAGAATAATTTCTTTTTCTTATTTTAATTTGTTTATATGATTAAAAAGTTAATTTATTTTTCTGGAAATTCAACAATATTGTTAGAAAGTCATCCCTTTTGGTTGAAAATTCATCTGTTTTGAAAAAAGTTCGTCTTTATAAGTTAAAACTTTTTTTTGCCACAATTTAAACTATCTTCTTAAAAAATCATCTTTTTAGGGTCTGAAATGAATTTTTTTGTTTAAGGATTCAACTGCTTGGTTAAGAGTTGAAATACTTTGTCAAAATTAAATTTTTTATTAAATATTCATAATTTTAGTTAAAAATTCGTCTCTTTGATGGAACTAAACTTTTATTTAAAATTAAAAATTGTTTTGGCTAAAATATCAACTATAACATTTTTCTTTGGAAATAATTTTTCTATTTTTTGATGTTGAAAATTCATATTTTTGTGTTGAAATTTTTTTTGTAGAAAATTTAATTACTTGCTTAAAAAATAATATTCTAAAATTGATTTTTTTGTTGAAATGAAACTTTTTGGGTTTAAAAGTCAACTTTTTTCTTACAAATTCGTCTTTTTAGCTTGAAAACTGAAGTCTTTCGTTGAAAATTGCACTATATTTGAAACATTTGTCTTTTTTGCGTGAAAGTTTAAGTATTTGGTTGAAAAATCATCTTTCATGGTCAAAAATTAAGTTTTTTGTTAAAAATGTACCTTTTTCGGTTTAAAAGTCAACAGTTTTCAAAAAAATTTGACATTTTTAGTTGATATTCGAAAGATCTGTTTAAAATTAACTGTTTTGTGAACGACTTTTTTTTTAAATCAAAAGTTCAATTATTTGGTTGTAAATACGAAACTATTGTTTTATAATAATCTTTTAGTTGAAAATTCGGCCTTTTGGATTTCATTTTTGTGATTAAAAATATGCTTGTTTGTTTAAAATTCAAATTTTGTTGGTCAAAATAATTTTTTTTGTAGAAAATTTAACTATTTAGTTTAAAAAATTATATTGCTTGGGTATAAAATTGTTTTTGTTTGTTTGCAAGTGAACTGTTTGGTTGAAAAATTGTCTTTCTTAATAAAAAAAATGAATTTTTTGTTGTTGAAAGTTTACCTGTTTGGGTTTCAAAGTCAACAGTTTTATTAAAAATTCACCCTTTTTGTTTAATAATTCCACTGCTTGCTTAAAAATCATCTTCTAAAATTGATTTTTTGTTGAAATGTATCATTTTGAGTTCAAAAGTCAACTATTTTCTAACAAATTCGCATTTTTAGCTTGAAAACTGAAGTCTTTCGTTGAAAGTTGTACAATTCTGAAACATCTGTAATTTTTGCGTGAAAGTTTAACTATTTGGTTGAACAATCATATTTAATGGTTCAAAATTAACTTTTTGGTCAAAAATGTACCTTTTTGTACCTATTTTGTGGAAAATTCGGCTTTTCAGATTTAATTTATTGGTTAAAAATTTATATTTTTGAGATAAAAAGATACTTTTTCGTTGAAAAAAAAAAACACATTTTTTGGTCAAAATAAATTTTTTGTAGAAAGTTTAAGTATTTGGTTCAAAAATCATATTTTTTGGATATAAAATTATTGTTGTTTTTAATTAATTATTTAACCATCTTTTTTGGGTCTAAAATAATTTTTTTTTTTAATTCAACTTTTTGGTTAAAAATTCGAATTTTTTATTGAAAATTTAACTATTTGGTTAAAAATTCAACTTTTGGTTAAAAAAATAACTATTTTAGTAAAAATTTATTTTTTTGCTAAAAAGTTTAACTATTTTTTTAAAAAGCCATCTTTCTTGGTTGAAAGTTACCTTTCTTGTTGAATATTTATATTTTAATTTGAATGCTCCACTTTTTTGTTAATTATTCATCTCTTAATATTCAAGATTAAAGGAGTCTTGTAAGCACGCTTCAGAAAAAAATAATTCAAGTTAAAATTGTTTATTCAACAGTAGTTATTCATGAGTTTAATTTTTGCTATCTATTTAGGGAAAAGTTACAAATCTTATTTAATCCTAATGATCAAGGCCTGATTTTATTCTTCGAAGGATTCTCTAAATTTGTATTTGGGTGGATTTTATTTTTAAAAATTAATTTAGAAATCATACTATTATTATTGTTAAAAACAATGACAGTTTAAATTTTAATTAACACCGCCCAAATAGAATTGTAAAGAATCCTTCAAAGAATAAAATGAGGCCTTGATCATTAGCTTCCGTCAAGATTTCCAGAAATCAATAATAGATTTATTTTTGTCAATTTTATCAATCATTTTCAAAATTGGCGACTTTTGAGAGTGATTGTA
Source organism: Belonocnema kinseyi (assembly GCF_010883055.1). Classification (NCBI taxonomy): domain Eukaryota; kingdom Metazoa; phylum Arthropoda; class Insecta; order Hymenoptera; family Cynipidae; genus Belonocnema; species Belonocnema kinseyi. Next base: position 37,665,321 of record NC_046660.1, on the reverse strand, counting down.
TGTAATGTACATCCTTAAGGGTTTTATATTTAATCCAATATGGTACCTAATTAATTTTATATAAAAGAATTTATTGCCCTATTTTCGTGAAAAATCACCCTAGTTTCCCGGTTTTGAGAGCATTTGGGTCTTTGAAGTCTAAGTATTTTTAATTCAAAAAGTGATATATTAAATTGAATCGACTTTTTAAAATTGCTTGTCAAATTACATTAATTTAAAACAAATTAATTGAATGAATGCCACACTGGAATAAAATATGGAAATTAAAATGAGAAATTTCACTTTCGTCTTTTCTCAAATCGATTTGTCATTAAATTGCCTTCCTCTTCGGCTTATATTTCAATAATTTCAAAAATAGAATAAAAACATTTAAAATCATATCCAAGTATTTAAAATCAATACCTATTTTTAGTTCAACAAACATAATTATTTTCAATAATTCTCTTCTATAAATAAAAGAACGATGGATGAAATAATAGATACAAGAATTATTTCATAATTATAGGGGTTCGGCGATTGCGAAAATCGTTGGAGCAAATGCCAAAGAATTGGATTCCTTCGAAGACCGAGTTACCATGTATGTTTATGAAGAAATGATCGAAGGGAAAAAATTAACTGAAATCATCAATGAAACGCACGAAAATGTAAAATATCTTCCAGGTCACAAAATTCCCGAGAATGTGGTAAGTACATTAGATTTCTCTGATAATTCTCGTATTGATTGTTTCGACTAGAATATTATTTTTTCAAGTCATCAACGAACAATTGGAATTTGGATTTAAGTCCATCCAAATCTTTCCTCTTATTATTTATTCTACACTTGGGCAATCGTTTAAAGAGGGATTACAAGTCACAATATTATCCAGAAAGCTAATGCGATAAGCTAAGATAAAAGCCAAATTTAAATTGTATGGGTTGTAATCTTCTTTACAAGGATGAGATGCAAAAACAAGAGTAATAAATCAATGTCTACAAATATCATGAGGAAATTAAGTCTACAGTGTCTTTTTTTTTCAGTAATTTATAATTTTTTGTTAATAGTTTGTAAAAGTTCATATTTCGAATAATAAAATTTGTATTTTGAATAAAAAATAGTTGAATTCAACCAGAAAAGAACAAGATGCAACTAAATAGTTGAATCTTCAAGAATTTTTTAAAAAATTAGTTCCACTTTAAAGCAATTAGTTGAATTTTGGTACTAAAAAAGATATATTTTTAACCAAAACTGGAATTAAACCAAGTAGTTCAGTTTTCAACTAAAAAAGATACATTTTGAACCAAAAGTATAATAGTTACATTTTCAACAACAACAAAATTAGTTTGCAACAAGTAAATGTAATAATTTACATTTCTATCGAAAATATAAACCAAGAAATATACATTTTTTGACCACGTAGTTCAACTTTAAACCAAGTACTAAAATTTTCAAGTAAAGAATAAAAATTTTCAACTAAAATAATTTTTCAACATTAAAAAATCAATTTTAACAAATAAGTTAACGGCCAACCAAGCAGTTTAATTTTCAACTAAAAAGGAGAAATTTTGAACGAGAAATGGAATAATTAAATTTTCAGCCACAAAACAAAATTAATATTCTATAAGAATGTGATAGTTGAATTCAATCAAAAAAGATTAATTTTGAACCAAATAGTTGAATCTTCAACCAAAAAAATTTCTTTTTAACAAAGAAGTTTAACTTTAAATCAAGTACATATTAGAATTTTCAACTAAAACGATACATTTTTTACCAAAATTGGAATAAATAAACGTTCTACCAAAACTATTAACTTTAAACAAAAAAAGAAGGAATTTTCAGGAAAAGAATTCAATTTTCAACTAAAATGATAAATCTTGAACAGATTTTTTTTTAACAAATTAGTTCATTATTCAATCAAGTACACAGTAGAATTAAAAAAAAATATCCATTTTTTACCAAAATTGAAATAGTTAAACATTCTACCAAAACGATTAATTTGAAACAAAAAAAGAAGGGATTTTCAGGAAAATAATTCAATTTTCAACTAAAATGATAAATCTTCAACCGAAGTTTTTTTTAACAAATTAGTTAATTATTCAAGCAATTACTTCAATTTTCAACTAAAAAAGATTCAACTAAAGAAGATGAATTTTCAACCAAAAAATTTGTTTCTTACAAAGTTGTCAAATTTGAAACCAAGTAGTGGATATTTTCAATAAAAAATACATATTTTAACCCAAAATTGGAATAATCAAATATTGTGCCAAAGAATTTAATTTAAAAAAAAATCATTTTCAATAAAATAGTTGAATGTTCAACAAAAATGATAAATATTCAAGCAAAAAATCATCTTTTAACAAAGTAGGTAAACATTCAATTAGTTAGTTCAATTTTCATCAAAAAACGAAAAATTTGAAACCAGAGATGAAATACTTAAATTTTCAAACAAAAAAAAACTCCATTTCACTAAAAAAGTTCATTTTCAGTCAAAAAATTAAATAAATTTCAATACAATAGTTAAATTTTCAATTAAATTAATCAATCTTAAACCAAAGTAATTTATTTTTAACAAAGTAGTAAAACATTTAACCAAGTCGTTCAATTTGAAATTAAAAAGAGATATTTTCATCACAAATGGAAGAGTTAAATTTTCAAACAAACATTATTTTCACTGAAAAATGTAATTTTTAACAACAATAAAAAAGTCATTTTCAATAGAATAGTTGAATTTTCAACTAAAATTACAAATCTTCCACCAAAAAATTCATTTTTAACAAAATAGTTAAAAATCCAATCAATTACTTCAATTTTCGACTAAAAAGGAAAATTTTTGAAACAAAAATGGAATAGTTAAATTTTTAACAACAACAAAATTCAACATAAACGTAATAGTTGATAATTCTAAAGAAAAAAATTGGTTTTAAACCAAAAAGAGTGGAATGCAAACAAAAAAGATGAATTTTCAACTAAATACTTCAATTTTCAACTAAAAATGAGAAATTTGGAACCAAAAATGGGATAGGTGAATTTCCACCAACAAAAATAGTAATATCGAATAAAAAAGATTAATTTTCAACCAGACAAATAAATACTTTTCAATAAAATATTTAAATTTTTCACTAAAATGATAAATCTTCAAGGGGAAAAAAATCATTTTATAACAAACTAGGTAAACATTCAATCAATTAGTTCAATTTTCATCTAAAAACGAAAAATTTGGAATCAGAGATGAAATACTTCAATTTTCAAAAAAAAAACTAATTTTCACTAGAAAAGTTAATTTTCAGTTCAAAAATGAATAAATTTCAATAAAATAGTTATATCTTTAACTAAAATAATGAATCTTAAAGCAAAGTAAATTATTTTTTAACAAAGTAGTAAAACATTTAACCAAGTCGTTCAATTTGCAATTAAAAAGAGATATTTTTACCACAAGTGGAATAGTTAAATTTTCAAAGAAACATTAATTTCTTACTAAAAATTTAATTTTCAACAACAACAAAAAGTAATTTTCAATAAAGTAGTTGAACTTTCAACAAAAATGAAAAATCTTCAACCAAAAGAAATTCATTTTTAACAAGGTAGTTAAAAATCCAATCAATTTCTTCAATTTCCAATAAAAAAAAAATTAAACATAAAACGTAATAGTTAATACTTCTACAAAAAAGTTTATTTCAAATAAAAAACAGTTGAATGCAACAAAAAAAGACGAATTTTCAACCAATTACTTCAATTTTCAACTAAAAATGAGAAATTTCGAACCAAAAATGAAATAGTTAAATTTTCAACAACAAAAATTATTATTTAACCAAAAATGTAGTAGTTGATACTTCTACAAAAAAGTTTATTTCAAATAAAAAACAGTTGAATTCAACAAAAAAAAACGAATTTTCAATCAAATAGTTGATTAATTTTCAAGCAAACAGTTGCAATTTTAAATAAAAAACATGAAACTTCTACCAAATTGTTGAATTCTTCAACGAAAATATAAATTTGCAACCGAATAGTTACATTTTGAACCAAAAAAGATAAAATTTCTGCTCAGAGATGAATTTTAAACAAAAGAATTTAATATTTTCCACCAAAAAATATTGTTCAGTAAAAAGAGAAAAAGAATTGCAACCAAATTGTTGAATTTTCAGTAAAATAATGAAATTTTCAACCAAATAATTAAATTTTGAGTACCAAAAGGAAAGTAAGTCTACAATATCTACTACTTTTCTCAGGAATTTATAAATTTTTGGCTATTATAGATTATTCTCTATATGCCTGTTAAGATCAATATTTATTGGGAAAGATTTATTTAGGACTCAGTCGCATTGCTCACCTAGGCCTTTCGGTATTGTAACCTTGACCGTACAATGAACAGGAGAGTATTGATTTATTCGCTGCTTCCTTGCACGTGCATGCAAGTGCAGAGATCTGAATTTTACACTTAATTATTTTTATTTCGGCTTTAATTAAACAGAACTAGCAGTAAATGAATTGTACTACCTTCATGGATTTTTACTTTTTCCCGTTAAAATATAAACAATTTAAAAATCCATTATTATACCAATTTTTTTATGTTAGGAGTTTAAGAATTTTGAAACGATAATTCATAATTTGAAAATAGAATTAATTTTTAAACAAATAGTTCAATTTTTAATTATTAAAATATGAATTTTTAACTCAAAAAATTAATTTTGTACAAGAAAAGTCAAATTTCTAACCAAATAATAAAATCCTCAACCAACACCGATTAATTTTAATCAGTTTCATTGCAAAAAAAGAAAGGAAGAAACTTCAACCAAAATAAATGAATTTTCAACAAAAAATATTGATCTTTAACCAACAAAAAGACCATTTTTAATATAGTAGTCTAACATTTAACCAAGTAGTTCAATTTCCATCTAAAAAAGAAGAAATTTTGAACTACAAGTGGAATAGTTAAACTTTCTACAAAAAATTATTTTTTAATAAAATATGGAAAAGTTGATGTTTCTATCAACAAAATGTTTATTTTGAATAAAAAACAGTTAAAATCAACCAAAAAGATGAATTTTTAAGTAAATAGCTGAATCCTCAACCAAAAAAATATATTTTTCACAAAAAAAACGAAATTTTCAACAAAATAGTTACATTTTCAACCAAAGAGATGAATTTTCAACTAAAATGATAAATCTTTAACCAAAAAAATCTAATTTTAACAAAGCTTTTAAACATTAAACCAGTAGTTCAACTAAAAAGGAAAAATTCAGAACCAAAAATGTAAACATAATTAAATTTTTAACAAAAAAGTTAATTTTCATAACAAAAATTAATATTCAACAAAAAATGTAATAGTTTATATTTATATCAAAAAATGTTCATTGTTAATAAAAAAACAGTCGAATTTAACCCAAAAAGATTAATTTTCAACCAAGTACTTGAATCCTTATTAAAAAAAATTGTTTATAACAAATTAGTTTAACTCTAAAGTAACTAGTTGAATTTTCAGCTGAAAAAGATACATTTTTGACGAAAATTGGAATAATTAAATCTTCTAAAATCATAAATCTTCAACCAAAAAAATCAATTTTCAATAAAGTTGTTAAATATTCAACTAAGCAGTTCAATTCTTAAACAAATAAAAGGAAATTAGAAACCACAAATGTAATGCATTGTGAAAGTTAGATAAAAATTAATTTTCAACAAAAAATGTAAAGGTTGATATTTTTATAAAAAAAAATGTTTAACTTAAATCATAATAAGTTAAATTCAACCCAAAAAGATCAATTTTGATCCAAATAGTTGAATTCTCATTGAAAACACATTCATTTTCAAGCAAAAGTTGCATTTTTAACCAAAAGGCATGAAACTTCTACCAAAAGAGTTTTATTTTCAAGCAATAAATATTTTTCAGTAATGAAGGAAACAACATTTCAACTTCCTTGTTGAACCGGGAGTTTTTTCAAATTTTAAATTTATTCCTTGTTAAAAAAAAATTTTTTTAATATATTTTTTCTCGTATTTAAATGTTTCGCTTTGTGTTTGTAATTTTTTTTTGTGGAATTTTTTTAGTAGAATTTGAATTACAAAATTTTATCACCTTTTTAGCAGATTCATAAGAATGGAGAGGGAAATACGGTTATTGAACAAACCTTTCCATCCACATGCTATTTTTAGAATTTTTATTTTCATTCAAGAGAAAAAAAAATTTCAACCAAATTGTTAAGTTTTTAAAAAGAAAGTTAATTTTCAACCAAATAGTTAAATTTTCAACACAAAAATTCGAATTATCTACGTAAAATTTGAATTTTCGACCAAGAAGGATGACGTTCAACAAAATGATTGCATTTTCATCGAAATTATTAAATTTTCAACCAAGTAATCAAATTTTGAATAAAAAAATCTAAATTCTCACCCAAAAAAGTAACAGTAGACTATTCAACTAAAAATAATTAGTTAAAAAAAAATTATGGATTTTCTTGTCGGGTGAGACAAAAAGGGGGGAGAGGCGAATAGAGGTGAACGCTTGCGATAAATAAATAAAAATTTTGATAAATTATAGACTGCAGAATAGTAGTTTAAACAAAAATTGAAGTTCATTTTTAATACTTTAAAAATATTAGGTAAGAAAAATGAAAATTTTGTTTAAAAAATAAAGTTATTTTACCACTGCACTATTTGTTTTCAGAATGAACACTTTTAAATCCAAACTGGATAATTCCAAGTTCAAAGGAATTGACATTGTGTAGTTTCTAATTAAAAGCGTTCAATATTAAATAATTTAACATCGAAAACTTTTTAAAACTAATTTCTAATTTATAGCAATTAAAATTTGACAATTTGAAATTGAAGACTAAATTAAGTGCTTTAAAGCCAAAGCTTATCAGAATTCAGAATTTAAAATTGTTATCACATAAAAAAGTATTGTTTAATATCAAAATATAATTAGATAAATTTTGTTTAAGAAAACGTTCCAAATGAAGTAATTTTAAGTGGGAAAAATAAAATATAAAAACTTATGTCAATGAAAAAATTGATCCTTCAACATGAAAACTCGAAACTCTACTATTTTAACCGATTAAAATCAAACACATTCAATTACTGAGCTATCAATTTCAGATAGTTTGACTTTTATCTATTTTCATTTTAAACAACAAAATTATTAAATTTTTAATTTCAAATCGTTAGAAAAATTTTAACACTTCATTTAGAATTTATAGTCTTCCTTGAAACCTCCCAATGAAATATTTCTCAGTTCTAAATGATCCATTTTTTAAATTTTCAACTAGAAATTGGGCAATTTAAATATACTACATTGAAAATAAAAAATAGAAAAAGGATACAAATTAAGATTTCTATGGTTCCAATGTTTTTAATCGCTAAATTTTAAACCTTAAAATTCGAAATTATTTTCATTTTTCAAACTATGTTTTCTGTCATAAAGTCATTGTTATTTTCACAATTAAATATTTTTAAAAAGCGCTAGAGAAAAAACACGCAAAAACAAGTGGAAAAAGGAGCTTCAGAATAAATAAATCATAGATTATTATATATAATTTCATTGATTTTTTTAGTTTGCTTGATTTTCAATTACATTTTTAAACAGTTTGAATACCTTTGAAATTGAAATTACTTCAGAATCTTAATCTTCTGCTTCCCTGAAAATTTAATGTAAGGAAACCAGTTGTTTATAAATATTCTATGTATCTGACAGTATTTGTAAATATCAGGAAGCACGCCTTTCAGGATGTAATTATTATTGAAATATCTTCCAAGAGAAGAAAAAAAATAATTTAAACTGTACAATATCTTATCAAAAGACCTTGAATGAAACAATTAATTCAACTATATACTATCGAGGAAGAATAACAAATATGAGAATATCTGGTCAGAGCTGCTTTTCTGAATTATTGGATTTAATTTTCTGGTTCAATTTGATTTTACAATAAAAGAAATTTTCCTATTATATTTTATTGAATTTTTTTTGTGTAGATTAAATTTTTTTATAAATGGAAAGACATAGATTACTGACACGTGGCGAGTGTGTGTCATAATGCACCAATTCACAAAGACATTGTTCAGTTATGTAATTCCTCTATAAGCTTCCGTTTTGCGAACCATTAATAGAATCAGACGCGTGAGAACTAAAGGGGAGAGTCCAAAATGTCAAATGATTAATTTTGTTTTCTCAAAAAAAAAAGACTTTCATCTTTGCGAACCTCATTCCAATTTACATAATATTGTAGGCCACCTTTCACCATTTGTAGAAATACATATTTGATTTTTGTCCGACTTTCCAATCAGGTTATCGATGAAAATATAGAAACTTATTCTGATTATCTAACAATTAAAAATATCACCGCCCAAAATCCTCTCAAAACATGCGAAATACGGTTATTTTTCACGAAAATATAATATTTATACAATATATAAACACAACAGCCAAGCAAGATTTTTCAGTAAAAAAAATCAACCGTGTGTTACATTTTAAGACAAAAAATACAAATTTTCTACAAACTTGTTTAATTTTCAACCCAAAACTATTTATTTAAAAACAGAATTCATTTTCAATTAAATAGTTGAATTTTCAATTAAAAAAAAAAGAATTTTCGACGAAAAAGTTGAATTTTTAAGATTAAAAAATCGATGTACCTGAAGTTCCGAACGATCAAATGAACGAAATATTTTTCCATATTTCTATTTTTCCCATAAATATTATTCCAACTGTAATTTGAAACATGCATTATAATTCTTTTGCATTAATAAATTATTTCGAATATAAATAAACAAACATTTAGCACTTTTTTTGGGATTACAAAATCATCAGTAAAAAAATTCGTTCATTTGAACTTTCAGAACTTCAGGCACATAAAAATCGAATGTTTCTAAAAATATTTGTTTTTCATACTCGAAAACAAAAAAGTTGAATTTTCAGCCTACAAAGATTTTAAACTAATAAACGAATTTTCATTAAAAAAATAATTTTCAGTCAAGCATTAAAAAAAATTCATTTTCTACCAAACAGTTGAATTTTCTACTAAAATAATTTAATTTTCAACCCAAAAAGTCGATTGTTTCGGAAAATACTTAACTTTTAGACCCTGAAAGATAAATTTGGAACAAAAACGTTGCATTTTCAACAAACAAAGATTTTTCAATCAAGAAAGAAAAAAATCGACCAAATTGTTACATTTTCAATCCAAAAAGACGAATTTTCTATCAAACAGTTTAATTTTTAACCCATTTTTAACCCGAAAATAATTACTTAAAGAAAAAAGTTCATTTTCAACCAAATAGTTCTATTTTCTACAAAAATAAATAAATTTGCAACCAAGAAAGATTTTTCAGTCACGAAAGAAGAAAAATCCACCAACTTCTTAAATTTTCAAGCCGATTTTAAGCCAATTTCGAAGTAGTTAAATTTCCAACTAAAGTTATGAATCTTCAAACCAACATGGTAATTGAATGTTCAATCCACAAAGATTTTAAACCAAAAAGATGAATTTTCAACCGAAAAAGATTTTTAGTCAGCAAAGATCCACCAAATTGTTAAATTTTCAAGCCAAAAAAATGATTAGTCTAAAAAAACAGTTAATTTTTAGCCCGAAATTATTTTATTTAAAAAAAGTTCCCTTTCGACAAAATAGTTGAAATTTCAACTAAAATAATTCAATTTTCAACCCCAAAATATTAATTTTCAACGAAATAATTGAATTTTAAGGTCAAAAACTAAAAAGTTGAATCGTTTCAGAAAATATTTAACTTTTAGACCCTAAAAGATGAATTTTCAACAAAAAAGTTAATTTTTTACCAAAAAAAGATGGATTTACAACCAAAAGGATGAACTTTAAGCAAAAGAGACGAATGTCCAACGTATCAATATTTCAAACACTTTAAGCCAGAAAGACGAATTTTCAACAAAAACGTTGAATTTTCAACGAAGAAAGATTTTTCAGTCAAGAAACAAAAAAGAATCTACCAAAGTATTACATTTTCAAGCCAAATAGAGGAATTTTCTACAAAAAAGTTTAATTTCTAACCCGAAAATATTTATTTAAAGAAAAAAATTCATTTTCTACCAAATAGTTGTATTTTCTACAAAAATAATTGAATTTCTAACCAAGAAAGATTTTTCAGTCAAGAAAGAAAAAAGAATCCACCAATTTGTTAAATATTCATGCCGAAAGAGCCTATTTTCTACCAAACAGTTGTAACTTTCCACCCGAATATATGAACTTTCAAGAAAAAAATTCATTTTCAACCAAGTAGTTTAATTTTTTAACTTAAATTATGAATCTGCAAAGCAAAAAGACGAATTTTCAAAGAGAAACTGGAATTTTCAAGTTAAAGACTCGAATGTTTTTAATAATATTGAACTTTTAGACCTAAAAGATGAATTTTCAACCAAGAAAGATAGATTTTCAACGAAATAGTTGAAATAAAAAAAAATCATAATTTTTAACCAAACAGTTTGCATTTGCAATAAAATACTTTAACTCTAAAGTAAAAGAGTCGAATTTTCAAGAAGATTGTTGAATTTTTAACCAAATACAGTAGATTTTTCAACCTAAAAATATTTCAAACCAAAAAGACAAATTTTTAAACCGAAGATTTTGGCGCATAAAATTATTAATTATAAAGTAGATTTAATTTCGATCTAAAGAGTTAAATTTTCAAGTAAGAGAGGTATTTCAACCAGAAAAGAAAGAAAATTCCGCTAAATTGTTAAATTTTCAAGCCAAAAAAACGAATTTCCAATTAAAAAGACTTGAATTTTCAATTAAAAAAGATTTTCAAACAAAAATGAATTAATACAATTTTCATATAAATAATTAATATTTATCCAGATAGTTCAATTTTCAACAAAAGAGATGAATATTCAACTAAAAAACGAAATTTAAACAAGATGGTTCGACTTTCAGTTAAATAGTTGAAAATTCGACCAATAAATGATTTTCCTAACGAAAAATGGAATATTGGACACTTCAACTAAAGAAACTTTTAGTTTAAATAAAAAAATTACAATTTAAACCTAAAGAAATGAATTTTGAAACAAAAGATACAAATTTAGAGCTGAGAAACATTTTTGATTTAAGATAGAAAAAAAATGAAAAACACTTTTAAATTAAATTTTCTACGAGTGAGATGAATCTTCAACCAAAAAAATGTCTTTTTAACAAAATAGTTAGATTTTTAACCAAAAATATAATATAGACTTTTTAATATAAAATAATTCATTTTCAACAAAAAAGGCGAAGTTTTAACAAAATAGATGAATTTTTAAACCAAAAAGACGAATTTTCAAGAAAAGAGTTAAATTTTCAATCGAAAAGATGAATTTGAAAGTAAAATTATGTATCTTCAATCAACAATAAATAACTTGATAACAAATTAGTTTAACTTTTAACCAAGTAGTTGATTTTTCAACCAAAAAAGATTACTTTTTAAAAAGAATAGTTCAATTTTTAAGAAAGTAATTAAATTTTCTGTTAAAAGAGATAAATGCTGAACCAAAGATGTAATAGTAGACTTTTCAATTAAAAAGAAATTATTTTCAACCAAAAAGGTTATTTTCTCTACCAAAAATGATGAATTTTCAATAGTAGAATTTTCTACCAAATATGAAAATTTTTAATCAAAAGAGATACATTCGCCGCCAAAAATATAGCAGTAGACATTTAACTAAACAAAAATCAACCTTAAACGAAAAATATATGAATGCATTATTCGATTCTATTAATTCAGTTGGCATTTAAGCTAAAAAGCGAAAAACATTTAGGAATAAAATGCTCTCTTTCTTATTTTTAGATCTATTCAAGGTTCAGTTTCTATCAGAAAAATAAACCAAATTTAATTTAAGAATAAAAAACCTACAGGTTTGACTTTAGAACTTTAAAAGTTTAGATTGCTCAGTCATGTTTAGAACATTTAACCTCGGGATAGCCTAATACTAGAAAATGAAAGTTTATGATCAATTCTTTCAATATACTTTGTACTTTGTTTCCCTGAAAACAAAAGTATTCTCTGATTCAGAAAATGTTTTCCCTTTCTTGAGAAAATCAATTCCAATTTTGTCTCGATTAAAGCTTATAAACTTTATGATAATTACTCAGTCTCTTTTTTATTTAGGTTGCTGTTCCAGATGTTGTGGCGGCAGCGAAGCATGCTGACATCCTTATTTTTGTTGTACCTCATCAATTTATTCGAAAATTATGTAGCTCACTTTTAGGAAAAATTAAACCAACTGCAGTTGGTCTCTCACTCATTAAAGTAAGTCACTTTTTCTAACTGTAATACTAATTTTAATCGACACAAAGATTAACTGATTAATTTGAAAATATTATTCAATTATTTCTTGATTAATTTTTTCTTTGTTTCTAAATATTCTTATTATTATAGGGTTTCGACAAAAAAGAAGGGGGTGGCATCGAACTGATCTCCCATATAATTGCAAAGAAATTGAATATTTCCATGTCCGTTTTAATGGGAGCAAATCTCGCCTCAGAAGTCGCAGACGAGATGTTTTGCGAAACGACCATAGGTGAATTTTATGTAGATAAGTAGTCATAATCATACAATTTTGTCATAAACTTCGCGATATCTTATCTTCAAATTAGCAGACGTCGAGTTTCTCTAACTGTTTCCTACATTATTTGTATTTTTTTCTGGAAATTCTTTTAAAATTTAGACTTTAAATTGAATGATAAGGGTTTTGATTTTTTTTGTTATAAGTTTAAACATTAAAAATCTGTTTCTAAACAGGTAATAAAACGAAATAGAAGTCAGTCGGTTTTATTTTAAGTAGACATTATTTTTGCGCAATTGAATTAATTAATTACCGGAAAAACCGGAAATTAGTCTGGGATTTTCAACACCAGAAAATAGCCGGGATTTTTTTTTTTTTTTTGAAAACAGGGCATTTTTCAGTTTAATTTTTACTTTTGCAATAAATATCGTCTAGTTCTTCGAAAAAATTTGTCTGGAATTATGCTCAGCATTACCAACTATTTCCGTTAAAATATCGAAATCCTTTTGAATATAATATTAATGATATTAAATCTATAAATATAATATTGCCCATTTCGGTTAATTTCGGGGACATAAATTTATAATGAATTAAAAGAAACCAATAAAAAAATCCAACTATTTTTGTTTGAATGTTAATTATTTTTAATTGAAAAATCTATTATATTTGTGGTTCAAAGTTCATCTCTTCTGGTCGACAATTTAACTTTTTTTAAATAAAAAAATCGTGTTTTTGGATAGAAAATTGGTCTTTTTTATTGAAAATTCAGCTTCTGGTAGAAAACTCGTTAATTATTTTGTCAAAAATTCAATTATATTGTCTTTTTGGATAGAAAAGTAATCTTTTTTGGTTGAAAATTAATTTTTTATGGTTGAAAGGTTAATTGTTTTTCGTTTTAAAAAGTCTACTATTATAATATTATAATTTCGGTTCAGAATTTGTCTTTTTTTTGTTAAAAATTCTACTATTTGGTCGAAAATTTAACTGTTTTGTTCAACATTTGTCTTTTTGAATAAAAAATCCGTTGTTTTTGATTGAGAATCTATCTTATGGTAGAAAAGTCATACGAAAAATAAAATTTATAAGAAAAAAACGAATTTTGTACAAAAAAGTTTACTCTTTTACCAAATTGATGAATTTTCAACCCAAAATGATGAATTTTCTACAGAGCAGTTGAATTTTCAACCCGAGAATTTGATTTTTCAAGAAAAAAGATGATTTTCGACTAATCAGTTAAATTTTTAACAAAATAGTTTAATTTCCAGTCGAAAAATTAATTAAAAAAAAATAACGAATTTTCAACTGAAATTATGAATGTTTAACCAACAAAAACTAATTTACAATAAAACACTAAAATCCTCAACTAAAACATGTTAATTTTCAAAAATCGAAAAAGACGAATTTTCAACAAAATGCATACATTTTTAACTAAATAGTTAATTTTTTTTAGTAAATTGTTTAATTTTCTAACCGTAAAATACGATTTTTCTATAAAGCCGTTGAATTTTCGTCAAGAAAAGTTTATTTTTAACTAAAACAGATTCATTTTAACCAGTTACTTTTTTAATTAAAAAAAGCGTGATTTCCACAAAAAGAGATCAATTTAAAAAAAAATTGTTATTCAAGAAAGAAAGAAATGGCAATTAAATTGTTGAATTTTGAAGCCAAAAATACGATGGTTCCACAAAATAGTTGAATATTAAACCAAAAGTATGACTTCTCAACAAAATTGTTTAATTTTTAACAAGTGACTTCGATTTTTAATAAAATCATAAGATTTTTAACTAACAAATACGAATTCAAAACAAAATGTATGCATTTTCAACCAAATAATTAAATTTTTAATAAATTGTTTAATTATCGAACCGAGTAATACCAATTTTCTACTAAAGAGTTGACAGATTAAAACAGATTAATTTAATAATTAATGTAATTAATTCAATAAATAATTAAATAATTTAATTAAATTGTTGAATTCTCAACAACAAAATTCGATTTTCAACCAAATAATAAGATTTTGAATAAAAAAAGACGAATTTCCGAGAATTTGCATACATTTTCAACTAAATAGTTCAATTGTTTAATTTAAAAAAAAAAATCATTTTCAGTCGTTTTAATCAAATTGTTGAATTTTCAACAAAAAATTCTATTTTTAATCAAATAATAAGATTCTCAATCAAATAATTAAATTTTTATAAATTGTTTAATTATCGAACCGAGACTAACGAATTTTCAACAAAACAGTTGAATTTTCAAACAAAAAAAGTTCATTTTTAACCAAAACATACTAATTTAAACTAGACCGTTACTTTTTTAATCAAAAGTTCATTTCTACAGAAAGAGTTAAATTAAAAAAAGTGTTTAGTCAACAAAATTGTTGAATTTTCAATTAAAAACATGGATTTTTAACCAAATAATAAGATTTTTAACACAAAAAAGACGAATTTTCCACCAAATAGTTAAATTTGTAGTAAGTTATTTAATTTTCAAATCGTAAAATAAGAAATTTCTACAAAAAAGTTGAATTTTCAACAAAAAAAGTTCATTTTTAACCAAAACGTAATAATTTTAACGAGCTGCTTTTTTAATCAAAAGAAGGTTCATTTTCACCGAAAGTGATAAATTTTCAACAACAAAAAAATTTAGTCAAAAAAGAGAACAAAGTGGTAATCAAATTGTGGAATTTTCAAGCAAAAAGATGATTTTTCAACATAATAGTTGAATATTCAACATAAAGCATGACTTTTTAAGAAAATTGTTGAATTTTCAAGAAATTACTTGAATAAAAAAATTAATTCTTGACCAACAATTTAATATTAGACTTTTCAACCGAAAATAATGAACCATAACCAAAAATAGATAGATTTTACTATTACGTTCTATTAATTCGGTTCCCATTTAAGTGAAAGAATGAGAAAAATGGGAGAATAGGAAGACTTTGAAGCCTGTAATAATTAATCAAGAATTTTGATAATTTATAAACTAAAGTATAACTTTTTAAAATAAAAAGTCAAGTTCATTTATTAATACTTTAAATATATTAGGTTAGAAAAATGAAAATTTTGCCTAAAAAATAAAGTTAATTCCCACTGCAAACTTTTTGATTTTAGACTACACACTTATAAATTCGGACGGCACATAAATTTAATTCTCGAAAAATTGAGTCACACAATGATAAAGCTATTTTTCAAATTTGTCTTATTTCTAAATCATAAAAAAATTTTCAGGATGTAAGGATAAAGTCATCGGTTACATTCTAAGGGACATTATCCAGACCTCATATTTTAGAGTCGTAGTTGTGCAAGATGTCGCCTCTGTCGAATGTTGTGGAGCATTAAAAGTAATTATTTCCCTAAATTAGAATAATTTCTTTTATTTATTTTTTTTATTTTTGAAATTACTACATTAAAATGTATTCTATTTTACAGAATATAGTGGCCTGTGGTGCCGGTTTCGTCGACGGTCTCGGCCTTGGCGACAATACAAAAGCCGCTGTCATCAGACTGGGACTTATGGAAATGATTAAATTCGTGGATATTTTCTTCCCCGGAGGAAACCTTTCGACATTTTTCGAGAGTTGTGGAGTAGCAGATCTCATCACCACTTGTTATGGCGGTAGAAATCGTAAGGTTTCGGAAGCCTATGTGAAAACTGGCAAGGTTAGTCACATTTTTTTACAAATCGCTCATTCAATATTTTAGAATTTTTGGATTATATCTTCATTCATTGCTGCTTAAATCCTGGAAAAAAATTCCCTGACAATTCCCGGTTTTTCGCAGCCAAGTTTTTCAATTTTCCGGTCAACTGAAAGTAACATTCATATTTGTCGCAAAATGCAAACATTTATTTTAAATCATGACGTTCGTTCTAATCATCCTTTAACCCTTAAAAGGCACACTGGGTATTAAACACCCAGTGACTTATTTATGCTTTAATAAAACGTACCAAATTCAGAAAAATGGTACATATGGCGCCAGATTAACAAATGGAATGAAAACCTATTTTTCTATGTCATTCTCACATAATTTTGATTTTTATCATTTTTATACGCAGTTTAAGAGCAATAAAATTGTTTAATCATGCAAAGTACGGTGTTTCATTTTTCATTGAATTGAAGCTTTTATTTTTTATAATAAATACCTTCTTTGGAACGAACACTGTAAGATTAATTTTATTTTTGAAGCGCCGTATCTCGAAAGTAATCAAGTAAAAATTTAAGTAAAAATATCAAAAACTTGAACAATTATGAATTTTAGAGTGAAAGAAGTCATATTTTTCCAAAAAGTATTTTTTGTAACTACTTTAAATTTCAAAAACTTGTATTAAACCTTTTTCTCCTTAAACTAGATAGATTAAACATCATTAATTGATTTTATAGTAAAAAAAGTATCCAATGCCGTCGGCACAGCACACGTTTGATACCCTTGGGTGCCTAATACCCAGTATGCTCTTTATGTAATTTTACGGCCCTTTATGGGTTAACAAAACAGAGCAAAAAATTGCAAAATAAATGAATTTTTAAACAAAATTATGAATCTTCATATAAAAAGATTGATTTTAAAACAAAAAGATTAATTTTCTAAAAAAAAAAAAGAATTTTCAACAAAATAGTTTGATTTTGAACTAGAAACAAAAATTAATTTTTAACACAAAATGGAATAGTTACATTTTTTGTAAAAAAAAAAATGAATTTTCATCTTAAATGATGAATTTTTAACTAAGATTATGAATCCTCAACTGAAATAGTCAAATTAAAAAAAAAAGAGTTTTCAGCTAAAAACAATGAATCTTCAATTAAATAGTCACCTTTCAACAACAAGAATAATTTTTACTAAAAAACCAAAACTTAAATAATTAAATTTAAATTTACGGAAGTCAATGTTCAACCAAAAAAGACGAATTTTCAACTAAAATCATGGAATATTCAATTGAAATAGTCATTTCATTTTCAGTTAAAAAAAAATATTTTTAACCAAAAAAGAAACAAATTTTCAATAAAAAAGTTCAATTTTCGGTCAAAAAAATTCCTTATCATCCAAAGGAAAAACAATTTTTCAATCAAATAGCTCACTTTTCAGCAAAAGAAATTAATTTTTAATTAGAATAATAAATCTTCAATAAAAAATTAATTTTCAACAAGAGATCATTTTTCAGTCAAATAAATTTATTTCCAATATGAAAGATAAATTTTCAACCAAAAAGAAGAATGCTTAAAGAATATGAAATTATCATTAGAAAAAAAATCGTTT
The DNA here is from genome assembly GCF_010883055.1 of Belonocnema kinseyi. Taxonomy (NCBI): domain Eukaryota; kingdom Metazoa; phylum Arthropoda; class Insecta; order Hymenoptera; family Cynipidae; genus Belonocnema; species Belonocnema kinseyi. Next base: position 37,647,599 of record NC_046660.1, on the reverse strand, counting down.
TATACCAAAAAAAGTCGATTTTCTATCAAAAACGCAGTTTTTTCAAACAAAATATGTGGATTTTCAACAAATGAATTAATTTTCAATTTAAAAAGGCAAATTTACATCTAAACTGATAAATTTTCAACTAAAATGTTGAACCTACAACTGGTATAGTTGAATTTTTATGCGTACCAGAAAGATGAATTTTCAATCAATAAGATTAATTTTCTACAAAAATCTCCTACAAATTACATGCCTTAAAAAAAAGACAATTTTATTTTTAAAAAATATATATAAATTATTAACCGAATAGTTCAATTTTTATCCAAAAACGATAAAATTTCCAAACCAAAATAGTAGTTAAATTTTTTGTTTGGAATAAAAAATTGAAATAAAAAATTCTTTAAAAAAATTCCCGTTCCATGTCAAAATTGTTCTGTTGAATATTCCATCATTTTAGTTGAAAATTCAACTCTTTATAGTTGAGCATTATTTTGTTTAACTGAAAATTTAACTATTTAATTTTTTTGGCTAACAATTTATCTCTTTTAGTTGAAAATTCGTTCTTTATGGTAGAAAATTAATCTTCTAGTTTAAAAATTAATCTTTTTGGTTGAAAAATCAACTTTTTAGTTGAAAGTTCAAGTACTCTGTTAAATATTAATTATTTAGATGAAAATTCATCTTTTGGTTAAAAATAAAATGTCTTGTTTAAAAGTTTAACACTTTTATTAAAAAATTATCTTTCGTGGTTTATGTTATATATGTTCCAGTTAAAGATACATCATTTTAGTTGAAAATTCATCATTTTGGTCAAATTTTTTTCTATATAAGAAATTAATTTTTTTAACTGAAAATTTGACCTTAATTTTTCGTAGAAAAGTAATAGTTTTTAGTTAAAAATTCAACTATTTCTTTGAGAATTAACGTATTTTTTTGAAATATCGTCTTTTTTGGTAGAAATGTATCTTCTTGGTTGAAAATTAATCTTTTTTGGTTAAAAATTCTGCCATCATAGTTAAAGATTCGTCATTTTAGTTCAAAATTCATCAATTTGTTTGAAAATGTAACTATTCATTTGACCATTTTTTTCTGAGAATGTAACGTTTCCGATTCAAGATGACAATTTGTCTTTTTTAGTTGAATATTCATGTGTTTTATTGAAAATTTCTCCATTATGATAAAAAATTAATCATCTTGTTTAAAAATTCATCTTTACATCTTTAAAAAATGTTAAGGAATTTTTAAGATACTTTAAAAATGTCTAGGGATTTCGAAATATTCTGAAAGATATGAAATATTTTAAGGTGATTTAAAAAATTCCAAGGATTTTTCTCTTCATTTTAATCATTTGAAGGGATTTCAAAGATTTGAATTTTAATAATTTGAAGTAATTCCAGGGGATTTAAAAGACTTTAGGTCATTTTTAAAAATCTCAAGGATTTTTTGAAAGGTTTAAAAAATACAAGGGATTTTAAAGAATTTGAAAGATTTTAGTATATTTTTACAAATTCCAAGGAATTTCCTAGTGATTTCAAAATATTTCAAAGGATTTGAAATATCTTGGTATATTTCTGATAAATTTCAATAATTTCACCAAGGATTTCAACAAATAAAAAATAAAATAATTTGTAGTGATTTTAAATTATTTGAAAGATTTTATGATAATTTAAAAAATTCTAAGTAATTTTCAAGAGTTAAATAAAATTTCAAGGGACTTCAAAATATTTTATAGAATTTTTAGATATTCTGAAAGATTTCCAGGATTTCTCAATTGATTTCAACAATTTAAAGGGATTTCAAAGAATTTGAAAGATTTGGGGGTATTTTTAAAAATTCAATGTAATTTTAAAGAGATTTAAAAAATTTTCAAGGGATTTCCGAGGATTCCAATGGATTTTAAAGATCTTAGGACATTTTTAAACATCGCAAGTATTTTTTAAAAGGTTCAAAAAATTTTAAGGATTTTTAAAAGATTTTAAAGAATTTCAGGGTATCGTTAATGATTCAATGTTTTTTAAATTGAATTGACTAATTCGAAGAGATTTCAAAGAATTTGAAAGATTTTAGTGCATTTTTAAAAATCCCAAATATTTTTTAAAAGGTTTAAAAAATGCAAGGGATTTTAAAGATTTTGAAAAATTGTAATGTATTTTTTTTAATTGCAAAAAATTTGGAAATCATTTAATTAGTTTTAAGGAATATTAGAAGACTCCAAAGGATTTGAAATATCTTAGTAAATTTTTGATAAATTTCAATATTTTGAAGTGATTTCAAATTATTTGCAAGTCTTGATAGAATTTTGAGATATTTTAAGATTCCCAGGATTGTTTAATTGATTTCAATAGTTTAAAGGGATTTCGAAAAATGTGGAAATTCAGGATACTTTTAAAAATTCCACGGATTTGTAAAAGATTAAAAAAATTTCAAGGGATTTCCAAAGATTCCAAACTATTTGGAAAATCGTAGGGCATGTTTAAACATCCCAGGTATTTTTTAAAGGGTTTAAAAAATGTTAAGGGGTTTGAAAAGATTTTAAAGAATTTTACAGTATATTAAATGATTCCAAGGTTTCTTTAATTGAATGAAATAATTTGAAGGGATTTCAAAGAATTTGAAACATTTTAGTGTACTTTTAAAAATCTCAAGGATTTTTTAAAGGTTTAAAAAATACAAGAGATTTTAAAGAATTTAAAAGATTTTAGTATATTTTTAAAAATTCAAAGGAATTTCCTAGTGATTTCAAAAGATTTCAAAGGATTTGAAATAGCTTAGTGTATTTTTGATCAATTTCAATCATTTGAAAATGCTAAATAATTTTCAAGAGTAAACCAAATTTCATGGGATTCCAAAACATTATATACAATTTTTGTATATTTTAAAAGATTCCCAAGGAATTTAAAAGAGATTAAAAAAATTTCAAGGGATTTCCAAAAATTCAGAAAGTTTTTCAATAGATTTCAGTACTTTGAAGGTATTTCAACAAATTGAAAGGTATTTTTAAAACATCTAAATAACTTTCAAGAACTTTTCAAACTTTCAAGGGTCTGCAAAAAATTAAAAATATTTTATACTATTTTAAATGATTCCAAAGCATTTTTACGAGATTTAAATTTTTTCCAAGAATTTCGAGGATTTTTTTGTATTCAAAAGAACATTTTAGTAACATGATTAATGCACATTAGGAAAATTAGGTGGAGCCGTCACTGATAATACGAAATTAAAAATATAACACGATTAAAATTCTGGTCTTTAAATATCAGGAAATTTTTCAAATAAAGATTTAATTGCATATTTAGAGGATTAAAAATTGAGCTCGATAAAATTAGACAGCTATCTGAATTAAATCATATCGTGTTCAGAGTATCGAGGACCTGGAAAAGGAAATGCTGAACGGTCAAAAATTGCAAGGACCCATCACTGCCGAGGAGGTGAACTACATGTTGAAATTAAAAAATATGGAAGCTCGATTCCCACTTTTCACAGCAATTCATCGTATCTGCACCCGAGATCTGGAGCCCACAGATCTTATCGACTGTATTCGAACCCATCCGGAACACATGTAAGCCATATAAAAACAACTATATTGCTAACTCGTGTGCTCCGATGAAAATTCTAAAAGGAGCTCCGACTTTTATTGTAAATCTTTCTTTATATTGCCAAATACGCGAAAAACGTTTTTTTTTCTCCAACGGCGCGTATTTTTCACTGGCACGAAGGTAAATGATTGTTATCAATTGTGTATAAAAAATATGTATATACGTGTATAAAATCACAGATTATGCATTAACTGAAACGCAGCTGATGACATATCAAAGCTCTTAATTGTTGAATGATAAGAATGTTGAATTATGCATTTATTAATGATTATAAGTGATTGTTACCTCCAGACCACAGCATTGTTCGTTACGAATGAAAGTTTATTTTTGTTTGTTTTTAAATATTTTTCTAGTATGTTTTGCATGTTTTTTTTTTGTAATGATCTAGGGCGAATTAATCTTTTAAAGATAACGATGTATAGTATACATAGTATTAAAAGCACATAATATTTCACGTGAAGTTCAATTTTACTAAATAATAAAAAAAATAGCATTATCTGTAATTAAGTACCAAACACGAATTGCATTTTAAATATAGTTTCTTATTATAGAGAAGAGTTTCTAAAAATCAATACTTTAAAAAATCATAATAATTCTACATTCCACACTGCTTAGTAAAATTCAATAATTATTCAAATTCAGTACCTTAATATTAACATAGATTAAATAAATAATAGCCATTTCGAAAGAAATAGTGCTAATTCGCAGTGATAAGTACAAATGAAATACAGTGGATGCGCCGGAATTCGCAAATGCTGATCAGTCTACAAGTTAAAAAAATATATATTTTTCAGGAAAAATTTGTAATTGGAAAATTGTTATTTTCACTCAAAAATCTTTTAAGTTTTCAAAGCGAAATCGGCCGCATCCTCTATTTGTAGTTTAGCATTAAATAAATTTGTGTTGCTTCCTTCTTAGAAATCTCTTATCTGGATTAAAAATCTCAATGAGAATTTTTTTATCTAAAAAAAAAAAATTCTGAGTCAATATTTTTATAGAAATTTACGCTTCTCAAAATATTGGTTTAATATAAGCAAAAGCACATTTTTTCAAAGCACCCAGAATTAGAGTAAAAATATTGCCACTTCTCATTATCTTTAGACACGGATATTAACAAATAATCGTAAGTTTGAAGTCAGTAAAAAATATGTTCATGTAAATAAATACGGAAATTACACTTTACGTAAGAAAAAGTGCAGTTTTGTTGGATTAATTCTAGGAATATCATAAATTAACGTGAATAAAAGACCGATGAAAATACCTGAATAACGTAAGACATTAGCGAAAAAGTAGATCTATTAATCAAAAATGTTATTGCCAAGGGAGAATTTACAAAATCACGCAGGTCGACGATTGCCATATATAATTGTAGGAGTTATCAGCTCTCAATTTTGTTGTTATCATGCGTTATAATATGTATCAGTGAAAAATATGAAATATATGAGTATTCATTGTTATCGCTAATAGCCTTTTTATTGAGATTAAAAATTAATTAACCACAAAACCTCACTCAAAGTCTTGTTTTCATTTGCATTTTCATTATTAACACATATCCGTCATACGTTATTGTCGTATTTCATCACTTTAACAATTTTCCATTTAAAGTAGTACTCCACGTATTGATGGTTAAACTTTTAAACAATTCCAATAATTTATATACATAACCGAATAGTAATTTAACTTGTAGGAAATTAAAATTGATTAAATTTTTCATCGTTTTCAGCATTTTCAGGAGATTGTTCACAACAACAGACATTATTTGAAACAAACTGAAACAGGGCTTACATTTTTTTTCAAATTTCAATAAAAAAATTGCAGTGAAAATATTCCACTTTTGGAAAAATTTATGCATTTTTAAACAAATAGTTCAATTTTCAACTCAAAATATGAATTTTCAATCAAGAAGAGTCCAATAGTGTGATTTTCAACCAAAAAAGGAACGAATTTTGAACGAAGTAACAAGTTCCCGATTAAAAACAAAATTATTTTAATCAAGCAATTCCATTTTTAATTAAAAAAATTAAATCTCTACCAAAAGAGTTTAATTTTCAACAAAAAAGATATATTTTGTATATTAAATTTTTAATCTAAAATTTTAATTAAAAAAAAACACGAAATTTCCAAAAAATAGTTACATTTTTGACCAGAAAGATGAATCTTCGACCAAAAAAAAATTAAAAAAAAAAAAATGCGGTCAGATTTTAAACAAGTAGTTGAATTCTCGACCAGAAGATAAATTCTCATTAAAAAGTATAATGATTGATGTTTCAACCAAAAAATATTTTAATTTTAGATCAATAATAGTTGGATTAAAGCAAAAGAAGATCGTATTTTTAACAAAATAGTTTAGTCTTTAACCAAATAAATAAATAAAAAAAAAATAAATAATAAATATTA
>NC_046660.1:37628397-37641521 GCF_010883055.1 Belonocnema kinseyi | reverse complement strand
TTTATTTTTGAATTTCAACAGTAAAAAAAATGTGATAAATCTAAGAAAAATTCAAGTTCTATAATAGTAACATTTTATTTAATCAAGACAGACGCAAATAACAGTATTTAAATTTATATTAGAAATGAGTCAAATGAAGTAATTTTATTTTTAATGAACCATAAGAATGGTATTTTTATAATAAATGAAAAAAGACGCTTTTCTATATTTTCATTGCTTTATTTATATTTAAATTAGAGTTTTGAAAATGAAAACTTTACACAAACCTTTAATTTTTGTTACCTCTATTAAAAATTTGAGCTTCTATTTATACCGTGATCTTGTTACATGACAAATTTCACTTTAAAAGTTGACATTTTAGGGGTTTTCCATATTTTTCTAAATGAATACTTTTTAGAAAAAAACGGGAAAATCTGGAATTTACAGGCTATATCATATTTTAATTCTTCAGTTGAAAATTAATTTATATGTTTGAAAAATTCGATATTCTGTAGAAACTTGGTCCTCTGTTGTAGAATATGTATGATCTTAGTGACTATTCACCGTTTAGGTTGAAAATTAATTTCTTTTATTGAAAATTTAACTATTAGTTTAAAAATTCTTTTCAAAACTCAGTTTTTTTTTTAAATTCGATTTATTTTGTTAAAATTACCTTTTTTTGGTAGAAAATTAATCTTTTGGGTTGCAAATTCAACTATTGGGTTAAAAATGCATTTTTCTTTGGTTGAACATTAATTATTTTAGTTAAAAATTCCATGCTTAGTGTAATATTTATCTTCTTCATTTGAAAATTCACTTCTCGTCTTTTCGGTGCTGGAAATTTCATTATTTTGGTAGAAAATGCATATTTTTGTTTGTAAACTCAACTGTTTTGTTGAATATTCACCTATTTTGTTGAAAAATTTTCTTTTTTAGTAAAAAATTCATATTTTGGGTTAAAAATTAAACTGCTGGCTTGAAAATTCATTTTTGTGAATGACGATTCATTATTTTTTTAAATTAATTTCATTGCTTAAAAATTAAACTACTGTGTCGAAAATTTTTTTGTTAAAATTGAATTTTTGGACTAAAAATGTAGCTATTCCTTTTTTGTTATAAAATTGATCTTTTTATAGTTGAAAATTCACTTCTTGTCTTTTTTGGTGAGAAAATTTAATTATTTTGGTAAAAAATACATATTTTTGTTGTAAATTCGATGTATTTTGTAAAAATTAATTTCCTTGCGAAACAATTTAACTTTTTTGTTGTTAAGTCATTTTTTGTTGACAATGAATTTTTTAACTGACATCTTCAGCATTCCATGTTTAGTTTCACATTTATTTTCTTCACTTGAAAATTCACTTCTTGTCTTTTTTAGGCTGAAAATTCAATTATTTTGGTAGAAAATGCACATTTTTTGTTTGTAAACTCAACACCTTTGTTGAATATTCACCTATTTTATTGAAATGTTTTCTTTTTTAATAAAAAATTCATATTTTGGGTTAAGAATTAATTTTTATGGCTGGGGTTCATTATTTTAGTTACAAATTAATTTCTTTGCTGCAAAATTGAACTACTTTGTCAAAATTTTTTTGTTCTTGAAAATGAATGTTTTGACTGAAATTGTGTCTATTCCATTTTTGTGATAAATTTGATCTTTTTTAGTTGACAATTCACTTTTTCCCTTAATTGGTTTGGAAATTCAGTTATTTTGGTAAAAAATACATATTGTGTTATAAATTCGACTATTCGTTTGAAAATTAAATTATTTTGTTAAAAATCCATCTGTTTTGTTGAACATTTTCCTTTTTTTGGTAGAATATTCATCTTTGGGGTTGAAAATTTAACTTCTAGTTAGAAAAATAATTTTTGTTGTTAAATATTCATTATTTCAGTTTAAAATTATTTTCTTTGCTTAAAAATTTAACTACTTTGTCGATCACTTTTTGTTGTTGAAAATTTATTTTTGGACTGAAAATTTAGCTCTTCCATTTTTGTTAGAAAATTGATATTTTTCAGTTGAAAATTCACTTCTTGTCTTAATTGGTTTGAAAATTCAGGTATTTTGGTAAAAAATACATATTTTGTTGTTGTAAATTCGACTGTTTGGTTTAAAACTAAACTAGTTTTTTAAAAATTCATCTATTTTGTTGAAAATTTTCGTTTTTTTGGTAGAATATTCATCTTTGGGTTTGAAAATTTAATTGCTAGTTAGAAAAATCATTTTTGTTATTGAATATTCATTATTTTAGTTCAAAATTATTTTCTTTTCTTGAAAATTTAACTACTTTGTCGATAATTTTTTGTTGTTGAAAATTCACTTCTTGTATTTTTTTTCTAAAAATTCAATTATTTTGATAAAAAATACATATTTTTGTGTTGTAAATTTATCTTACTGTCTATTCATTATATATTGTAAAGTGGTCTCTCCTATATTTTTTATATCATCTCACTAATCATATTAACTCCATTTCAAATTTAGGGACGATGGCGAAAAATCGCAGAATACTCATCTCTCTTCTCCAAGATGTCACCTATAAAGATGAATGACTCAAGAGAGCAGAAAGGTTTCTGAAAATGTGAAACAAAACGTATACGATTTTTAAATAGTGCAGCAGATAGAATAAGATTGCGGTTTTGTAGAATTATTTTAATTTTGTAAAAAGGATTTATTTTAAGGACAGTAACGAATAACTGTATCTAAAAATTGGGAAGGGATATTTATTTTTATTTTATTTTTTTTTGTTGCTCACTTTTATATAAACTTTTTTACTTTTTTATACACCAGTGACTAGCAAAACCATATTGAAGCCCAACTAGTCGTTTTTAAGGGGTTGCAGTATGAATTATGGTATAGGATAATTTTTTTTATTTTTTAAATTTAGAAAAAAAAATGTTTCAGTTTTAACTTTAATTTCTATTTTTAATTAGTCTAATATTGACAATATAAAGTTATCGGGATCACACATGTCAAGTATTTATAAATTATCATTAGACTCTAATTATCGAATGTGTTGACGAAGAAGAGTGTTATTGTAAATTTTAATTAACAATAATGTGTCGAACATACAACAATTTTAGATTAATCAGACCCACGTGAAAGTTTGTCAAATTGTTTAACATTAAGTCTTTTTATTATTCATTTTAACTTTTTCCTTTTAATTATATTGTGGGAGTTAAAACTCTTTTAAAATGTACTAAAAAATCGATAATGATTCAAAATTAACATAATAGGGGATGCAGTTTTTCTAAAAAAAAATTGAATTTCTGACCATTCAGAAAAATTTTAATACTGAAAATAATTAAAATTATAGATATTTCTAATGGAAAGGACAGGAACTCATCGTGAATAAATAAATCTTTTTTGCGATGCGGAATTATCTACGAAAAAATGTATTCGACGAGCTTTAGAATTTAAATTCTAAATTCTAGATTGTAATTTTTTAAAACAAAATGATCACTTTGGCCACTTTTGAATTTAAATTTTAAATTCTAGAATATAATGTTTTAAAATAAAATGATCACTTTTTTCAATAAATTATCCCATGAATTAATCACTATTGAATTCACGTTTTCACCTACTTTAATATTTTATAAAATTCTATAAGATTCCACAAATTTATAACCAAATAAATTAAATCTAAATAAAAAATTGTAATTAAATTTGAATAAAAATTTGTAAATAAATTTAAAATTAAATTCACTTAATTTGTTTAAATTTTTATCGAAGAATTGAAAAAATATAGAGTATTTTTAAGATAATTTGAAGATTTTTCCTAAACATTTAAAAAATTTCAATGCATTTAAAAAAATTCCAAGGAATTTTTAAGAGTTTAAAAAATTGTCAAGGCACTTCAAAAGGTTTTAGAGAATTTTAAATAGCTTAAAATGTTTTTAATAAATGTCAATAATTTGAAATATTTTACGGCACTTTAAATTATTCCAAGGAATTCTTAAGAGCTTTAAAAAATTTTCAGAGGATTTCAAAAGATTTTGTAATGGTTTCCATGTTTTGAAGGGTTTCCAAAGGATTTGAAATATTTTGCTACCTTAAATTATTCGAAAGAAGTTTCAAGGAATTTTACAACTTTCAAAGGATTTGCAATATTTTTGAGCATTTTAAAAGATATTTCGAAGAATTTTCAATTGATATCAGTAGTTTGAAGGGATTCCAAATGATTTTAGGGTATTTTTAAAACACCCTCCTTTTGAAAAATATGCTAGAATTTCGGAATGTATGAAAAGTTCTTACAGAACCTATATGGTTTTGAGATATTTAAAAAGATTTTACATTTTTTATAAGGTTTCCGACGATTTTTTCTGGATTTCAGTTGGAAATATGATCAGATTTCGTTTAATTTCACGGAATTTTCGCACACTATAATGGGGATTTCAAAGATTTAAAAATATTTTAGGGTATTTTTTTCAAGGGATTTCAAAAGATTTTAATTAAGTTGAAATATGTTAGGTTTTTTTTTTAAGATTCTAAGGATTTTTTATATAACTTCAATAATTTGAGGGATTTCAAGGTCTTTTAAAGATTTTAGAGTACATTTAAAAATTCCAAGGAATTTTTAAGAGGTTTAAAAACTTTCAAGGTATTTCATTTGATTCCAACAGATTTCAGATATCTTAGGGTATTTTTTTGTAAATTTCAATAATTTGAGTTGATCCCAAATTATTTGAAATATTTTAGGGTATTTTTAAAAATTCCAAGTAATTTTCAAGAGCTTTAAAAAAATGCAAGTCCTTTAAAACATTTTTGAAGAATTTTGTGGTATTTTAAAAGATTTCAAGACATTTGAAATTAATTTCAATAATTTAAATAAATCTCCAAGAAATTTAAGCATTTTAGAGAATTTCTAGATATTCAAAAGATTTTTAATTTATTTTAATTACTTGAAGAGTGGAAAAGATTTTAAGTTATTTCCAAAGATTCCAAGGCATTTTTAAAAGATTTCAAACAGTTTCCAAGGATTATAAGGAATTTAAAGCAATTTTCATGCGATTATTACGAATTTCCCAGAATTATATGAACTATACGATCTATATTTTAAAAGATTCCAAGGGATTTTGTAAAATTTCCGAGGATTTCATTTATTTTAAGGGATGTGAAGGCTCCTAAGGTATTTTAATCATTTTTCTAGAATTTCAGGAGATATATTTCACAGAATTTCACGGAATTTGATAATATTCTATTGGATTTCCGACAATTTATTCACAAGAAGTGATGGATTTCGTATGATTTCGAAGGTTTGAAGAAAGAAATTTTCCAATATTTGTTGTACTTGTAATTTGTTGTATTAACTTGAATTCTTCGAAATTCACTCAATTTTACTCAATTCAATTAATTGTTTTTGTTTAATTCATCCTGAAGTATTTTAAACCCACCTTAAAATATTAGACAATTCACCAAATTCTTTTGAATTTCTACACATTTGTCTGAACTCATTTCAAACTTACTGAATTCAATCAATTTTTTATATATTTTCTAATAGGTTTCAATTCCCTTGCATTTTTTTAAATTCACATGCATTTTCTTTTAGATAACAGTGAATTTTTTATAGATTTTATCGAATTGTTTTAATTTACTTTAAATTTCTCTAAATTCATTGCAGTTTTATTGAAATCAATGGAATCTTTGTGTTTAATTTTTTTTGTGGTATTTTATTTAATTTTAATTTTTGGAAGTCTTATGAACTTACCCCTAATTCGTGAAAATTCATCTGAAATCCTTATACATTTCATCAAATTCTTTTCAATTATTTTAAATTCGAAAGAACATTAAAAATTTCTCAATTTGAATTTTAAATGATTTGATTCCGTTTATAGAGAAAAGTGTTTAGAAATTAAAAAAAAAAATATCACGATTATATAAGAAAATTTTTTTCCCATCCAAAATACAACGATATCATATTTGATATACTAATTATTCGCGTCTTCGAGACACGTGGAATGATCTATTGGAGAACATTTTATCTCCTACTAGTGTCGATTTATGATGTCTCAAAAATGGCTTATTCTGTTTATATAAGAAAAACTTTCTTGATATAAGGAATATTACCACACTATTTATGATAAATATATCTGAAAATATTTTTTTGCGTCTTCGAGACGAAGAAAAAACTTTGAAAAAAAATGAGAAAAACTTTCTTGATATAAGGAATATTACCATACTATATATGGTAAATATATCATATATAGTTTGGTAATAATCCTTATATCAAGAAAGTTCATTTTATTTTTTTCAAAGTTTTTTTCGTCTCGAAGACGCGAACAAATATGTTCGCGTCTTCGAGACAGGTCTAATGACCTACTTAAGAACCTTTCATGTGCTCTTATGATTTAGCAGTGTTTTTTATAATTTTTAAAAATATATTGTTAATCATGTTTATATGAATAAAACTGTTTAATATTGGAAATACAGCAGTACTATATATGCTATGTTTGTTCGCATTTTCGAGACGCATCGATTGACCCACTGTGGAATATTTTATAACCTACTAGCACGAATTTATGAAGTCCCAAAAAAATTGTTTATTCTGTTTATACAAGAAAAACTTTTTTGATATTAGGAATAATACTTTATTGTATCTAATATATTTTTATTGGCGTCTTCGAGACACGTCAAATAACCTATTAGATAACAACTTATGACCTTTTAGTACCAATTGATGAAATTAAAAAAAAAGTTTATTATTTTATACAAGAAGCACTTTCTTGATATTAGAAATACAACAGTACTATATCTGATATATTTGTTCGCATTTTCGAGACACGCCGAATAATCTACTAAAGACCTTTTCATGTCATCTTATAATTTAGCAACACCTAATTATAATTTTTCAAAATATATTCTTTGTCTTACTTATATGAGGAAAATTTTTTTAACATTGGAAATACAAAATGCTTCTATATATGATCCACTTGTTCGCGTTTTCGAGACTCATCGATTGACCCATTGAACAATTTTTCATGACCTTCCAGGACCTACCATTGTTTAATGTTTAAACAAAATTATTTACTTTGTCTGCAAGAGGAGATTTTTCTTTATATTGAGAACATTTTATATTTTTTATATTTTTAATAGTACATACTGTATTGGATGTAACTGTTCGCGTCTCCGAGACGCGTCGATTATCCTACTGACGTACCTTCGATGACCTTTATAATCAATTAATAGCGACTTTTTACCAAAAAAATTACATTGTTCATACGAGGAAAAAACATTTTTGGATCTTTAAATATTAATGGCTAAGGAAAATAAAAAATTAGTCAGAGAAAAAAGAGGAATTTTGGAAATGAAGTTTTGCGGCCATCCTGTGCTGGAATGAAGAACTCAAAGCACACTTGACATTGATAAGCGAATACCGGAAGTGGAAGGCGGATATTTGTTATCTTCGTAATTATCAATAAGTTGCTAATTTTAAGGTCATTTCGGTTGATTTTCGCGTTCGCATTTTATTTTGGATTGGCGGACATCCAAGAGTTGCGCGGCAAACTGCTTGAAAATTATGCGTGCTCGTCACGAAGGTCAATGAAGACTGAAGTGAGTTTAGTAAGTCAGACGGTCAATCGAGTTTGGTACCGCGACCACGAATTTTTTGGTACTGAAGTGTCAGTGCCATCAGTCTAAATTTTTGATTATTTTTTTCGCAGAAATAAAAAACAAATAAAAAATCATGCCGCGAATTAAGCAGAAAGTGTGCATTGTTGGAAGTGGCAACTGGTAAGTATAATAAAGATGAACCATCGCAACCTTTTTTTTTTTTTAATTTTAAGAGACTGTCTGAAAAAAGGGATCCATTTTCTGGACAGCCTTGAAAAGAATTCGAATTTTTTACATTAAAATTTGAAACAATTGTCATCCTGTTTTTTTTTAAATTTTTAAAGAAGAACGGTTCTACCTTTGATTAAAATCTCGATTTGAAGGCAGATGTACGAATATAAATTATTAATGTGATAGGAAAAATTTTTTAATATTAGATTAGCGAAGGCTCAAGTCAAGAACAATGAGAAAAATCAAATTTGGCACGCAAAACTCTTCAATGAGGCTATCTGACGTGATGCTTCAAAGTGCCAAAAAATCAATGCCAATAGTAAAATCTGTTACACAAGATAAAATATAATTTTTTTGTTATGTAACTGAATGGTTGCTGCACAGAACTAGATAACCAACAAAATCGGAATTTTTTTGGGAGAGAACCTAAAATTGGAACAGGCTCGGCTGCGGTTTGCTATGAAAAAAGCAATTTTCATTTTAATAAAAAAATAAAAATAATTAGCGGGACATTCAGTTGCTGCATTGGAAGGAAATGAGTTTGATAAAAAAAACCAATTCCAAGTAAATCATTCAAAAACTTGGGAGTTAAAACTTTATGAGTTTTAACAATCGTTTTTTGATAACAATTAAGAATTTAATTTCTAATTTAAAATGAAAAAATAACTTACTCTCGAGATATAGGAATTCTTAATAAGAATAAAAAATATTTATCCAAAAAAATTATACTGTTCCAAAAAAATAAAGATTTAGTGTGACGTTATTGCATTGCAACGGACTTTTACCTCAAAAAAATGTAGTATTCGATATTTTAACCAAAAAATACGAAATTTTTGCCTACAAGGATGAATTTTGAAACCGAACAAATCTTCAACCAAGAAGATTAATTTTCTGCCAAAAAACATGACTTTTCAAACAAATAGTTCATCTTTTAACTAAAAATGACCAATTTTAAACCAAGAATGGAAAATTTTAATTTTCAGTAAGAAAACATTTAATTTAAAAAAATAGTCAAATTTTAAATCAAACAGACGAATTGACAAGAAATAGAAATTTTCCAGTCAAGAAAAAAAGTCCATCGAAATTTTTGGAATTTTCAAGCCAAAAGACGAGTTTTCTCTAAAGCAGTTGAATTTTCAACACAAAAATAAAACAGTTTATTTTCAACCATAGAGTTGCATTTTTAATAAAAAAAATAGAAAATTTCAAACCATTAAGATTAGTTTGTTACCAAAAACACGAAATTTCAACAAAATAATTAAATTTTTCATGAAAGAGTTCAACTAACAACAAAATAATTAAATTTCCAAACAAAGAGTTGAAATAACAATAAAATAATTAAATTTTAAATAAAATAATTGATTTTTGAACTAAATAGTTGTTATATTAACCAAAAAATATGAAATTTCTACCAAAAAGGATGAATTTACAAGTAGCCAGATTTTTTCGCTATGTGTAGACACTTCCACGCAATTAATTTTGAAATCAAACACGCGAATTTTCAACGAAGAAGATTATTTTTCAACAAAAAAAAGTTAATTTGTAACAAAACAGTTGCATTTTTAATCAAATAATAGAAAAATTCAAACCATTAAGATTATTTTTCTAACAAAAAAAGGGAAATTTGCAACTAACAGATATACATTTTTTAACAAAAATGAAAAGATTACATTTTTAGTTAAATACTTCATTTCAAACAAAAAACTCGAATTTGTAAAAAATAAGCAAATTTTCAAACAAAGATGAACCACCAATCAAATTTTTTTTTAAAAAGTAGTTTAATTTTTACTCGAGTAGTTAAATTTTCAGTGTAAAAAACTAATTTAAAAAATAAATAATCTACTTGTGAATCAAAAAGATGAATTTTTAATTAAAATTAAAAATCTTCAACAAAAAAATGCCTCTCTAATAACCAAAAATAGGATTTTGTTGGTTTATAAATTAAGTTGTAATGAAAAGAAAAAAAGTTGTTAACGTATTAGTTTAACTTTCAAGAAAACAGGTGAATTTTGAAACAAACAAATAATTTTTTAAGAAAGATGGTAAATTTGCAAGTTGAATTTTCAAACAAAAAAATAACTTTTTAAGAAAAATGATAAATTTGCAAACAAAGAATAAAATTTTTACTAAAAATATAACGACTAGGAGGAAGAACCTGAAAAAAAGAAATATAAATACAATGCAAATAGGTGAAAGATCTATTAAAAGAAGTTTTTTTTTTTATAAATAAACGATAATTTCAAGAAATATCGTTCCTGATGGCAAGAAAAAAATTGAGAAACAAAATGTGTTAAAAAGTGCTTCAGTTTTAAGTTTCTACTTTAAAATTTTCAAAGTTTATTTTTACAAAATTTATGTTTAATTTTTTGAATTTTTACAGAATATAATTATATTAATTAAAATAAAATATTTTTTTACAAAAAAAGTCACTTATCCAGTTTTAAATTGCCACTCTTTTTATTACTTTATTAAAAATAAGAATTCGATTAAATCCTTTCAATAAAATGTATTTTATTGGATTTATTTTTCAAGTTTTACGTAAAAACCCCATTTTTTGTAAAAATGTTGGTTATCTACTTTTGTACTGCAATCCTTCAACTCTTACTTTAATTGAAACCATTTTTTTTTATATTTTATTTGTTTGTTTCTATTGTTGATTGCGATCCGTCATAAATGGATAGTAAATATTGCATTAACATCACATAATACCAGTCATTTAAATAAAATCTTGAATGCTAATAAAAATGTCCTTCATAGAGTTTAAGATCAGATGAGTCACTTTTGGAAAGCAACACTTTGCAATTTACAATTGAAAAAAATAAGGGGGTCATTGTTCTTGCTCTAATTTTACCAGATGGTAAATTTTTTTATGGAATAAATAAAATATTCCAGAAAAAATGAAAACAGCAAAAAAATCGAGTTCTTTGATAAAATAAATTTCCCTTTCAGGGGTTCGGCTATCGCAAAAATTATTGGTGCAAATGCCGTCAAATTTAACAATAAGTTTGAAGAAAGAGTCACCATGTACGTTTATGAAGAGATGATAGATGGCAAAAAATTGACTGAAATTATTAATGAACAGCATGAAAACGTCAAATACCTTCCTGGCCATAAACTTCCAGCCAATATAGTAAGTATTAAAGAAATAATTTTCTACTTTGTATTCAATAAATTTCACTTTTATTTATTATAACAATCTTATATCGCTATTAATGTATTTTCATTTTTAACATTATATTATAACAATCAGATTAACTTTAAAAATTAAAAAAATATTTTTAAAAATCTGTAAATTATTAAGTAATATCAATAGTCAGTAGTCGTACGAACGTAAACTTTTCCAGAAGGCATAGAAACTTTGTCCACTCCACCTGGAAATAGTTTGGGGAGATCTTCGTCTTTTACGGTCGGCACTACCATAACTTTATCTCCCGGCTAAAACCAAATAATTTTCGTTCAATAAAATAATTGTTTTTATTTTATTCAATTAAAATTTTTCAATAAAAATAGAAGAATATTATTGCAGTGATTATTAATCATATTCATCAAATCAAAAATTTATGAGATTATACTTACAATCCAGTTGGCCGGAGTCGCAATTTGTGGTTTTCGATCAACCAATTGTAGGGAATCGATCACTCGTAGAATTTCACTACGGGAAGAGAAATTCGATATTTAAAAATTATATTTTACCATATTTTATAGGAATTTAATTTAATTTAATTTTTCTAATCTTTTTGTCACCAATTTTTCATTTTACCTGACAATTCATATTTAAAGGCCAGCATTTTAATCGCTTAATATTTTTAATATTGATTTTTTTATAAATGGAATAAAGCAATTTCAGATTAAGTTTTATTTATTTATTCATTTTGACCAGAAATTATAATTTGGAAAAAACTTAAATATTCAACAAAATAGTTTAGTTTTTAACTAAATTGTCGAATTTTCAACCTACTAAGATGACTGGACACAATAGTTGAACTTTAAAAAAATAGTAGAATTTTCAATCCAATTTATTGAATTGTAAACAAAAAGGTGTATTCTCGACCAAAAATATAATAGTTCACATTTTCATAAAAAACTAATTTTCAACACAACTGTTGATTTTTGAACGAAAAAGTTAAATTTTCAATAAGATTTTTGAATTTTTAACCGAATGCACTTGAATTTTCAAACTGAAAAAAAGAATTGTTGACAAAAATGTAATAGTTTATACTAAATAACAAAGATGAAATTTCTACCAAGAGATCAATTTTAAGACAAAAAGAAGAAATTTTCAACCAAGAAGATTATTTTCTATCAAAAAAGACAAATTCTTATTAAAATACATAAATTTTCAAACATTTAATTGAATTTTCGAATAAAAAAATATAAAATTTCAATCAAAAATGGTAAAGTTAAATTTTGAGTAAAAAAAAAAAATTTAACCAAAAAAAAACGAACATCAACATGAGATGAATTTTCAACCAAAATGAACAATTTTCCAGCCAAACTAATGAATTTTCAGTAAATGAAGATTGATCAGTTAAGACGAAAAAGTTCATCCAAATTATTGAACTTTTAAGTCAAAAGGTCAATTTTCTGTTAAAAAGTTGAATTTTTATCCCAAAAATATCAATTTTCTACCAAAGGAGAAGAATTTTAAAACCAACGACAAATTTTCAATCAACAAGACTAATTATATGCCAAGAGAAGACGAATTTTGAACAAAGATTTTTGAGTCCAGGAAGAAAAATAATGAATTCAAATTGTTGAAATTTGAAATCAAAAGGCAAGTTTTATATAAAACGGATTACTTTTCATCCTGAGAACATTAATTTTCAGAAAAAAGTTAATTTTATACTAAGAAGATTATTAGTTTTCTACTAAAAATACGAATTTTAAACTAAAATATAAATTTACAACCAAAAATGTAAAAGTTACATTTTCATTTAAAAACAAAATTAATTTTTAAAAAACGAATTTTCCACTATATATAGTTAAATTTGCAACCAAAATAAAGAAATTAATTTTCAATTAAAACGATGAATCTTTAATAAGAAAAAATTGTTTTTTTTTGTGGCAAACTGATACAACCTTAAATCAAGTAGTTCAATTTTCAACCAAAAAAGATTCATTTTAAACGAAAAATAAGCAAATATATATTTCAAACAAAACATATTAATTTTCAAACAAGAAAATTTAATTTCTATCAAAAAAGATAAGTTTTCCACCAAAAATATAATAGTTACATTTTTAGATAAAGAAATTAATTTTTAACAAAATAGTTGAATTTTCACTTAAAACGGATTAATTTTCGACTTATATTAGTTACATTTTCAGCAAAATAATTAACTTTCAACCAAATAAAAAGAATTTTTAA
>NC_046660.1:37625421-37628297 GCF_010883055.1 Belonocnema kinseyi | reverse complement strand
AAATAGTTGAATTTTCACTTAAAACGGATTAATTTTCGACTTATATTAGTTACATTTTCAGCAAAATAATTAACTTTCAACCAAATAAAAAGAATTTTTAAATAAAATATTAAAAAGTTTAACCAAAGAAATAAATTTTCCACCAGAACAATTACATTTTTATCAAAAAAGGTAAAGTTTCGAAAAAAACGGAGAAGTTAATTTTACAGTTAAAAAAATAAATTTTCAAATTAAAAAAATAATCCTCAACTAAAGAAGTAAGTTTTCAAACAGAAGAATTAAGTAGTTGAATATTCAACTAACCATAAGATTGTAATTGTACACTAAAAACAGTTGAATTCAACCAAAAATATGAATAATAAAATATCTTTAACCAGATTAATTTTCAACCAAAAGGCTTAAACTTCTATAAAAATATATCTTTTCCCCAAAAATGGATGAGTTAAATGTGCAGTTAAAAAAATTAATTTTTAATTTAAAAAACATAATTTTCTTCAAGACAGTTGAATAAAAAAAATAATATGCATTTTCAACAAAACAAATAACTTTTGATGTTAATTTTTTTCTTTTTAAATTAAATTATTAAATCTCTGAACAGTAACAAATAAACTCAAAAGATAAATTTACAAAAGAAATATAACAGAGTAAATTTTACTTATAATTTTTTACTTACTCTACATTTCGACCAGTGGATTTTGGATAATGCATAGATAAACGAACACGATGATCAGGACTGATTATGTAAAGAGCTCTGACCGTATCTGCAGAATTCGGATCATTTTGATTTTCCTCATCCAACATTCCTAATTTTACTGCCAAACTGCGATCACTATCGGCAATAATTGGGTATGGGAAGGCCCCGGGAATATCTAGGCAATACGATTTAATATCCTGCAAATTTAAAATAAAATTTGATATAAAAAAATATATTCTGAATAAATTAATATTTTATTGATACAAGGGTTGCAAGCAATTTTGAAATCTAAGAACGAAAATTCGCGACAAAGGAAAAGTCCGAAAAATAAAATTACCGTATCGGAAAATTCATCAATAATAAAATTCTTAAATTATAAAATTTTAGAATTGGTTAATTCCCGAATAATAAAATTGCCGAGCAGTTTATAATATTACCGAATCGGAAAATTCCCGCCTTTGTAATTCCTCCAGTTTTTAAATTCCAGATAGAATACTGCCGATTTAGAAAATATTCGAACTACGAAACTCCCGAATTATAAAATATTCGAACTTGACAATTCTCGAACTTAAACAATTATATTTTTTATCAGATATTTATTTTTTTTTTGTTTAAGAACAAAATTATTCTGAATCATTATTTATTCATTTCACATACATCATTATGAATGCGAAAGCAAAAAAAAATGTATTGTTCCGGTGATTAAGTTATTTATGACTCGGCTTAATATTTATTAAAAAATTCAATACAATCATTCCTAGAGTATATATTTTTTCAATTATTGAATTAAAACAATAATTTCAGAAACCTTAAAAATATTTTTATTTTCTACAAATATTCGATTTTTTAAAATCAATTAATAATGTTTATCAAAAAATTTGCCTTGCTTCAACTCGGGGAATTTTGAAAATATGACGACATTCATAATATTTTTAATTAATTAAATTAATATTTTTTTAATTTAGCAAAAGTCTTTTAATTAAATTATTACTGTCAAATAATAATCAGAATTAAAAAAAGGTTCATGCACAATTTATTATTTGTATAAGCTTTGTTAATACCTTCAAAATAAAATATGAAAAAATTACAAATATTTTAATTGTACTTACATTTACCCAATCTACGTGATCTTTTAATTCATCCACCGAGTGAGCCAAGAGTTTCACATTGCGACGTTCAAAATGAGGTTGATGAACCGCAATTCTACCCAATTCAGTTGTGCAGACCGGAGTAAAATCAGCGGGATGTGAAAATAGAACAACCCATCTAAAAAAAATGTTCTTCGTACAAAATAATGAAACCTTTTTTATGAATATAAAAAAAACAGAATTTTATTAAATAAATTAAATAAAAATGTATTTAAAATATTCAGGGTGGCCACTGATTACTTTTTTTAACTGATTATTTTTTGCTCTGAAAAGTACTTTGAGTGTTAAGAATTAAGAAATAATTGATTCTACAAAGCCGATTCTGAATCTGTTCAAAATATAAGTTTTCATATTTTAACGTTGTAAATTGAACGGTTCCAATTCAAAGGCCTTACAAAAATTTAAAACTAAACAATTAAAAATAAGCAATTTAAAACTAAATTATTTGAAATATAAATCCTTGAATCATTAAAATTTCAGAGTGCTAAATTTAAACTTCCAAAGTTAAAATTGTAATTGTTACATTAAAAAATGTTAACTTGAAAGTTGAAGAGTAAATTTTGAACAATGTTTAATTTAGAACAAATTCGAGCACCCAATTTTAAGAGAAAATCAGAAGCTCTGAAAAGATAAAAAATAATTAAAAACTTGAATAGATTTGTAAAAATATCTAAAAAATGGTAGATTTTAAAAGATTTTCAAGAAAAAAATGTAGAAGATTCTTAAGAATTTGAAAAGATTACAGGAGAATAAACCAATTTTCTTAAGATTCCTAGGAAAATTTCAAATGTGATGTTACAATTTTAATTGTTTCATTTAAACAATTTTTAATTTGTAAGTGAAAGTCTTTAATTTTTATATATGAATAACAATTGAACAATTATTAATTTGAAACTAATACAAATAAAATTAAAATAATTTTCAATCATAATTTTAAAAGAAAGACCAGAACTTTTGGTTTTAATCTTGTTTTACATTTTTATTAAGCTCAAAATAACACTTTTCAGATTTCTATCGAGTTGGAAAGAAGAAAA
>NC_046660.1:37622087-37625321 GCF_010883055.1 Belonocnema kinseyi | reverse complement strand
AAATAATAATAAATAATAATAAAATAATAAATAAATAATAATAACCAAATAAATAAAACTAATATTATGTATCTTGTACTGAAAAAAATCACTTTTTGACAAAGTTTTGACAAAGATATTTTACAAAATAGTTAAATTTCCAAACAAAAAAGTTACTTTTTAACAACATATTTTAACTTTTAAACAATTAGTTGAATTTTCAACTACACGCAATAAATTTTCAAACGAAAATGGAATGATTAGGTTTTGAACCAAAAAAAAGAAGAAATTTTCAACAAATGGTTCAATTTTCAAAGAAAGTGAGGAATTTTCGACTAAAATGGTCAATCTCCAACAAATAAATGAATTTTTAAAGATTAGTTAAATTTTCAACCAAATAGTTGAATTTTCAACTAGAAAAAGAGAAATTTTCAAATTAATTTTCAACGAAGAACGTAATTTTTGTTTTGCCAAAAACATTTTAATTTTAAATCTAAAACAGTTGAACTAAATCACAGGAGCCAAATTTTTAACAAAATAGTTGAATCCCTAATCAAAACAAATTAATTTTCAACCAAACAGTTGCTTTATAACCAGAAAATGTGTAATTTCTACCAAATTTTGAAACCAAAAGTTGCAATTGTAACCAAAAAATATTTTTATCTACATTCAAAAACTGTGGATTTTAACTTAAAAGGACCAATTTTTAACAAAATAGTTGAATTATCAACGAAAAAAGATTAATTTTTAACCAAATATTTGCGTTTTTAACAAAAAAAGGAAAAATTTTCAACCAAGAATATTATACTATAAGAGATCGATTTAAAAAAAAAATTTTCTACCAGTTCAATTCATCCAACATTTTTTTTATCAAATTGTTAAATTGTCAAGCCAAACATACGAATTTTTAACAAAACAGTTGAGTTTTCAACATGGAAAAATCAATTTTCGACTAGAAGTTTAATTTTGTACAAAAATTTTAAACCCAAAAAGACGGATTTTCCACCAAAAATGATGACTTTTCAACAAAATTGTTGAATTTATATCAAAATAATTTTTTTCAAGCACGAAACATTTTTCAGTTAAGAAAAAAGAAAACCTTCAACCGAATATAATATAATATAATAATATGTAATTAAATTTTCAACCAAAAAGTTTAATTCTCATCGAAAAATAGAATAATTTAGATTTCAGTTATGAAAACTAGTTTTCAACGAAAAAAAGAAACGAATTTGCAGCAAAATAGTTCAATCTTAACCAATGAAATGATTTCAAGTTTAAACTAAGTATAGTTGATTTTTCGACCAAAAAATATGATTTTTTGACAAAATAATAAAATAATTAAATTGTTAACAAAATAGTTGCATAGTTACCCAAATACTTAAATTTTCGACTTGCAAAAATGTATTTTCAATGAAATAGTTGAATTTTGAACATAAAAAAGTTAAATTTAAAGAAATCGTTCAATTTTCTACCAAATGGTAGAATTTTCACCTCAAAAAGGCAAAATTTCGACAAAAAAGTTGAATTTTCAAACCAAAAATATCAATTTTCAACTTGAAGTTTAATTTGATACAAAAATAGTTCAATTTTAAACCCAAAAAGACGGATTTTCCACAAAAAATGATGACCTTTTAACAAAATTGTTAAGTTTATATCAAAATAATTTTTTTTAATACGAAATATGTAGCAGTTAAGTGAGAGAAAAAAAATTTCAAACAAATTGTTGAATTTTCAACAAGAAAGTTAATTTTCAACAAAATATGTAATTAAATTGTCAACCAAAAAGTTTAATTCTTAATGCAAAATGGAATAATTTATATTTCAGTCAAGAAAACAAATTTTCGACGAAAAAAAAAAACAATTAAAAAAAAGCTCCATCTGAACCAATGAAACGATTTCAATTTTAGACTAAGTATGGTTGAATTTACGTCCAAAAAAGATGATTTTTTAACAAAATAATTAAATTTTCAACAAAATAGTTGCATATTTAACCAAATATTTAAATTTCCGACCTACAAAAATGTATTTTCAATCAAATAGTTCAATTTTGAGTATAAAAAAAGGTAATGTTAAAGAAATCGTTCAATTTTTTACCAAATGGTGGAATTTTCATCTCAAAAAGACAAAATTTAAATAAAATAGTTGTATTTTCAACCAAAATGAATAATCTTTCGACAAAGTTGTTCAATTTTCATCATAATAAATAAATTTTCAACCAAATAATAAAATTTGTCCAAACCAAAAATATAATAGTAGACTATTCAACCAAAACGACTTAGCTCAACAAAAAATATAGTTAAATTTTCTTGTCGGACTCTGTGAATAGCATGTGATAAATAAATACAAGTTTTGATAATTTAGAGACTACATAATAATATTTTAAATGAAAATTATAGATTTATTTGTAAAACTTGTAAAATATTGGATAAAGAACAGAAGTAAAAAAGGATGGCAAATTTAACCGAATGAACTTTTAAGTTAAGTAAATAATAATCAGTTAGTTGAATTTTTTTAATATTTAGCCAGTCAAGTGTGAAGCATTAATTTAAAGACAAATCTAACACCAATTTTACTCACTCATAAAATGTCTCCTTATTTGAGTGCTTTAAAAAATTCTCTATCATCTTAAATTCTTTTTAATTCCTCATTTTCGATTTGTGACAAAATCGAAACGATAGTAATGAACTCACAGTAGCTAATAAATAATTAAAAGCACAAATATACCAACAATAATTATTCCTAATTTTAATTTATTAACACATATAGTGTTCTATTATTTACATTAAATTATTTTACATACATTAGTATTTTAAATTAACGAGAACATTGTGCGCGCTCGCGCGATATAATTACCCTTTATCTAGAAAAAAACTCTGTTTATTTTCCAACATTTTGTTATAGGTTTTTTTACAGAAAATCTTACATGATTTGAAAACGTATTTGATTTACAAAAGTTTATTTATGGCAAGAAAAATCCAGTAAATTCAATATGAATGACAACATTTTTTCATTTATTTACAATTCTTTAAAATTAGCAGATTATTTTGTTCATTAACCAAATATTTCACGCCTTGTTTGGAATTATTTGACACCGTACTTTTAATATTTGTTTAACATTTAAAAAACAAAATATTACATTTTCAAGGTGCTTCCGGATAAACTACTACTCATCAAAGTAAAATTAAATCCGGATATTTTAATTTAATTCGAATTTTCTAGAAGATTCGATTTACCACGTTTCCTAGATATATT
>NC_046660.1:37596951-37621987 GCF_010883055.1 Belonocnema kinseyi | reverse complement strand
AATTAATATTTGTTCACTGCACGAGGTTTCCCCTAGATTAAAATAATAATTTAAAATACTCACGAATCTCCTTGCCAGTCGTAAAAATCAATCGGGCCCTGGGTTGTTTCAGCCTTAAAATTGGGCACAATTGCGTTTAATCTCATTTTGGAATCACTTCTGAACTTTTGAAACACGAGTAAGAAAGAAAACAAATATTATCTCACTGAAAGGAAGGGAACTGGTTCTGTGGTGGTTTTGAAACAAGGCTAGCAACTAAGTAGATTTCCACAAGGTCCCCCTCTCCACCTAATTCATGTACTGATTACTAATTGTTTCTTAACATTGCATGGAGTTACAACGCCTGATAAGTTCGGGGCTCGGGGATTCTTGAAATATAGAGTTTCCTCAATTAGAAAAAAACATTCTTCACTGATTGTTCCAATTAAGAAAAATATGTTTACCATCTTTAATAATTAATATCAAGTTTATATTTTTTATAATAATATTTTTTTCATTGTAATAATATTTGTTATATTTTTTACATATTATAAGTTTGTATTTTTCGGGTGGGCCAAAAAAATTGAGAATTATTAGATTCCTTAGTAGTAGCACAGAAAAGTTTCTTTTCGGCATTACGAAAAAATAAAAAAGTAAAATAATAGTAATTTTAAGAAATTTCTCACCATTGGGCAAGTTGATTAAAATTTTTCAAATTTTTTGTAGTTTTTTGAGTACACACAAATTTAATTTTTGATTTTTGGTGTAAAACTTATGGAAGTAAATAGCCTTGGAACGAAAATATGTCAGAAAATTTGTTTCGTCGAAATATTTAATAAAATGACGACAAATTCAATTTTGTTCATTTCTACCTAAAATTGAAAAAAAATGTTTTCAGTTTTTTATTTACTGAGTCTTTTTGCGCTAAGATTATTTACTTCCATAAACTTTATCCAAAACAAATAAAAAGTTTTCGACAAATACAAATTTTTTCAATATTTGAAAATTATTTTTCGGCTTGCCCAATCGTGAAAAATTTTTTGAAAGTTTTTTTGTTTTGTCCAACAGATGAGATATTTTAACCGCAAAAGTAACCAAACCAATTGGACGAAATCCATAAAAATCCAACTAAATTGAAAAAAAAAATCCAAAACATTCCACTTATTTCATTAAAATTAACATGAATTCAGAAGCATTAAAGGGAATTTCAAAAGAATTTTATTAAATATCTAGAAATTTAAAGGAAGTTTAATCATATCTGGGTAAATAAAAAAACTAAAAAAAACTAAAAATAATTCGAGTAAATTTAAAATAATTCAGCGAGAGGTAAAAACATCCATTCCAAAGAATTAAAAAATCAGTTTTAAGAACACAAAGGGAATTTCAAAGAATTCAATTTTTTAAAGAATTCAGGGTGAATTCTAAATAATTTATAATGAGAAAAAATTTAATCTAAAATATTCCACTAATTTAACTTGAAATGGAATGAGTTTAGAAGAATTAAGAAGACTGATAAAATTCATAAGAATTTAAGAGAATATAATTGAACAAGAATTTTAAAAATAAAAAAATTTCCATCGAATTACGTAAAATGTAAGTGAACAGAATCTAGAACAAAGTCAACAGAATTCAAGTGAATTAAAAAAAACTTAACAAAATAACTAAAGTAAAGGAATTAAATAAAATGTTAACGAATTTGGAAAAATTTGAGGGAAATGAGAATGATTCGATGAAATTCATAAAAATTCAAGGGTATTCAAAATAATTAAAAAATTTTCAATCGACTTGCCTAATAGTGAGAAATTTTTTGAGTTTTTTTTTTTAATTTAGAAGAATACAAGAGAATTTAAAAAAATGCAAGGACAATTCCAAAGAATTTATGATAAATAATAAGAATTTATAGTAAATTCAAAATTATTTCCAATCCAGAATATGCCATTGATTTGAGTAAAAATTGAGTAAATTCTAAAGAATTAAAGGGAATTCATGAGAATATGATAAAATGCCCAAGAATTCAGGGTTAGTTTAAAGAAATTTAGGGTCAAAATAATTTCATCCATTTTCTTCAGTAGAATTGAGTGAATTTAAAAGAATTTCAGTGGAATCAAATTTAACTAGTTTTAAAAAATCAAGAGAATATTAAAGAATTCAAACCAATTTTTAAGGATTCAGGGTTTATTCCTAATGAGATAAAGTAAGTTAAAAATATCCCAAATATTCCACTTATTTCAGTAAAATTTGAATGAATTTAGAAGAATTTGTAAGATATCAAGAGACTTTGATAAGACCCTTAAGAATTTGAAAGAATATAATTGAAAAAAAAATAAAAAGTTTAAGTGAATTGAAAAAAAAAGTTTTTAAAAGGGATTAAATCAAATTCGAATTAATATAGAAAAATTTAAATAAAAAGAGAAGAATCCGAAAAAAAATTTAAGAGATTTAAATTAGATTGAAATCCACATTAAAAATCCTATTTAATGTCCAATAATCAAATTGATGCAAACTCCTGTTAAAAAAAAGAAGAATGCAACGACCAAATTTTGACCACAGCGAACAAACAAAACAAAACAAAATCCTATTGTAATCTGAAGAAAAATAATAATAATAATTCTTGGACAAAAATAAAAAAGAGGAAAGAAAAATGAGAAAATTATTTTTTTTTCAGATTACAATAGGATTTTTTTGTTTGTTCGTTGTGAGCCAAATGTGTTCGTTGAATTCTTGTATTTTTTTTTGTTAACAGCAGTTTGCATCAATCCAAAGAAATTCGTAAAAATGCAAGGTGAACGTAAAAAAAATGAAAACAATCAAAAAATATTTAAAAAGTTCATTAAATTTATTAGATTTGGAATTAACTGAGAAGAATTTAAGAGAATTAAAAGGATTTGATGACATTTAGGATGAGTTAAAACAAATTCAGTGCGAATTAAAAAGAAAACACTTAAAAAATCCATTGAATGAATTAGAATTGACGGAATTTAGATTAATATTATTGAATTCAAAAAAATGCAAGTAAATTAAAAAAATCTAGAGAATCCAAAGAATTTAAAATAATTAAAAAATAAATTAATGGGAATTTAGAGTGAATTCCAAATAATTTAAAGAAAATCCAAAATATTCCAATGATTTCAATACAAATGTAATGATATTCAAAATTTCAAGAGAATTCGATGAAATCCATAAGAATTTGAAAAAATAGAGCGAAATTTTAAAATACATATATTTCCTTTTAATTGGGTAAAATGAGAGTAAACAGAATTCATGAAAATTCCAACAAATTTATAACAATCCCAGTGAATTCAAAAGAATCAAAAAGAATTCAGGATAAATTAGTAAGAATTAAGAGTGACTCCGGTTGGTTAAAAATATTAAAAAAATATTGCATTCATTTCAGTAAAAATGGAGTCAATTTAGACAAATTTAAAGGGACTTCAAGAGAACTCGATTAAATGTATACAAAATAAAAATAAATAAAAAATAATTCAAGTGAATATAACAATTTTTAAATACTAAATAATTTAATTGAGTTCAAATAAGTGGAAGAGAATATAACTACTAAATAAGAATTTGATAAAATCCATAAAAATTCAAAGTGAATAAAAACAATTGATAAAGAATTCAGGGCAAATTAAAAAAATTCAATAAAACTTAGAAATTTTTTATCTATTGAAACAAGTGACTAAAGTAACGTTTTTTTTTTGTTTTGTAAAATGTAACTACAGTGACTTTATCTAAAAAAAAGTGATAAAAAGTGAGTTAAATCCACAAATATGGACTGATTTCTCGTAAAGTTTACACCGATAAGGTATTCTCAATATAAAACAGAAACGATTGTGTTTCTATTTTTGTATGCATAAATAAAGAGTTATTATCGCTATCATTGTGCATGCATTATAATTTTGAGTTTATTAAGTCTCACTCGAAGCTCTCTCCGAAAAAATCTCTCGATAAGAAGAGCAATAAATAATATTTCTCAGCGTCGAAAATGTAAAAGAAAATGAATAAAATTTAGAAATAAATTTTTAATTCAAGTTATTTTTTGCAGGTGGCTGTTCCAGATGTAGTGGAAGCAGCCAAGGATGCTGATATTCTTGTTTTCGTAGTTCCTCATCAATTCATTCCTCCGCTCTGTAGCACTTTACTTGGAAAAATTAAGCCAACAGCAGTGGGATTGTCGTTGATCAAGGTAAATTAATTCTGCAACCTTGAATTACGCGACTCAATCATCAATAACTGGTTTCTGTTCTAAAAAAGTGGAATGACAATTATTACTTTCCAGGGATTCGCCCAAGGAGCTGATAAAAGTATTGAACTCATATCCAAGATTGTTGAGAAAAATTTGAAAATTCCTTGCAATGTATTAATGGGTGCTAATTTGGCCAACGAAGTAGCCGAAGAAAAATTCTGCGAAACGACAATTGGTAATCTTGTCTTTAAAAATTATAATTATTGGCAAAAAAAAACTCCAAGTAATTTTATTCCAAATTAGATTAAAATTTCAGACATCACAGTCGAAAATGCTCTCAAAATAGGGGAAATTGGATGGTTTTTCGTGAAAACGGAGGAATAAATTCTTTGAAATATTATTCAAGTAGATATCATAATGAGTTCAACATGAAACGCTTTAAATTTCTAAGATTTCCAGACGTAATATATTATATTATCAACACATTAGTTAAATTATCAACATAAAACGATTTTTTTAACCAAAATTGATGAATTTTTAACGCAAAAAGACGAATTTTCAAGAAAAGAGTTCAGTTTTCAAGTTGAGAAGTTGACTTTTAAACCTAAAAAGATGAATTTTCAACCACTTGATCGAATTTTCAATAAAAAAATTAAAGTTCAACGAAAAAAAAACCATTTTTTGAAGACCGTTGAATTTTCATCGGGAAGTTAAATTTTTAGCAAGAGTATATTTTCAACCACGAAAGATGAATTGTCAACAAAAAGATAAGTTTAAAAAAAATTTAATAAAAAAAAATTTTTAGCCAATTAATTAAATCCTCAAACAAAATAGATGATATTTTAACCAAACAATTGCATTTTTACCCAAAAAAAGAAAAATGTTCAACCAAGAAAATTAATTTTCTACCAAGGTAGACGACTTCTCAAAAAATAGATCAATTTTCAGTTAAAAACATCAATAATTTTCAACTCAAAAAGTTAAATTTTCAACGAAAGAGTGAATTTTCAAACAAGAAAAATGAATTGCCAACACAGAAAAATATTTGTTAACAAAATAAATGAATTTAAAACGAAAAAATTAAATTTCCAACAAAACAGTTGTATTTTTAACCAAATAGCTGAATTTCAAATCTAAGAATAATGTTTACAACCAAAATAAATTATATTGTAACCAGAAGTTGCATTTTTACCTGGAAAGATAAAATTTTCAACCAAGAAGATTCATTTTCTACTAAAAAAGACCAAATAGCTGAATTTTAAATATAAAAAAGATGATTTACAACAAAAAAGTTAATTTTCAAACAATTAGTTGCATTTTTACCCAAAAAGGAAAATTTCGCAACTAAGAATATTAATTTTCTACCAAAAAACTCGACTTCTCAAAAAAAAAGATCAACTTCCTACTAGAAAAGATTAATTTTCAAAAAAGTAGTTGAATTTTCAACCCAAAAATATTTTAATTTGAAATGAAGAACAGTTAACTCCAACTTAAAAAATACGACATTCAGCAAAATAGTTGTATCATCAATCGAAGCAAATTAATTTTTAAACAACCAGTTGCATTTTTAACCAAAAAAGGAACTATTTTTAAGGAAAAAAGAACAATTTCCAACCAAATAGTCAAAATTACAAACAAAAAACTGAATATTCAACTAAAATAATCAATTTTCAACAAAGATTGAATTTTTAACAAAGTAGTGTAACTTTCAACCAACAAGTCGAATTTTTAACCAAAAAAGATGAATTCTCAACAAAAAAAGTAATAGCTGATATTACCAAACAAAAATTTAAATTTAAATTAAACAAAAAATGACGAACTTTCAACAAAATATTAGCATTTGCCAATAAATGGCTTTCAACAAAATAGTTGAATCCTCAACCAAAGCGGATTAATTTTCAACTAAAAAATGAAATACTTAAATTTTCAGTTCAATAAAATTAATTTTCCATATAAAACTCGAATTTTCAATCAATTTAATTCCACCAAAAATGATTTGTCAAATTGTTAAATTGTCAAGCCAAAAAGACGAAATTTAGACAAAACTGATCAATATTCAACCCGAAAATAGCAATTTATTACAAAAAGTTGAACTTTCAACCATTTTTAACCTAAAAATATTTTAATTGAATAATTAAAACAATGATTTAATCTTCGAAAGATTAATTTTAAACAAAATAGTTTAATTTTGAACAGCAAAATTTTCTTCAAAAAAAAAAAAGATTAGATTAGATTAGATTAGATCAATTTTTAACCAAAAAAATGGAATAGTTAATTTTGCTGATACAAAAATTAATTTAAAAAATTTTGACCCAAATAGTCAAATTAAAAAAAAAGAGATAAATTTTAAACTAAAATAATGAATCCAAAATAAAGAAAATTAATTTTTAAGAAATTAGTTTAACTTTCAACCAAGAAGTTGAATTTTTAACAAAACAAAAAAAATGAATTCTCAAAAAAAAATATCAATTTTCAACCAAAAACGAAATAATTGAATTTTTAGTTAAGAAAAATTTCAAACACGAAAAACGATTTTTTAACATCAAAAAAATAAATTTTCAAATAGTCAAATTTTTAACCAAAGAGATGAATTTTCAACTAAAAAATGTGATACTTAAATTCTCAAGTTTAAAATTAATTTTTAATAAAAAAATAGAATTTTCAATCACTTCAATTCAACCAAAGATTCTTTTTCAAATTGTCAAACAAAAAAATAAGGATTTGACAAAGAACAGTGAGCAAAGCAGTTAAATTTTCAAGCTAAAAATATACATTTACCGGAAAAAATTGAAGTTTCAACAATTTTCAATAAAAAAATATTTCAATTTAAAAATAAAAACAGTTAATTTCCAATTAAAAAAACGAATTTTAACTAAAATGGAAACATTTTCAACAAAAAATATAATTTTCTTTAAAAAAAAGACGAATTCTGAAAAAAGATACATTTTCTACTAGAAAAGATCAATTTTCAATTAAAAATACAACTTTTTAACCAAAAAATGGAATAGTTAAATTTGCAGTTAAAAAAATTAATTTTCAATCAAAAACACAAATTTAGAACCAGACAGCCAAATTTTCAAAAAAAGATGTAAATTTTAAACTGAAATAATAAATCCTCGTCAAAGAAAATCAATTTTTAACCAAGTATTTTAATTTTTAATCAAGGAGCTGAACTTTTAACAAAAACATGAATTCTCAAAAAAAAATAAATAAAAATAAATTAAATGAAAATGAATAAACTCTTAACCAAAAATAGTTGGATTTTATGTTTTTTTTTTTTTTAATTCAGCTTGCATTCACGTGAAAACAATTCGAAAAAGGAGAAAATTATTGAAAAGGGAAAAAAGGATTCTTAAAAAAAGGGAAAAGGAGAGGGGTATGGGAAAGAGTTTGAAGTCTGAAATTTAATAAATATTGTAAATATTGATTACTGCGAATGTGAGTGGAATTTGATTAAATTAGATCAATTTTATTTTCGTAGGTTGTAGGGATAAACGCTTGGCACCACTACTCAGGGACATCATTCAAACGCCAAATTTCAGGGTCGTTGTGGTCGAAGACTGTGAAGCTGTCGAAGTTTGCGGTGCCCTTAAGGCAAGTAAAATATTATGCAATATATAGCCGTATCTGCGAGCCAAAATATTTAAATGCACTTGCGAGATAGATGCAAAAGTATGTCATCCTTGGGTCGCTCCTTGTCCTAAGACACACGAAACCCTGCAGTGGTTGTTTAACCGAATTTTGTTTATATATGGACGATTTTCCGTGTTAGGGTTTCAATTTTGTTAAGTTATGAATTCTAAGGTTTTCGGGTTCGTTCAAGAAAAATATAGTAATAGAATTTCTAAATTAAAAAAGATAAATAAAAATTCTTAAATTTTGTGAAGAGTTTTCAATTCTAAATCTTCCAAATTGAAGAAATTTTAAATGGCAATTATCAAAATTACAGATTTTTTAATTCTAAATCTTAAAACTTGCATATTTTTTAATTATAAATCTGCACAATTAAAAAATGTTTAATTTTAAAGATTTAAAAAATCAACGTTCTACAATTTTTAAGCGATAAAATAAAAAATTCTTGAATTTCGAAAATATATTATGTAAACATGCTAATTAATCAATCTTCAAGATTTATATTTTAAAGGATATGTAATTTTTTATTTGTTTTGAAACAGTTAAATTTTGAAGATTTAAAATTCAAAATTTTTCAATTTAGAATATTTTTTATTATAGACTTCTCAATATTTTGTGCAGAGTTGAAAATGATTCAATTTTTAATTATATTTTCGAAATAGTTCAACTTTAAAAATTTTAAATAAAAAAATCTTAAATTGTAAAGATTCAAAACTGATTTTTTAAAATTTTAAACATGCACAAATAAAAATTCTAAAATGTTGTCAATATGGATATTAAAAATTTTCAAAATAAAAGCTCTTCATTTTTAAAGATTGGCAATTCGAAGTTCTAGATTTTTGAAGATTACAGTTTAAAAATTCTTTAATCTTTAAATTGACAATTGACGATTTTTCAATATTTAATGTGTATAATAGGAGATAATGCAATTTTGAATGATTTTTTTAGATAGTTCAATTTTGAAAATAAATAAAAATTATATTAATTATTAATATTTATCGTATAATCAATAATTAATAATTATTAACAATACAGGGTGGACATTGTAATCGACGAAATAAATTCCCTGTCATTTCCCGGTTCGCAAACATTTTTCACGGTCAATGAAATTAAAAAAATAGAACACTAAAGCTAAAAAATTTTCCACTTGAGGTGATAAAAACTGAGCTGCAAATGAAAGCATTCAAAGTGGAAGTGTTAAATTTTGAAATTTAAAAGTATTTAATTAAAAAATGTTGTATTCAAATGCTCAATAATTTACGCGTATAAAATTGAAGTTACTGACATTTTTCAATATAAAAAAATATAAATCCGCGTTATCATTTTCAATGCCCTAAATTAAAAAATCAATCAATGAACTTTAAAATGTTCAAAATTATATAATTTTAAGGAATTTTAAGCTAGAAACATGAAATACTGAAAAATTGAAAAAATGTTAACTGAACACTTCTTAAATTATAAATTCAATTATTTTTTTTTTTAAATAGTTTAAACATCCTTGAAAAGTTTCAAAATTTTATTTCAAAATCTTGAGAAATCCAGAAGTTTTTTTTAAGCAAAAAATTAGATTCTTTTCAAGAATTGTGAAAGGCTTCAAAAGAATAAAAACATTTTCATAAGATTCCTAGGAAAATTAAAAATAACTTCATTTTGAAAAATTGTTTTAAGAGAATATTTAAAAAGTTTTTCAAAGATTTAAACAAAATTTTCAAGAAAGGTTCTAGAAGATTTTAAGCAAACTTTCTAAAATTTGCATGATAATTTTTTATCTTTTTAAAACTACTAAATATCTCTTAAAATTACTCAAATTTTTTTTAGAAATGCTCATTTGTAAATTATACATCAAAATTTGAAAAATTCACTTACAAATTAAGCATTTTTCAAATACAACAATTAAAATTGTAACGTTCAAAGTTTAAAGGCCCTTCGAAATTTTAACGATTCCAGGTTTTCTATGTTAAATAATTCAGTTTTTTTTAATTTAATAAAATCCTTTAATTAAAAATATATTATTATGAAGTTATTTTTAACTTGAAAACAGTTTATAAATTTTCAGTCACACGCATTTAAAAATTCTTTAAATTAAAAATGTAAGCTTAGAAATAAAAGTTTTAAATGGAAAATTTTTCAAGTAAAAAAATTTTGAAATACGCATTGTAAGCTAAATAATAGAGTAATTGAAAAATATAACAATTCAAATTGAAGAAAATCAAAATCAAATTGAAGAAAATTAAAATGCAGATCATCTAAAGTACAGAATTTTTATTTGTAAAACTTAAAACTTGCTTTATTTTCAGTTGTAGATTTCCAAAATTTGATTTATGATTTACAGT
The DNA here is from genome assembly GCF_010883055.1 of Belonocnema kinseyi. NCBI lineage: Eukaryota > Metazoa > Arthropoda > Insecta > Hymenoptera > Cynipidae > Belonocnema > Belonocnema kinseyi. Next base: position 37,611,856 of record NC_046660.1, on the reverse strand, counting down.
TGAATATTCTAAAATTTTTTAGAATTATAACTGAAAATTCTTGAATTTCGGAAATATATGTAGAAATGCAAATTATTCGATTTTAGAGGTAAGATATTTTGAACATTTTTTCTTAATATTTAAACTCGGAAGATTAAAATAAGTTTTTTTTTTTAATTTTCAAGAGTAAATAATTTAATATTGAATGCTTTTCCTAGAACCGTTCATTTTTGAAAATTTAAAAGTTAAAATTATAAAATGTTGAAAATTAGGTATCATTGAAATTTATTCACTTTTATAGACTTGTAATTGAAAATGTTTAAACTTTAAACAGTAAAAATTACAGCGTTGATTTATTTTTTGGATGTTCTTATAAGAAAAAAATGTTGGAGAATCTTTTAAACTTAAAATTCTCTTGTTTTTAAGCGCGATTTACTAAAAATTTATAATTTGCATGAACTTAATGCTTCTTGGAATAAAAAATATTTAAACTAATTTGAAACTAAATTAATTTTTTCAGAATATTGTAGCATGTGCTGCAGGATTTGTCAGTGGCTTAGGTTTAGGTGACAACACAAAAGCTGCAGTAATTCGACTTGGTCTCATGGAAATGATTAAATTCGTCGACACGTTTTACGGTGGTGCCAAAATCGCCACTTTTCTCGAAAGCTGTGGTGTCGCCGACCTTATAACCACTTGTTACGGAGGAAGAAATCGTAGAGTTTGTGAGGCATTCGCCAAATCTAATAAGGTAAAACGCATTACAAACAATTTTTAAAAATGTATTTTTTTAAATAATTTTTTTTTAAGAACAAGAAAAAATCTACCTCGGCCTGGATTTGAACCCAGGACGCCACTATCCAGAAGTGGAGCGTTGACAAATTGCGCCACCCGAAACTTGTGTTAATTAGAAATATTTTACAGTCAATAAAAGAATTGGAAGACGAGCTTCTAAGTGGTCAAAAATTGCAAGGTCCAGCTACAGCAGATGAGGTGAATGGAATGCTGAAGGCTAAAAATATGACAGATAAATTCCCATTGTTTACGGCAGTCCATAAAATCTGCATTAAGGAACTGAAACCTGCAGATCTGATTGATCAAATTCGCAACCACCCGGAACATACGTTAGTATTTTATCAAAATTAACATTTTCATTTCTTTCTCATTTTTTGTTTAGCCTGCCGACACAAATGATAATTTGCTTTTGCATGATGATGGAGTCGAAAGCGTTATCGACTACTTCACAAAGAATCTGTCAATAAGATAAATTTATTTGCTCTGATGTTACTTTCGTGCCTTACACTTGGTTTGATAAATTTGCTTTCTACTGATTTTCTTCTTAATTTTAAACTGCTTTATGAATTTAAAAAAAAACCAACTCTTAAAACTGAAATTTTCTTCGTTTGAAGCTATCAAAGCTTAGCTGAAAATTAAAGCATTCGAAGTGTAACTTTTTTTAATTTTTAACTTTTAAAATTAAACTGCTCAATTTAGACATTTTAACTGGTTTAACTTCTACTTCAAAAATATAAATTTACGCTATAATTTTCAATGCTTTAAATAAAAAAGTCCCTTTTTTCAACACACATTGATACAAATGTTAAAAATAAAAAATTACCCTCTTCCACTTTAGAAAAAAAATATTAAGAACTGGAATTTCCCCAAATCAACTGAATAAAAATGGTAAAATATAACCTCTTCCAAATAAAAAAAAATAATAATGGCTAAAATTTAATCCCTTCAAACTTTGTAAAAATCTTTTTTGCAAATTTCCATTTTACAAGTCAGAAAAAATTGATAACCCAAATTTTCTCCCTTCAGGGTGGCCGTTTTAATCGACGAAAAAAATAATTGTCATTTCCCGGTTCGCAAACTTTTTTCACGGCCAATAAAATTTAAAAATTCGAACTCTAAAGCTAAATATTGGTCTATTTGATGTAATGAATAATAAACTAAAAATTACAATTTTGGAAATTTTTTAATATTCTTATAAATAATTAGTTTGACTTTTTTATTAACTAATCTTAATTTTCCAAAATTAAAAAATCATTCTAAATTTTCCTAGGAATATTAAGAACATTTTTTTATTCTTTTGAAGCCTATCACAATTCTTAAAAAAAAATTCTAAATTTTTTGTTTGAAATATGCAAAAATTTACATTTTATTTTAAATCAGGCTGTGACTCCATTTTTTCTACAAATAATAAGTTTAGGCTTTATATGTCAAACAATTCAGTTTCAAATTGTTTACTTTTAAACATTTGTTTTTTATTGATTCTTCTTAAATAAACAAATATTTCTAAATATTAAATAATTATTCTTTTTCTTAATTAAGAATTAAAAATTGAATGGGTTAAAATGTGTATTTTTTAGACTTAACAATATTTTTAATTTAATGAAATTCTTTAATAACGAATATTTAATTGTGAAGTTATTTTAAAGTTAAAAACTAGTTTATAAAGTTACTATCGTCCATTTACATTGTTTTAACCACTAAGACTATCGAATTGAAACAGTTTAATTTTAATCGTTAAATTCCGGAAATACTTAAATTTTGAACGGATTTAGAATAATTTACTTATATTTAATGTTCATAAAATAAAAATCTTTTTTTTTCAAATTTTTCAACTTCAAACGGTTTTAATTTTTAATTATTTAAGTCTTAAAGACTACATTTTAAAATTCTTTAAATTAAAAATTAAAATCTAAACTGGAAAATTTTTAAAATAAAATATTTTCGAATTACGCATATAAACCTAATGACATCATAATTGAAAAAGATAAAAATTCAACTAATTATGTATAAAACTTTTGAAAATATTTGTAAAATTCCCTGTAAAAAATAAATTCACTGTCATTTCCTGGTTCAGCGGCCACGCTTTCCATTCCAAATCAATAAAGTATGTACACACACAAATTTTCCTGTTCCAATTAAAAAGAAAAATTAGAAATAAAACATTCTTCTCAAAAACTCAATAAAGTTGTTGAAAATAAAAACATGACCTCTTCCTATTCAGAAAAAATAACCAAAATTTGATTCCTTCGAACTTATTAAAATTAATAATAATATAAAAATGTCCTCTTTCAATTAAAAAACGTCTCTCCCCCTTCAACTAAATAAAAATTCTAAAAAGAAAAGATGACCTCTTCCAATTACAAATAAAATTGATATAAAAAATGTCATCCCTTCCAACACTATAGAAATCTCAAAATAAAAAAATTCCATCTTCCAATTCAGAAAAAATTGCAAACCAAATTTGCCTGGCTTTCAGCACGACAAAAAATATTAAAAGTAAAAAATTTCCCGTTTCCAATTCAGAAACAAATTAAAACCAAAAAATTTCTCTTAAACTCAATTAAGATGTTTGCAGGAAAAAAATGGCCTCTTCCAAGTCAGAAAAAGAAACTTAAATTTCATCCCTTCCAACTCAATGAATATGATAGAAACAAAAAGGACCAATTCAAAAAAAAAAAAAAATTAAAAACTAAACTTTCCACGTTTCAAACTCAATAAAATTTAATTAAATATCAAATTTTTCAGCTTTCAACAAATTCAAAATGATTGATAAAATTCAAAGTTTTTTTTTACCTAAATCCTTTTTAATTGAATTATTTTTAATTTAAGTCGTTTTAAATTAATAATTGTACATTTAATATTTATAAATCAAAAGACAATAGTTCTACTAAGAAATGGACATTTTTCAATTTGTTTAACTACTAAGGTGTTTGAATTAATTCAATTTTCAACCTTTAAATATGTACATTTTGTAATATTAAACAGATTCAAAATCGAATTCTAAAATCAATTATTGTTTCATTTTTAACACTAGATCTACAGTTCAATTCAAAAAATCCCTAAATAATTTATATTTACAGTTGATCAACTTAAAACTTTTTTTCATCGAAAATTTTCAAATTCTAAAGCATTTAATTAAAAATTTTTTTAAATTTAAAATGGACACTTAAAATGAAAATTTGGAATAGCAAATTGTTAAAGTAAAATATTTCAGAATCAAAAGTAAAGTTAATGATTTCAAAGTCGAAAAAGATAACAATTGAACTTGACATTTAAAAAAAGTTAAAATCAAACTTATTTTAAATTGCATTATATGATGTGATATGAAAATAGTGATTGGTTAGATTTTTCTTAAAATTCCCGGTCAAAAAATAAATTTCCCTGTTTCTCCCGGTCTCAAAAAATTCCCATTTTCCCGATCTAGCGGCCAGCCTGTAAAAATTTTTTTCTATAACTTAAGTATCCATGAAATTAAGAATTAACACATTGATTCGATTTTAATCATCAAACATTTTCTACTTCTTTAATGTACTTTTTAATGTGTTATTAAAATTAATCTTAACGAATTTTAATCACAGCTTTGCTCCCAAAACCCTATATATGTATTGAATTTAAATTCCTGGATGATGATTTATTTTCAATAACAACTTTATTATGCCATGGTTTCCTCCCATAACACAATCATTAACTTTGTGAAATACTAACATGAAAAAGTAAGTAGAATTTATTTAATTTGATTACTACTAAATAACTTTTATTAATGCCATTTTTTTTTAGGTAAATTAAATTAGAACGGCATAAATAATTTAAAAAAATGTTTTATTCTTTCAGAATGAGATTGGAAGGTGTCGTAGAAGACACGGACGATTAGAAATTTACTGACACAAAGAATCAACTTGTCCATCAATGTACAGTTTAGCATAAAAATAAATAAATTCGTAATATTGTAAATATCTTTCTGAATTGATGGAAGAACTGTATAAATTGTAAAAAATAAAATAAAGAATCCGATTGACAAATCTAAAAAAAATCCCGTTTCAATTTTAAAGAAATATATTTTAAATAAACTAAGTTCTATCATTCAGATAATATACTTTATACTGCGAATGAATTTAAAAATATCTATACAAATATTTTATATACCTAGATTTATCGATTTTTTTTTGGAGGTACAACACATTCCTTTGTAGACAAATCACAACAAAATGCACTTGGACTAGGAATCGCAGCATTGTCAACTAAATTCTCCTCACGTATTCGAGCCTCTACAAATTTCACAAAATTATTAAGTTAGCTGCACAAAATAATATCATTAGTTAAATAAAATAAAAGTCGAAACAATCCAAAGAGCGAGGTAATGAAATTTTTAAATTATAAATTACCAAATTTCCCGGGCTCTGTTTCGACCGCTTGTATTATCTTCGTTCTAACTTCTTCTTCAATAGCCTTCGCACATTTATTTAACTATAATTAAAAATAGCTTATTAGAATTTGATTGTCATGCATTAAAATGAATGTATGGGTGAAAATAAAGAAGTTCGAATTATATAAAGGTAAATTGATATTTATTTTTGTTTTCATTTACAATATCATTAATAAAAAAATAACTTTCAGGTTATTTAAAATTATTTCATTATTCCAAAAAAAGTGGGGGGAAACTTTAAAAAATCTTTTCTTTTTTTTTCAGGTTCTTAACATTTTTTTAAATTATTTCAAGAGATATTTTAAACTTTCAGAAATTTGGAAAAAACTCAAAATCCTTAAAATTTTTGAACAGATTTCAAATAATTTTAAACAGAATGTGGAGTTTTTAAGATTTATAAATAAAATTTTGAAGTTTCTTAAGGAGTTTGAAAAGTCTTAACATTAGAAATATGCTTATGATTCCAAGGAATATTTAAATTGAATTTTTATTTTTGGAAAATTAATTTTCTTTAAAATATTTTAAAACATTTCAAATGATTTTCTGAAATTTCGGAAATGAATTTAGAAGATATTTCAGAAAAAATATCAATTTTTCAAGATTACAGAATTTTAGAAAAAAAATCGACTAGCTTTAAGAGATATTTTAGAATGGTTGATTTTATTTATTTATTTGAAGAGACTATTTAAAAAGGTTTCAAAACATTCCAAAAGATTTTCGAAATGGTCAAAAAGTAATCTGAAGATTTTCAGTCAATTTTTTTAATTTTGCAGAATTTTTTCGATATTTTTGGAAAATTTTAAATCACTTAAACATATAACTAAAAGTTTTAAAAAAATGATGAAAATAATTAAAAATTTGAGATATTTATAAGAACTTTAAACAAAACTTAGACCTTTTTTAAATTTTTGAAATTTTCCAAAATAATGACAATTTTTCTCAAAATCTATGGGTATATTTAAACGTAAAATGATTTTTTTAAAATAGTTAATGTTGGGAGAATTTAAAAAAATTTCAAACATTACAAAATATTTCGAAAAATTTCAAAAACAAGTCCGGAGGATTTAAAGATTAAATTTAAAATATTTGTAGGATGTATAGACGTTTTGCATAGAAGAAATGTATTTTAAAACTAAGAAAGTTTTTTGAAAATATATAAGATATTTTTTTATTTTTACAAACATGAAAAAAGTCCTATGGGTCACTTAAATTGATTCAAATTATTTCTAAAATTGTGTAAAATCCTATAAAATAAGAAAAAAAATGGTTTAAAAATGTTCGAGATAATTTTTCTACATATCTGACATCTTGGCGATTTTTTGGTTGAAAGTTCACCTTTTTGGATGAATTTAACACTTTTTTATTGAAATTAAAATCTTTTTTAGTTTTAATTCAACTAATATATTTTTCATTGACAATTTAACTTTTTGGTTGAAAATTTATAGATTTAGTTCAAAATAATTTTTTTTGTTTTTTATTAATTCAACTGTTTTTAATTCAAAATAAAAAATCTTTTTGGATTGAAATATTAAATTACATTTTTCGCTCAGAATTCACCTTTTAGGGTTACAAATTCATGTAGTTCATTGAAAGATCGTATTTTCGTGCCAAAAATGAAACAGCCTTTTAGAAAATTAGCCTTTTTTTGGAAAATATTTCACCTTTTTGGTTAAAAATATAACTGGTTGAAAACTAATCTTTTTTGGTTGATGATACAAACTATTTTGTTGATAATTAAAATAAAAACCTTTTTGGATTGCAATATCAACTAGTATATTTTTCGTTAATAATTAATATCTGTTTGAAAATTATTTTTTTTGCAATTTCGATTTGACACCTGAAATTTTCAAAAATCTTTTTGAATTTTCTCAAGAATCTTAGGAAATTATTTTTAAATAACATTTAAAACAAATAAACCTAAAAAGTAAAATATTTATCCGAAATTTTTATTTTGCATAAAACATTACAAACGTGTAATATCCAGACGTGATATTATCAACTTTTTGATTTTTACCCATATAGTTTGCACAAGAAATTCAAGTGTTTACCTCTAGAATAATTTCTCTGTCAGCTACAGTCATGTTTTTTCTATACTCATCGTTTATTTTTTTCCTTATAACTGTACATGATAAAATGTAATAATATAATAATAATAAAATATAGTTTGAAAAAAAAATTACCTTGCAAAGCTTTTTCATCATTTTTAAAAGTCGTCAATCGAGTCCTATGTAGCGTCTTAAATGTTTTTAGTACCTATAATATATTATAACATCAATACCTATTTAAAAATAAACAAAAAATAGAAAAAGTATCCATAAAAATAAAATATTCAAAGAATGCAATAAAAGTATTCACCTGTTCGAAAACAAATAAAAGTTTCTTTGATTACAAAAACTTTCTTTGGCTCAAAGAAATTAATTTCCTGTTCAAACACAGTTTTTTCGTTAAATAAAAATAATTTTTTTTATTTTGAAGTTATTTTTGATTAAATACAAAAATATTTTAAGGAAACGGTATCTTTAATTTAAAATAAATATTTTTCTGAATGTTTCAGGAATTCTGACTGTTTATAGTTTAAAATCTTGAAATATTGTACATGTTTTTGAAAGAGCCGTCCTTGAAGATTTGGAATTGAAGATTCTACAATTCTTAATGTGTAATTTAGAAATATGTAACTGAATGTTTTGTTGTTGTCGTTGAATTGTTCTATTTTGAAAATTTAAAGCTCTTCAGTATTAAACAAATCAAAAACAAACATTTCATTACTTAAACTCAATTTTAATGTTTAAAAAATTATCTTTTCCAATTCAGAAAAACAATAACTAAAATTTCATCCTTTCCAAATAAATAAAAAACTCAATAAAAATACTAATAATAAAAAATTACACGCTTTTCAATTTTTCGTAATGGAAAACTCAACCATTTTTCAAAATGTGGCTTTCAAATTCTTTGATCAAAAATCATGATTTTTTTTTAGAAATTTGATTTCTGGCGTTACAACATTTCTTTAAAATATACATCCTATCAAGAAGAGATTATTTATATTAATTTATGTCTTTTTTGGGATTAAAATGTTTGTTTGTTCATCTTTTTTTGTAGGATCAAAATTTGAATTTTCGAGTTATCAATAAAATAAAAAAATTTTTTATTATAATCTTGTAGGGCTTTCAAAAATCAGCATTTTTATTCTGTCGACTTTTTTTTTCATATCGTGCGTTGTTGGGCTTAAAATTTTGATTGTCGATTGATTTTTAAAACTTTATAAATGCTATAACTCTGATCATTTTCTTTGTATCGAAAAAAGTAATAAGAATAAATTGTTTGGTTTTCTGAGTACTATAAATAGCCGTACATAGAATTTTTTAATGTTAAAAAAATGGTCTCCAACATTTTGAAAATGCTCTAACTTTCTGAATTTTTTTCCAAAATGACTGTTTAACGAACTGGTTCTTTCTTTCAGGACCTAGCAGGCAAAAGTCATCGTCAAAACTTTATTTTTGGCTTTAGAGATTTCAAATCATGGAGACCTATTAAAAGACTGTTATGTCAAATTTCGGACAATTCTAATACTTTCTCAATCATAAATAATAAGAATGTAAAAATTAATAAACATATATTATTTTTTTCTACAGCGGGCAAGTATTAAATGCTAGAGAAATTTTTTTCGAACCGGTCTTTGCATAATCGCATGCATAATCATTGACCAAATACGACGACCTAACCTATAATAATAGGCTTATCCAAATTGAAGTAATTGGCCTTCATGTAGCCTAATATATAAAAATTTCTAGGTATATAGAAATATATCATAATATAAGATAAGAGTTACCTCAGTGCGTAGACTTCCACTCATTTTTACTTTATTTTCCTACAACTGTTAAAGTATAAAATCCTGCACTTTCACTATTCCGAAATAAACACTAAACTCAATTCTTTTTAAATCATACGATTCTCAATACTTTTTCATGAAACATTCCTATAAAATAATGGATAAATAATGAAAATATGAAAAAATGAATTAAATTCACTACAATTCTTTCTGCGGACAGTTGTGTTGGTTGTGTACATATGTCAAATATGTATGTTTCACTTTTCTGGGTTTTCTGGCCAGTGATCCCAACTTTGGCATATAGACAAACTGCGCTTGCGCTAGGTTGCTTGAGAGGAACACAACGTGACAACCCGTTACGATGGCAATAGTAAGGCGCGTCGTGTTTCTCTCACGCATAGTTGGCGCAAGCGCAGTACCTCTACATCCTAAAGCTGTCACTGTTTATGGCTCAGTTCTGGACTTCAGCGCTCTCAGAGCTCTAATGTCAGCTTCAGCTAATGTATAAAGCAGCTGTTTGGCAATTTGGTTTATAAAGTGTCAATTATGTTAAAAAATGTTGTTATTTAATATTGTAGGAGTGCCAACACGTATTAAAATGAGATATTTAATGGTAGATTAAGTGACGAATAAAACTGTTAAAAGTATTTGACTTTCGCTAAAAGCTAATTCATTAGAAAAGATTTTTAAATGACCTCGACAATGGCACATAACCTATGTGCGACGTATTTTAGAGTTTAGATTTTTTTTATTTATTGATCCAGTGTTATTTGTGAGTTCGGCAAATTCAAACTGCATCCTTATTTCAATCTTAGGTAAAAATTGATATACTTAATTGTGTGTGTAGATAAACACAGGATGAGATGGGAGATAAATATTTTTTTCTTTGTTAGTTCGAAATTCGGCTTTTCTCTGTTGAAAATTATATTAATTCATATTTTATTTAGTTAAAGAGCAAAGTTTTTCTTAAAATTAATTTTTTTGTTTGAAATAAACCACTGTTTTTTTTAGAAAGTTGTCTGCTTGGCTTGAAAATGCAACAATTAAGTGGCAATTTTTTTCTTGTTTCAAAATTAAACTTTTTCGTTTCCAAATTTATGCCTTTTTGTAGACAAATCTGATTTATTTTGTTTGAAAATTCCACTATTTTGGTAGAATATTTATCTAATTTGGTTAGATTTAGCTATTTTGTTAAAGATTCTTATTTTTAGATTGAATTCAACTGTGTTTAAATTCAAATTAAATTCTATTTTGGTTGAAAGCTCAACTACTTGGTTGTAAATCCATGTATTTTGTTAAAGATTCAACTATGTTTCAGAAGTTCTTTTTAACTGGAAAATTCAACAATTTAGTGGACATTTTTTTCTTTCTTAGTTCGAAATGCGACTTTTTCGTTTCAAAATTGATCTTTTTTGGTAAAAAAATTAATTTTGGTTGAAAAAAACTTACTGTGTTTAATTTGAAATTAATCTTTATTGACCGAAAACATATCAACTATTATATTTTTCTTTGAAGATTCATTTATTTTGATTCCAAATTTTATAACTTGGTTAAAAATTCACGAATTTTGTTATAAATTCGACTATTTAGGTAGAAAGATAAGCTATTTGGTTAAAATGCAACTTCTTTGTTTAAAATTAATATTTTTTGTTTGAAAAAAAACTGTAGAAAATTTGTCTTCTTGGCTTGAAAATGCAACAATTCACTGGAATTTTTTTCTTCCTTATTTAAAAATTTGACCAAAAATGGAATAATGAAGTTTACAGATAAAAATATGGAATTTCCAATAATATATACGTTTTACAACAAAAGAAGTGATTTTTCAACTAAAAAAGAAAAAATTTTAAATAAAAAATAGAATACATTGTTACATTTTTTGTTACAAAAATTAATTTTCAACAAAAAAAAAGCGAATTTTGTAATGGATGAATTTTATAGTGAGGAATTTTCAAGTAAAATAAGGAATCTTCAACGCAAAAAATTACTTTTTAACGAAGACGTATAACTTTGAACCAGAAAAGATAACATTTTAACAATAAATTGAATCTTTGATATTCCAACCAAAAAATATTTTAATATTAAATAAAAAGCAGTCGAACTTAAACAAAAGAGGTGAATTTAATTGAAATTCTTAATTTTTAAGTTCAAAAATTAATTTTTAGCAATTAAAAAATGTAACCAAATATGAAATAGTTCACTTTTCAGTTAAAAACGTAATTTTAAATCAAGAAAAGAGAGGTTTGAACGAGATACTTACATTTTCAGCCTAAAATAATGATATTTTAAACCAAAAAGATGAATGTTCAAACAAGAAGAATAATTTTCTATAAAAAATCGAGTTTCCAACTACAAAATTAATTTTAAAAAACTACATTTAAAAAAAGCAGTAGTTAAATGTTCAACCGAAACATTATTTTCAATCAAAAAAATTAATGGTTAAGCATCAAAATTCATTTTCAACTAAAGGGATGAATTTTCAATAAAATACATGAATTTTCATCCAAATGGTTCATTCTTAAATTAAAAGAGGCGAGCTTTAAGCCAAAAATGGACAGTTAAGTTTTCAGTCAATCAAGTTTTTAACGAAAAGAACTGATTGTCACCAAAATAGTTTATTTTAAACCAAAGAGATGAATCTTCAACAAAGTAAAATGTAATAGTTGATATTTCAACCGAAAATGATAGTTTTTAACCAAAAATAAAACAAAAATAAATAAAAGATAAATTTTGAACAAAATAGTTCAATTTTCAACCAACTGATAAAATTGAAATAAAAAACAGTTCAATTCGACCGAAAAAAGAAGACGATTTTTCTTCAAAATAATTGGTTTTTTACTTTGAATATATGTTGTTTTTTTAGTCTTCGCTATTAAAAATAGATAAAATTTGAAAAAATCTACTTTAAAATGTTCTTTCAGTAAACAAAATGTTATGTTATAATTGTGAAATTCAGAACTATGCAAAAAAACTGACCATATTTAAAATATTAAATTTTTCCTTTTAAAACTGAATGACTTACACTTTTAAAGTGTTCTTAAAATTTGTAACAGTTCACTGCAATGTTTTCGAATTTTAAAGCGGTTTAATTTGGTTTTTCCGAAAAAAGTAGATTTGTAGCAAAATTGAAATGAACATTTTCGTTAACATTTTTAAGTGAAAAATATTAAAAATTATACAATTACAAATCAGAAGCCATCCAAATTGAATGCCTGAATTTCAAACGCTGCTTTAATTTGAAATTCTCTAATTTATAAAGGTTCATTGAAATTATTCTTTAAATTTTTAAATCAGAAATTATTTTTAATCATTAATGCTTTTAATTTGAAATGTTTTAATTCTGAACAATTTATGTAAATTGTAACAAAGAAAGTTTGTAATGCTTAAATATTCAACTGCAATTAAGAGGGTTCTAAATTTATATTTAGTCAAGTATTAAAAGGCTTTCTTTTTTAAATTAACCATTTTGTATTATTTAAATGAAAACCAAATATTTTTGAACTTTTGTTAACATAGCAATGCAATTTTAACCTTGGTTATTTTGCTATCATTCAGCTATACAATTTTTTATTCAAAATTGTACAATTTTTAACGTTTTAAAATTAAAAAGTTGAACTTTAAATTCTAAATCGAAATTTATACAATTTTGAATTTTTTAAATGAAAACAGAATAATTTTGAATTTTTTAACATGCCATTATTATTCTAATTATTTTAAGTCATGTGTTTAATTTAAATAACTTAACTAATAATTTTTTCATACATTTTCAGACCGAAGAATTTTTCACAGAATTTTAGAAACATTCTGCAACAGTGATTTTTAATTTTATATAACTTTGGAAATATTCAAAACCTTTCTCTGTCTTTAAGAGGTGAGATTAATTTTTTTCTTTCTATATTTTTACACACATTATAGTTCCATACATTAAAAAAATTTTCTTATGGAGGACAACTAAATAATGGGAGAGGAATGTCCGAATTGTGGAAAATTGACCAACACTGTCTACGCAAGACTCGTGAAAGGTTTGAAAAGTTTTAAAGAAATATTTCCATTGCTTTTTTTTAAATAAATTTAATCAATTTTCAATTCAAAAAATGTATTCAGATTCTTGTGGCCACACAAAGTGTCGATTATGTTTATTATACGAGGCAACTGGTTGTAAATCATGTGATAATGAAAAGAAGTTTCAGAAAATTGGTAATTTTGGTGAGATATTTTCTTTTTTTCTGAATTGAGAGCTCAAATAATTAACGCTATTTTTGAATATCAAACTTTTTTTTAGATTACCCAACTAGAGAATCTTCAGTGAAGAAGGATTTAGATGCTTCAAAATCTGAAAATTCGGATATCAATAGTGAGGCAGAATCTGTAAAATTAGTGGTCGGTAAAGTAACGAACCAATATGAGTTTTTTTCCTGTGGGAATTTTTCTTATCCAGAAGAATCAAGTTTAGTTGAAAGCGAAAAAATTGGAAAGGAGAAAGAAGATAAGCGGCCTCTACAAATTGTTGAAGGCGTCAATGAAAACAGTCAGAATAAAATTTCTGTCGAAGCAGAGAATTCTGAAAGTGATACGGTACAATGAATTTGATTTTACTGGGAATTTTAAAATTTTAAAGAAAAATTCGTCCAAGTTTTTTTTTTTAATAATTAGTTGAATTGTTATCTTTTTCAGTTATGATATAATTCAGTTTACAATGCGTAATTTTAACATCTTTTACTTCCAAAAATTTTAGTTTTTAATTCTTAAGCGTATATTTTTAATTTAAAGAATTTCGAAATGCAGTCTTGAAGACTTAAGCAATTGAAAATTAAAAAAGTTTGAAGTAAAAAAGTTGGGATAAAACACTCTTTTTATTTTATAAATTGTAAATTGAAACAAATAAATTGTTTTTAAAATGAATCTGTACTTTACGTCTTAAAAAAGTGAAGAATAATTGATTTAATAAAGCGATTAAATATTTTTTAATTAAGAAAAAGAATCGCTATTTAATAATAAAAAAGATTTTACTGTTCATTCAAGATGGGTAAATTGAAACCAAATATTTAAAAGTAAACAATTTGAAATTGATTTTTTGACATAGAGAAGCTTGAATTATTACAAATAATTTACACGAAGTGTGTGTATCGACAAAATGTTTGCATATTTCAAACCAAAAATTTAGAAACTTTTTACTTATTATGAAAGGCTTTAAAACAATAAAAAATTTTCTTAAGATTCTTAAGAAAATTGAAAACTATTTTTCATTTTGAACAATTATTTTAAGAGAATATTTCAAAAGTTTTCCGAAATTGTCAAAAAAAAATTTTAGAATATTTTGAGAAGATTTTTTAAATACCAGAACTTTCTAACAATTGTGGAAAAAGTTTGATAAATATCTTTTACAAAGAATCGAATTTTTCCTACCATTTTTAGAATATCCTGAACATTAAAAAAAATCCTTAAAATTTTCCAGGCTCGTTTTTGCCAATTTTGCATATCTTTTAAAATCTTCAAAACATTCTCATAACAAAATTTTTCAACGCGAAAAATCGTTTTTAATTTTCCTAGGACTCAAATTTTTTCTACAAATACAAAGGTGTTAACTACTAAGGTGTTTGAATTAAAACAATTCAATTTGCAAGCAACAAAAAATAAAATAAAATGAATAATTTAAACAAAAATAGAAATTAAAAAAAAATTAATAAAAATAACATCTAATATAAGAAGTATTCAGTTTAAAAGATATTAATTTGTCAATTTTTAACGTTTCTAGATTAAAATTTCTTAAATAATATAATTTTGAAAATTTCAAAAGTTCATTGATTGATTGCTTAATTTAGAGCAGAAAAATGATATCGTATATTTATATTTTTGGAAATGAATTTGAATCTTTGAACTCT
>NC_046660.1:37579302-37596851 GCF_010883055.1 Belonocnema kinseyi | reverse complement strand
ATTCTGCTGTTTATCTGCATTTAATTAAAAAAATTTCAATTGAAAAGTGTTAATACCTAAATTCCATTTTATATGTGTAAATTATTGAGAACTTCAATATAATATTTTTTAATTTAAAAAACTTATAAACTGCAATTTAAAATAATTTAAAATTCAGAGTTCCACTTTGAGTGCTTCATTTTGTAGTTTATTTTTTATTTGTTCAAATGAAAAAATGTTTAGCTTTAGAGTTCAAATTTTTAAATTTCATTGGACGTGAAAAATGTTTGCGAACCGGGAAAAACCCGGGAATTTTGTTCTTCGATTAAAACGGCCCCACCCTGAAGTAAAAGGAATGCTATGGGTCAGAGAATTCCAGAAAGTCAGAGACATCCAGATTTTGTTAAACAGTCACTGTTTTTGGTTGAAAATTCAACGGTTTTTGATGAAAATTCCTCTTTTTGGGTTCGAAAATTCATCTATATTGTTAGAATTTTGTATCTTTTTTGACCAAATTCAACTTTTTGATTCTTAAACTCAACTGTTTTTTGTTTAAAATTTAAAAAAAAAATTACCTGAAATATGAAATATTACATTTTTCGTTGAGAATTCATATTTTTTGGTTGAAAATTTAAGTATTTACTTTAAAAAAAATTTTTTTTCAAAATACTCTGTTAAAAATGTATCTTCGTTGAAAATTCATCTGATTGGATGAAAATCGAACTATTTAGTTGAAAATTTATTTTATTCAGTAAAAAAATAATTGTTTTATTGAAGATTTTACTATTTTATTTCAAGTTGATAATTTATATGGTTTCGGTGAAATTTCAATTATTTTGTTAAAAATTCGTCTATTTAGATGGAAAATAAATCTTATTATTTGAAATTTCATTTTTTCGTTGAAAAATGAATTAATATGCAATTTTTTTTCTTTAGTTTAAAATGCATATTTTTTGTAGAAAATGGATCTTTTTTGGTATAAAATTAAACTTTTAGGTTAAAAATGCAACTAATTAATTGAAAAATATTGGTTTGACTGAAGGTCGTCATTTTAGTGAAAAATGTATTTCTTTGACTACACATTTAACTATCCAATTTTTTGTGGAAAATGTATCTTTTTTCATAGAAATTTAATCTTCTTGGTACAAAAAATAATCTTTTGGATGGAGAATTTAATTATTTTCTTAAAAATTCCTTTTTCTGGTTGAGATTGTATCTTTTTTAGTTGAAAATTCATATCTTTTATTGACAATTTTTCTTTTTTGAGTGGAAGATTAATCTTTTGGGTCGAAATTCAATTTTTTCGTTAAAAATTCATTTTTATGTTTGAAAATGTATTTGCTTCAGTTAAAAATTCATATATTTTTTTGAAAATATCTCTTTTTTTGGTAGAAGATTAATCTTTTGGGTCGAAATTCAATTTTTTCGTTGAAAATTCATTTTTATGGTTGAAAATATATTTTATTTAGTTGAAAATTTATATTTTAGTTGTTGAAAATTTGTCTTTTTTTGTAGAAGGTTAGTCTTTGGGTCCAAATTTATTTAAAAAATTTTAAGTTTTTTTTAAAGTTAAAAGTTTAGTTAAAAATTCATTACTTCAACTAAAACTTTAAATATCCAATTTTTTATGGAAAATGGATCTTTATCGATAGAAATCTAATCTTTTTGATGGAAAATTTAATTATTTTATTAAAAATTATTTTTTCCGCTTGACAATGTATCCTTTTTTAGTTGAACTTTTTTGGGTAGAAGACTAACTTTTTGGGTAGAAAATTTAATTATCTCGTTAAAAATTCCTTTTTCTGCTTGAAAACGTATCCTGTTTAGTTAAAAATTCATTTTTCTAGTTGAAAATGTATCTTTTTTGGTAAAAAATTCATATATATTTTCGAAAAATTGGTCTTTTTGGGTAGAAGATTAATCTTTTGGTTGTAAAATTTAATTATTTCATTAAAAATTCATTTTTCTGCTTGAAAATGTATCTTTTTTAGTTGAAGATTCAAATATTCTGTTAAAAATGTGTCTTTTTTTGTGTAGAAATTTAATCTTTTGGGTGGAAAATTTAATTGGTTTGTTAAAAATTCATATATATTATTGAAAATTTGTCTTTTTGGTAGAAGATTAATATTTTGGGTGGAAACTTCATTTATTTATAACAAGATCATTTCAAATTGAATTATTTTGTTGGTAATTAGTTTTATTTTTGATCAAAATTTATTTAAAAGTTTTAAAGTTTTTTTATGTTAAAATTTTAGTTGAAAATTAATTACTTCAAACTCAACATTTAACCACTGAATTTTTGTGGAAAACGTATCTTTTAATTTATTATATTTTTAATTTTCCTGGTGGAAAATTTATTTTATTAAGTAAAAAATTTAGTTTTTTGCTGTTCTAGATTTTAGATAAAATTTTAACTTTTGTTAATTAAATTTTTGTTACAAATTCATGACTGTAACTGAAAATTTAAGAAATCCATTTTTGTGTGAAAAATGCATATTTTTTATAGAAATTTATTTTTAATTTCGTTGAAAATTCAACCATTTCGTTGAAAAATAGTTTTTCCTGTAGAAAATTTATTTTTGTAACTAAAAATTCAACTGTTCTATTTTTGGTTGATGATGTATTTTGTGTAAAGAAAATTAGTCATTTTTGGTAGAAAATTAATCTTTTGACTTGAAAATTTAACTATTGATTAAAAACTGTTGTTTTTTTGGGGTCGATAATTTTTTAAATTAATAATTGTAGTTAAAAATTAATTTTTTAAACTATTTAATTTTTATGGAAAATATATCTTCTTTGATTCTAGAAATTGAATCTTCTTAGTTAAAAATTCATTTCTTTGTTTGAGAATTTGTTTTTTTTTTCTCATTAAAAATTAATTTTTTAACTGCAAATGTATATTTATTTAGCTAAAAACTCAATTGCTTTTAAAGAAAATTCATATTTTTCAGTTGAAAACAACTGTTTTCCGGGATATTAATCTTTTAAGCTTAAAAATTCAACATTTTGAATGAATTTTTTTTCTTTACTGGCTGAAAAACCTTTCTTGTTTAAAAAAATTAACTCTGGTTGAAAGTTCTGCTTTCTGGTTTAAAAACTAGTATGTAGAAATATCAGCTATTATACGTTTTGTTGGAAATTTCTTTTTACTTAATTCAAAGTCTTTAAAATAAACTCAGAAACAATCATTTCCTTTGCAATAAAATTATTGATCTCCTAGGCGTATTTAAGGTTCTTTTTATACCTAAAAGAAAAATTTACAATGGTCAGGGAAAATCAGGATTTTTTAGAAACCCTGAATAAAAAGCCTTTTTATTATTTATGAAGGGCCTTCTTCTTCTTTCAGAATGAAGACGAGATTGACTCTGAAAAAGAAAAGACACGAAGTCCAAAAAAAAAGTTAGATCGGAGTCACATATCAGTTTTGCCAGGTTCACCAGAAAAGTACAAATGTAACGCTTGTGGTAAAATCTTTCGCAACAAAAAAGGAATGTGTTATCACGACTCTTGTGTGACCGGAATTCGGCCATATCAATGCGAATATTGTGACAGAAGCTTCGTTAAACGATCTCACTTTGAGTATCATGAGAGAACTCACAGTGGATACAAACCCTTTAAATGCCATCTTTGCGATAAAGCATTTCCTCAAAAAAATAAACTCAATAGGCACATGTTTTCGCATAACCGTAAGTTAATTAAATCACTACTTAAAATTTACAGAATTACCAATGCTGAAATAGTTTAATTTTCAAGACTTTGAAACCAAACCAAAGTTGTTTAGCTTCAAAAGTTTAAATTCGCAAAATATTTGTTTCGAAGTTTAACATTTTTTAAATGCTCTCAAATATTTCATTTTTGTCTTCAAAATTTATCATCAAGGTGGCAACTCAGCCGGAAAATGGCTGGGAATTTACCTCTGATAGTAGTAAAATTCAAGTTTTCATTATTTGAATAATTGTTGTGAATTTAAAAAAGTGATTTCTACTTTATATACGGATCTATCAAATATTTCACGGTTTATGGATTTTATAATTTTTAGATACATTTTTTCAGAAAATTTAACAATTTTTGTTTATTTTTACAATTTTGCAATTTCAGAAAATTTAATAATTTTACCGTAAAACCAGAGAAATAACTGCTTGCTTTTTATTATACTTATAATTTTTATACTTATAATTATAATACTTATAAATAATATAATATAAATAATTATAATTTATACTTATAATTATATTATACTTATAATACTTAATGCGAGAAAATTTTTTTGATTTTTTTCTATTACAAGAAAAACCTTTTGCAAATTTGTTGTTCTGTAAGATTCTCTCAATTTTTTCAAGAAATGGATTTATCACATTTTATTTATTTATTGATAATTTATCTTGACTTGGAACAGGGCTTTTTTTCCGAATTTTAGTTCGACTTTTGAAGAAAGGAATTTAAAAAATCCCTCTTCTAAGTGAGAATTCGTCAGAATTTGAAAGTTCCCTCTTCTAAATTTTAGATAAAGAAAGTTCTTTAAGCAGTTTTTAGGGTAGAAGTAATATTTCAAAAAAGAAATATTTCTGAATTATAACAGAATTTGATTACTTTGTTCGTTACGAATTCATCTTGTTTTGGTTAAAAATTCAAATGCTTGGTTAAATGTTAAATTCTTTTGTTAGAAATTAATTTTTTTGGTTAAAAATTGTTTTTAATTTAAAATTAATTTCTGGTTAAACATGTAACTACTTTGTTGAAAATCACTTTATATTCTTTGGTCAAAATTCAACTATTTGGTTGAAAATTTATATTTCACATTTTAAAATTAAATTATTTGTTTGAAAAGTTATGCACTTTGTGGAAAATTCTTATTTTTTTGTACAAAATTAATCTTTATTGTTGAAAATTCATCGTTTTGGCACCAAATTAACTATTCCACTTAAAGATTCGTAATTTTATTTGGAAATTTAACTGTTCCGTTAAAAATTGACTTATTTTGTAAAAAATCGATTTTCTTTTGGTAAAAAATTATGTTTTTCTTTTGAAGTTAATTTTCTTGCTCATAAAAATTCTTCGTTTCGGTTGAAAATTCAAGTATTCCAGTTAAATATTTATTATTTTAGTTAGAAATTCATCTTTTACATTGAAAATAAAATTATTTGGTTGGAAGTTAAACTTTTTTGTTAAAAATTGATTTTTTTTTGGTTGAATATTCATAGTTTTAATTAAAAACTCATTTCTTTGGTTGAAAAATGAGTTTTTTGATTGAAATCTTGTTTTTTCTTTGGATGTTTTTTTTGTTCGAAGTAATTATCATTTTAACTGAAAATGTAACTATTATTCCAGTTGAATATTTCATAATTTTACTTTTAAAATTTATATCATTGGTTGAATATTAATTTTTGACTAAAAATCTAATGGTTCAATTTTTGGTTTGAAAATGATCGTTTTTAGTTGAAAATTCGTCTTTTTGGTAGAAATTAATCCTCGGTATTGAAAATTAATCTTTTTGGTAAAATTCTCATTTAATCCAGTTAAAGATTCATTATTTCAGTTAAAAATTCATATTTCTGGTTTAAAATTAAATTATTCCAGTTAAATATTTCCAATTTTATTTGAAAATTTATAACTTTGTTTGAAAATGTAAATATTTTTCTGAAATGTTTTGTTTTTTAATGCAATTTTTTAAATTGAAAATGTAATATTTGAAAACTTTTATGTTTTGGTTTAAAATTAATTTTTGTAACTAAAAATATTACTATTCCATTTTTGGTTGAAAATTATTTTTTAGTTCAAAATTGAACTATTTGGTTGAAAATTGGTCTTCTATAATTAAACATTCATCTTCTCGGTGAAAAAAATCATGTATTCCAGTTAAATATTGATCATTTTAGTTGAAAATTGAACTATTTCGTTTAAAATCAATTTTTTTGCTGGAAAAATATTTTTTCAACCGAAAGTTAAACGATTCCGTTTTTTGTAAACAAACTTATATTTTTTAGTGGAAAATTTAAGGATTTTTTTCAAAATTAAATGATTTTGCAATGTTTTTTTCTGTCGTGTTAAAGGATTTTTAGAATGAACATCATGGATTAAAATAAATGTTTGCATTTTGCCGCAAATATGAATGTTCTTCTTGGTTTATAACTAATCTTTTTAATTATTTTGATGATTGATTTAACTATTTTATTTTTTGTTGAAAATATATATATTATGTTGGAAATTTGTCTTTTTTTAAATGAAAAATTATATTTCGTGGTTGAAAATTCATTTCTTTACTTAAAATTTTACTGTTCTATTTTGGTTCATGTATTTTACGGATTTTTTTTTAGAAAATTAATCTTCTGTGTTTAAATCCATTATAATCATTTATAAAACAAATTGGAAATCATATTGAAATTCTTAAAAATATGAAATTTAATTGAATACCCTTTGAAAAATAAAATCGCTTCAAACCTTTACAATCCGTTAAAAAATCCAATAAATTCCATGAAATCACACATTTCCTGAAATCCTGGTAATTTTATTGAAATACCTTGTGAGCTCTTAAAATCCTGTAAAATTATTGAAAAAAAATTCATATATTTATTTAAAAATTTGTATTTTTTAGTAGAAAATTATTTTTGGTGTTAAAGTATCATTTATATTGTTAAAAGTTAATTTTTTTTATTCACAATTTACCTATTTTGTTGAAAATTATTTGTTTTTTACTGCAAATTGAACTATTCTATTTTGGTTGAAAATTTATCTTTTTTAGTTGAGAATTCATATTTTTGGTTGAAAATTTGTATTTTCGTAGAATTTTTTTTTGTTTTTGTTTTAATATTTGTCGTTTTCAGTAGAAAATTAAATTTTTTGGTTGAAAATTCAATTGTTTGAAGCAAAACAATTTTTTTTCAGATAAAATTTTATCATTTTAGTTTAAAATTCATTTCTTTCAGTGAAAATCTAATTATTCCATTTTCTGTGTAATAAGTATCTTTTTGGATAGAAATTTAATCTTGGTTGAGAATTTATTTTATTATGGTGAAAATTCATTTCTTTCTTTGAATATTCGGTTTTTATGACAATTTATATTCCTAACTACAAATGTAATTATTCTACTTTTCGGTGAAAGTTTCTTTTTATAACTCAAAATTTAACTATTCTATTTTTGGTTGAAAATTGATCTTTTTTATTTGAAAGTTCAAGTATTTTGTGGAAAATTTGTATTTTTTTTCTATAGAAAAATTTTTTTTTTGTTTAAATCCAATATAATCTTTTGAAAAGCAAATTAGAAATCATATTAAAATTCTTAAAAATATGAAATTTACTTGAATACCCTTCGAAAAATAAAATCGCTTCAAACCTTTACAATCCGTTAAAAAATCCAATAAATTCCTTGAAATTAGATATTTCCTGAAATTCTGGTAATGTTATTGAAATACCGTGTGAGCTCTTAAAATCCTGTAAAATTATTTTAAAAAATTCATATATTTATTCGAAAATTTGTCTTTTTTAGTAGAAAATTATTCTTTGGTGTTGAAACTTCATTTTTATTTGTTCAAAATTGACCTATTTTTTTGAAAATTATTTTGGTTCAAAATTAATTTTTCTTACTAGAAATTGAAATATTCTATTTTGGTTGAAAATATATCTTTCTTAGTCGAGAATTCATATTTTTTGTTGAAAATTTGTCTTTTTTGGTAAATAATTAATTTTTTGTGTTGAAAGTTCAACTATTTGAAGACAAAATAATTTATTTAGTTCAAAATTGAACATTTGAGTCAAATGTTCATTTCTGTAACTGAAAATGTAATTGTTCTATTTTTGTGGAAGAAGTGCATCTGTTTTTGATAGAAACTTATTCTTCTGGGTTAAAAATTTATTTTATTTTTGTTTAAATTTATTTATCAATTTATATTTATTAGTAGAAAATTATTCCTTGGTTTAAAAACTTCATTTTTATGGTAAAAAATTAATTTCTTTTTGCCCAAGTGCACTATTTTGTTGAAAATTAGTTGGTTTTTTTTTTTTTTTTTTTTTAAATTCATCTTTCTTAGTTCAGAATTCATATATTTTGTTGGAAATTTGTCTTTTTTGTAGAAAATTGATTTATTTTTGTTAAAAATGCAACTGTTAGAAGGAAAACTAATTGTTTTAATTAACATTTAGTTACAAAATCATTTATTTCAGTGAAAATTTAATTATTTTATTTTTTGTGGAAAAGTATCATTTTTTATCGAAATTTCATCTTCTTCGTTGAAAATTTATTTCTTTGATCGACTATTCGTTTTTTATGACAATTTATATTTCCAGCTAAAATTTGAACTATTCTACTTTTCGGTGAAAGTTTATTTTTTGTAAATCAAAATTGAACTATTCTATTTTTGGTTGAAAATTGGTCTTTTTTATTTGAAGATTTGAAGGCTTTAGGCAAGAAAAAAGAACCCTAAAATTCGAAAAAATGTCTGGTAAAATTGTTTGATAAGTTGATGAATTAAAATCATTTAATTTTAATGTTTTTTCTACTTTAAATTATTTTCAAATGCTTTGTTTTGGTAGTTAAATATTCCATATTCAAACTTGTTTTTGATTTTAGAGGTCGCCCTGAAATATTTGCGTTTAGATTCTGACTTCTAATTGCGTATATAATAAGAAAAAGGTATCTTTTCAGAACTGAAGCCTTTTTCGTGTAACAAATGTGAAAAATCGTACTCGAAGAAGGATGATTTAAAAAGCCATTCAAGTGTCCATTCTGGATTGACTCCATTTCCCTGCAAAACTTGCGGCAAAGCTTTCAGAATTTTAGCGAATCTGACTCGACACATGCATACACATTCGAGTTAGTTTCTTGATCTTCTTAAATATTCAGAAATTTTCAATGATTTAAATATATTTTAGGCTTTACATGTAATATATTTCATTTTTTTCAAGGTGAAAGACCTTACGTATGTGAAGAATGCAGCAAAAGTTTTAAAGACAAGTCTTTATTGATCAGGCACAAACGTACACATGGAAAAGAGAGACCATTTTCCTGCGCTCATTGCACTCGTCTCTTTTTATCAAAAAGTGAACTGAGACGGCATCTTACGACTCATTCAAGTAAGGCTCTTAATTTATTATTATCGTAATTACAGAGATCACACCGGATAGTTCAATTTCAGGTAAAAAAATGGAATTTTTTGGAAAAGGGAAATTAATTTATTAATAAAAGCTTTTTATATCATATGGCTTTCTTCAGCAAGTTTTTTTTAGACATTTTTGCGTTTACAATTTGTTTAGCTTTAAAAAATCTGTTGAACACTTTAGAACTTTCTACTGAAAAAAGGAAATCGGAAAAAGATTCAAGAAAATCAAAGATTAGAAATTAGATAAACAGCAGAATTGAAAATTATTTATTTTGTACTTTAAAGAAATATATGTTTATTAGCAGATGGATTTTGATTCCATATTCTGATACATTTTTTTCCAACTTTTTTAACCAGTTTTAGTTGAATGTTCATTATTTTTGGTAGATAAGTTTACTATTATATTTTTATTCAGGAATTATTTTTTTAATTTTTTTATATAATTGTGTATACGCAGATTGGAAATTTAATGGGTTGATTAAAAATTCAATTGTTCTGTGGAAAATCGTCTTTCTGGCTTGCAAATTTAATATTTTGTTGAAAAATCTTTTGCTTTTTTGACAGAAAAATCTGTTTTGGTTGAAAATTCCTCTTTTCTCTTGGGTAAATTCAACTATTTTTTATTTAAAATTAAAATATTTGTTGGTAGACGTATCAACTGTTACATTTTTTGTTGAGAATAATTCATCTTTAACGATGGAAAATTTTATTAATTTGTTAACAATTTATTTTTCCTGTTAAAAGTTCAACCCTTTTTTTTATTTAAATTTTTGGTAGAAAATTCGTGTTTTAATTTTTTAATTGAAGATTCATAATTTAGCACTTTGAAAATGGAACTATTTTGTTAAAAATTCATCGTTTCGAGTTGAAAATTCAACTATTTAGTTGAAAATTAACTTTTTATTAACAATCCATATTTTTAGGCATGAAAATAGAACTTTTTTCTTCAGAAAATTCGTCTTTTGGCCTTGAAAATTCAAATTTTGGTTGAAAAATCAACTATTTTGTTAAAAAGTCGTATTTTTGGTTGAATTCAAATATTTTTTTATTATTTAAAATAAAAATATTTTTTGTTTGAAATATCAAATATTACATTTTTTATTAAGACTATTTTGGTATAAAATTCTACTATTTAGTTAAAAATTACATTTTTTTATAGACAATTCATATTTGTAGGGTTGCAAATTTAAATGCTTTTCTTAAAAAATTCGCCTTTTTGACTTTCAAATTCATTTTTTTTTTAAGATTCGTAATTTTCGTTAAAAATTCATCTCTTCAGTTGAAAGTTCATTTTCTTTGATTGAAAATTAATCTCTTTGGTTAAAAATTAACTTTTTTTGTTGACAATTCATATTTGAAGGGTTCAAAAGTTCAACTGCTATCTTTTTAGGAAATTTTTATTTCTGGTTTGAAAATTTAACAAATTGTTTGAAAAATCAACGTTTTTGTTGAAATTCATATTTTCTGGTCGACATTTTTGTAGAAAATTCGTTTTTTAGTTTCAAACCCTTTTTTTTTTTGGTTTAACATTCATCATTTTTTAAAAATGTTTCTCTTTTGTTGAACATGTAACTATTTTGTTAAAAATTCATCTGTTTGAGTTAAAAATTCAACTATTTGGTTGAAAATTAACTTTTTATTAACAATCCATATTTTAGGTTTGAAAATCAAACTTTTTTCTTCAGAAAATGCGTCTTTTGGCCTTGAAAATTCAACATTTTTGTTTGAAAAATCAACTATTTTGTTGAAAAGTATTTTTTGTTGAATTCAAATATTTTTTTGTTATTAGAAATAAACATATTCTTTGTTTGAAATATCAAATATTACATTTTTTGTTAAGACTATTTTGGTAGAAAATTCGACTATTTATGTAAAACTTAATTTTTTATAGAAAATAATATTTTTTATTTAAATTTGTTTGAAAGTATAACTATATTGTTATAGTCTTCTTTTTTTGGTTGGAAATTCAAATATTTAGTTGAAAATTAAATTTTTTGTTGACAATTTATATTTCTAGGGTTGAAAATTTAAATGCTTTTCTTAAAAAATTCTCCTTTTTGGCTTTCAAATTCATTTTTTTTTAAGATTCGTAATTTTCGTTAAAAATTCATCTCTTCAATTGAAAATTCATTTTTTTCACTTGAAAATTCATCTCTTTTGTTAAAAATGACCTTTTTTGTTAAAAAGTCTTCTTCTTGGGTTGAAAACTCAACTATTTCATTTAAAGTTAACTTTTTCAACAAATTGTTTGAAAAATTAACGTTTTTATTGAAATTCATATTTTCTGGCCAAATTCTTTTGTAAATGTTTTGTAAATATAAAATTAGAATCTTATTTGGTATTATATTTTTTGTTGAGTATTCATCTTTTTTAGCAAAAAAATCAACCATTTGTTTTAAAATTCAACTATTTAATTTAAAATTAACTTTTTTTGTCAACAATTCGTATTATTAGAATTTCAAAATTCAACTGTTGTTTTTTTAAAAAGAAAATTCAAAATTTTTTTTTGAAAATTCAACAAATTGTTTGGAAAATCAACGTTTTTTTTTAATTCACACTTACTCGTGGAAACTTCGATTATTTTGTTAAAAATTCGTTTTTTGGGTTGAAAGTTCTACAATTTGGTTGAAAAGTCGTACTTTTTGGATGCATTTAACTATTTTCTTAAATTAAAAATTAGAATCTAATTTGGTTAAAATATCTAATATTATATTATATGTTGAGAATTCATCTTTTCCGGCAGAAAATTCAACAGTTTGGTTGGAAATTGAACTATTTGGGTGAAAGTCAATCCATTTTGTTGCAAATTCTTTTTTTTTTTTTTTTGAAGATCATTTTTATTCAAAATTTGTCTACTTGGTTCCAAACATACCTGTTTTGTTGAAAATTCTTCTTTTTGCTTGAAAATTCATCTGTTTAGCTGAAAATTAACTTTTTTGTGGAAAAGTCACATTTTTTTGTTGAAAGTTCAACTGTTTTGTAAAAAAATCCGTCTTTTTGGGTTGAAAATTCAACAATTTGGTTGACATTTTTTTCTTTCTTAACTTAAACATCTTTTTTGGTTGAAAATAAATTACTTTGTTTAGAATTCGTCTTTCTTATGAATTCAACTACTTTTGATTTAAGATAAAAAAATTTTTTTTAGTTGAAATGTCAGCTAATATATTTTTGGTTGAGAATTCATCTTTTGAGGATGCAAATCCAAGCACGTGGTTAAAAGTTGAACTACTTTGTTAAAAATTCATTATTTTGGTCGAAAATTTATTATTTTTGGTTGAAAATTAGTCTTTTTGATTAAAAATTCAACTACAATGAATTTTCATTTATTCCAAGGACCGAGAAACGTAAACCTTCCGATATTCCAAGTCTGTAGGGGCCTCCCACCTCTACCACGAGTCATGAGGTGATTTTGTCAAGCGACGTTCATTGGCTGCCCACGCCTTCTATCGATGCGCGCGCTGTAAGCATGTGTGCCTCCTTGCATTTGCGCATACATACAATTACGGATATTTTTGTTGAATATGTTATAAACAATAGCATGTTAAAAATACCAATTCACTGAAAAAACTTAATTAACAAAATCGACAACCGCCAAATTTATTACAAAACATACAACAAGAATTTTGTTTAAATGAAATAAATATTAAACTTTGGATTTAAAATTTAAGACATTGGGGATTCCGAATTTATGGAATTTTAATTCGGAACTTTTAAATAACAATTTTTAACTTGAAACTTCGATTGTGGAAATTGACATTAACAGCTTCAAAATAAAAAATTGTAATTTGAAACCTCAAATTTGGAAATTCAAGGTCTGAAGTGTTAATTCGGCAATTAATATCTAGAACTAAATATTTTTTAACGAACAAGTGAAACATTCGAATCCAAAACTTCAAATTTTCGAATTCGAATTAGTTTAAAAAAAATTAAGTGTCAATTAGAAATTCAGGTTTAAAAGTCCGAATTTTTTAAATTCAACTTTCCAAAATTGTAAATAAAAAATGAACATTTGAAATTTTTATGAAAAAATTTGGAATTTAAACACTGATAAGAAAAGTTAATTGATATTCACAACTTATTTATACAACTTGAAATTTCAAATCTAGGAATTTATATATTAAATTTTGAATTCAAAAAGTCATTTTTGAAACTGCCATTTTGTGGAATTTGAATTCAGAAATGTTGAATACAACATTACAATTAAAATTTCTGATTATGAAATTTAAAAAAATGAAATGAAAAATTGAAATTTCCAAGCTTGAAGCCAGAAACCAAAATAAAAAAAATGGTCGAATCTTCAATTAATCTTTATAAATAGTTTGACATAAACATTTGTAAATTTTTTTTTAAAATTAGAAATCACAAATTTGAATTGTACTAGAATTGGAAGATTTAAATTCAGTAACTCAGGTTTCAAACTCCTGATCTAAAAATTTCCATACGCAACTAAAAATTCGCGTAATTCATATTTAAAAAGTAGAAAATTCAAATTCAAAACTTTAAGAATTGGAAATTATTAATTCCAAATTTTGGATTATGGAATACAACAATAAAATGTTTTGCAGTGTGACAAAACAAATAAATTAAAAAACGCAATAAAATGAAGTTTTGAGAATAAAACAGTTATTGTTGATAGAAAGCATCCACATAAATTAATTAACGTTGAAAACCCAGGAGAAAAAAAATTATATAATATCAGAATAACTTTGAAAAAAGTTATCAACTTAAAAGTTATTCAGTAGAAAATAAAAATAACAAAGAGCATTAATCAAAAGAATAAAAATAAACAACTAAAAATAGATGTAAACAAGAAAAGCTATCAATATAATATATTAAACATGCAAATTTGAAAATGAAAGGCATAATATAATGTGATATGTGACAGTTTTGAAAAAAATGCGCCACGACAGTTCTCAAATTTGGAATGCAGATCTTTAAATCGAATGAATTTTTGTATACTTAACGAATGTTTGTTAGTGATGGCATATTGTAATTATACGGATCATCCTAGGCGAAACTCGAAAGGAAGAAACTCGAAAGGAATACACGAAGAAGAAGAAATACGTGAGACTCACTATAAAACAGAAGTGCCGTTTGGTACGAGACGTTGAAGGGGGCATGCGAAAAGTTGAAGCTGCCAAGAAATACAATATAAATCAAGGATCAGTAACTTACATACTTCAAAATAAAGACCAGTACTTGAATGCCGAAAGTTGTTTGAGAAAAAGAAGTAGGATAGCCAAAGGGGAACATCCTGTAATGGAAATGGCACTCGTTGATTGGATAAGACAGCAACAGAGCCGGGGTATTACGGTAAATGGACCAATGATCCGAGAGAAGGCTACAATGATAAATGAAAAACTTATGAAAGAGGAGAAAGGCGTGCGAACAGAAAAAGCTATTAAAAAAGAAACTGAATCGACAGAGTCTGAAGAAGAAAATAATGAAGAAAAAGGTCCAAGTTTTGAATTGAATGAAAAAAAATTCAAAGCCAGCGATGGCTGGTTATCCAATTTCAAAGCCCGACATGGGATGCGAAAAATGAGACTGGCTGATGATAAAATATCTGCAGGCACTGAATTAGCTGACAAAGTCCAGTCCCAAATTCGACAATTTCTTGTCGACAATGATTACTCTTTGGATAACGTGTATAATGCGGATGGGACTGGACTCTATCACAAATCGCTTCCGGTCAAAACGCTTGAGTTTGCAGAACAAAAAGGCGAGTCTGAGTTGAAAGTAAATAAAGAAAGAGTTACAATCATGAATTGCACGAACGCTACCGGATCACACAAAATTCCGCTTCTCATAATAGGAAAATCTGCCACACCGAGATGTTTTCGAAATGGAAATGTTGACTTGCCAGTGAACTACGCGAGCCAAAGTCGTTCAGGGATGACCGGTAACACATTTTTCAATATTAAAAAAAAAATTAAATACTGTCGAAAAAATAATCAACTTTACCATTGGAACTGAGAGTATTCGAAAATTTATGGTTTTTTATTTGAAAAAAATCATTTTTTCTTTTGTTATATTTTTTACTTTATGATTCTCATTTATAATTCATGAGCATATGTACATTTTAAGAAAAAAAGCAACCTCATTTTTTCTAAATATGTTTAACGAAAGTTTACATTTTCCGAACATTCAATCTTACGACAGTTTTTAATCTCTACTTCTCATTCTAATTTAAAAAAAAAACTGATGCAATGTTCATTATTTAACATTTTAATCTATACTATAATAATTCTACCTTTTGAAAACATTTACTGAGGGGGTATTCACTCGTTAAAAATCTGTAAGGAGTAGTACATATTACAATTTATTA
Organism: Belonocnema kinseyi; assembly: GCF_010883055.1. Taxonomy (NCBI): domain Eukaryota; kingdom Metazoa; phylum Arthropoda; class Insecta; order Hymenoptera; family Cynipidae; genus Belonocnema; species Belonocnema kinseyi. Next base: position 37,581,452 of record NC_046660.1, on the reverse strand, counting down.
CGTATTATTATAAGCAGTAATAGAATTGACCGAAACACCTTATTGGCCGATGGTCAATATCATAGGAAGAAATCTGTTAAAGTAAAATTTAAACCACATATAAACTCAACTAATGAGGCAATAAATTAAATGTTTAATTTTAGTAATCTTTAAATTTTGGGTTTATTTTGTAATTTATTATTTATTATTATTAATTTTTTTAATTTTGTATTTTTGGGTTTATTTGGTTTTATTTTGTAAATAAAGTTTAACGTCATTTTTTTAGCGTATGCAGGGTGTCCAACGACCTTGAAAACCTGGGAATCTCCTTAAATTTTTCACGAGAACCTTGAATACAATTTTTTTTAAAACAGTTATTGTATTGAAATGCGAAAAGTAATTAAAATCTTTCTGTCTAATTATTATTAAAGAAGCATCTCGTTTAGAAGAAATTGAGGAAGAAATCTTACTACTGAAAAGTTTTTTATTCATCAAGATATAATTTTTAAATTTATCTCTACTCATTACAGAATGAATCAAGAGATCTCTAGGCATTTTTTGTAGACATTACCAATAATTTTATAGATTGCAATGAACAAAGTTTAATATTTCGAATAATTCTAGAAGTTTTTTATTTCGTCTCAGCTAGTATAGAATGTTTTATTATCCATTTTTTTATATTCAACTTACAAATTATCAAAGTTATTGGTTGAAAATTTTGATGTTGATTCAGTCTCAGAATTAGAGTGAGCCATGGTCATTAGGGTAGTCCAAAAAACCGACTTTTGAATAGAGGGCATGGCAGCCCCCCCCCCATTTCCGGGAAATATTAAGAATTTGTTAGTGAGCCTCTAATCAATCATTTCCATTAAATCAATTTAAATTTGTATGCCCCCCCTTGTGGAGCCCCAAATTATTTAAATAAATTTTGTTTGTTTAAACAATTTTTTTCGAAAATAAATGTTTGAAATTTCTGTTTTTCTGCAATTATTGTGGTAATTTGTCATTGTACAGAGCAAAATTTTTTGTCTAAACGATTATCGTATTGTTTAATAAATTTATTAAACATTAGTGTGACATTTTATTGGAAATTGTGATTCAAAAATCTGATTTTTTTCTCAATTACATTAAGTATATCGCTTATTGTTAAATAATTCAACTTCAAACAAATGCTTTAAATAACTAATATTTGTTCATAAAATGTTTTACATTCGTCATGAAAAATTTATTTTTTTTTTAGTAAGACTTCATTCTATAAAATTAAATTAAATTTTGTCGTTCTGAAATTAGTTTTATAATTTTTTCCTTTAAATCACCCTCGTAAACACACTCGTTTGACCTCTGAAAGCTGAAAGTAATTTTTTTTTGTTTATGTTGATCCCGCAGATTAGCTGTTAGTATTCTGTAAGGAATTAAAAATCTATGTATTTTTTGAACGTCACTGGAAATTGAAACAAAAAGTTTTGCTCTCAACAATGACAAATTACCACAATAATAGCGCAAAACAGAAATTTCCAAAATTCATTATCGAAAAAAAAGTTTAAACAAAAAAATTTATTTAAACAAATAATCATTTATTACAAAATAAGGTACTAGTATCTGAATGACGTAGATATTTAATAATAAGCAACAAAGCTAACTTGAAACAATGTTTGAAACAAAGATCATTATTCCTAAAAATGTCCAATTGTCCAATCAAACATAAAAAACCTACCTTTTAATGAGTGAGTGTAAAAAAAATTATTTAAACAAAAATAAATAGTTTAAACAATTGTTAATTAGTTGAAAAATACTTAAAAACATTCCACTTGACAAACAAAAATAATTTATGTTAAAAAAGGAAAAAATAGAGCATTTATGTGTCAATTTTGGCCAAAAATGTCGATTTCAGTTTTTTGGGACATTTTTGGGGCTCCACATGAGGGGATGGGGGGGGGCATCAAAATTTAAAGTAATTTAATGAAAATGATTGATTAGAGACTCCCGAACAAATTCTTAATATCTCCCGCGAGCTAATTTTAAATCCAGACACCTGAATCCCATTTTTCTGAAAACCAAAATTTCCCCATCTTAATCTTATGGGATTTTCAGGGCCTTTGCGGCGCGTCTTAATATTAACCGATTTGGTTTAAACTTGGAGGGATTTTTTTCCGGCAACCTCATAAAATGGG
>NC_046660.1:37569332-37579292 GCF_010883055.1 Belonocnema kinseyi | reverse complement strand
TAATCCAAAAAAAATTTCAACAGGTATGATTTTGGACCACCCTAATGGTCATATTACGAATTTTTCAAGGTTTCACTAACCGGATTTTGTGTACACCGGACAACAAAGCATAACTACATATTTCCAAAGGTTTCAAAATATTTCAAACGGTTTTAAAATATTTCATAGATTAAAAAATATTTGAAAGGATTTGAACATTTTAAAAAGATTTCACGGATTTTAAAGATTTAAAAAATGTGTGTAATCCGGATTTCAAATATTTCACAAGCGCTTTTAAAACTTTCAAAAGATTTAAAGGATTTCAAAGATTTAAAAACATTTCGATGATGTGCAACGATTTCAAAAGGTTTCAAAACATTTGAGAAAATCGGAAAATTTTTCACTAACATTTCAAAGAATTGAATGATTTCAACTAATAAAAAAGATTACTGAAAGATTTAAGAACAATTTTACAAATATTTCAAAAGATTTGAAAGATTTCACAAAAAATTCCCAAAGATTTCAAAAATTTCATAAAGATTGCAAGGATTTCAAAGATTTCATAAAGGTATCAAAGATTTTAAAACTTTAAAAATTTCAAGCGAATACGAAAGATTTCACAAATATTTCAAAGATCTTAAACTATTTCAAAAGGTATCAACAAATTTGAGAGGATTTCAAAATATTTCAATGATATCAAACGAATACAAAAGATTTCACGAACAAATATTTCAAGGATTTTATTAAATTTCAAGGGTTTTAAATACTTTACCACAAATTACAAAGATTTCCAAAGATTTCGCAAAGATTTCAAAAAATACTTATGTTTGAAAACAATTAATAATTTGTTGATTTATGGTTCTCCTTTTTTTTTAAATTGTTGTCCAATAGAAAATAAAATGGTTTATTTTTTACATCTATAACAAACGGTTATTTTCATTTTGTTATTGAATTAAATTATCTTCATAACTTGTGTTTTAAACATTTTTATGAACACGTGTGGAATTTTTAGCACAGACAGGCCTTAGAAAAAAATGTGGAAAGATCTGGGGTTTGAAATTAGAAGTGCAGAAAATTTTCAAAATTTGGAATTTGCTTTCAATAGAATTATATTCTTCACTTGTAGTTTTATAATTTTTTGAAGCATTTGTGGACTTTTAAGTAAGGAAATACACCAATAGAAAATCAACAATAATTATATTACATACTAAATTCCAAAATTTGGAATTTTTCTTTAATTTTAATTTCGACTCTTGGATGATATCGATTTTTTTTCCAAGTGTATTTCCATGTTGGAAAAGTTCACATATGATCAGAAAAATGTGTAAACCAAAAGTTATGAAAATAACCTCATTAAATATAAAAATCAAGATTTTTTTAAATGGCTGCATTTCTAATTTTAATTCTTGGGTCTTAGAGAGTTTATTTCTAGTGCATTTTGTTTGCTGAAAAACAAAGTCAATCAAATAGGAATTATCACTTAGAAGATAATCGAATAAAAATTGCAAAAAATTGGACCTTTTTTGACTGCATTTTTCTAATTAATGTAATTTAAATTTTACATTTTAAATTCAACGGTTTCAGCTTCGTTTAGAATTGTAGTGCACATTTTTTTGATTTAAAATGAAATTTCATAAAATATTTTAATTAATTTTCACAATAGTAATTTATGGCCTTTAAAATTGAATAATTGTAGGTACAAACCTGAACAAGTAGACTAATTCCTCATTTCTAGGGGTTTTTTATTATAAATTGGCCCATTCAAACTTCTGAGCTTTTCTTTGAATTAAAAAAAAATACCAGCCCTTTTAATATGAATAAGAAACGACTTTTTCGCATCTGATAACTGTTCTAAAATATAAGTAAAAATAACAAAATAAAAAATTTGATTTTTTAATTTTTATTTCGTGATAAAAAAAGCTGTATGGCCTCCAAAACAGCTTGCAAACTCGAAAATTTACCGAGAAAAATGATAAATATTTTTCCGTATGCGATAACAAAAATTTAGACATCAGAAATTGCAAAAAGAAAGGTGTTTTTTATGTTACAAGGTTCTTTAAAGGAATAATCACACATTCAAAAATATTTAAAGCCTTAACAATTAATAATAATAAGGCTATTATAGACTAATATAGTTGAGACATTTTAAATTTGTAGTAATTAGTATATTGAATAATTAAAATTTTTAATCTATTTAAATATGTGTGGAAGAATTTAAAATTGAAAGTGTTTGATCATTTTAGTTGAAAAAATTTCAGATTATGTAGACACAACTTGAAGTCGTTTAAAGTTGCAGAGTTTTGAAATTAATTTATTTTAATACTACATTCATAAATTCCGAAAGATCAAAATCCTATAAAATATCAGATTTTAAAAAAGTCGGACTTTTGAAAATTTGTGGTGCGTGAAATAATTTAATAAATTTATTATTTCAAAAACTATTTAAAAGAGTGATTGTATTAAATTTAACCCATTAACGACCAAAGCTATCAATTTTATAACATGAGTTTGACCGCAAAATTTGTGGGTATAACAAAACAATAAATAGATCAAAAGTACTGTTCTTTATGTTTTTGGGTAAGCTAAATTCGAATCCGTCGTCAAAAATCGAATATTTTGACTTCAAAATTAAATATGGCGGTTTTTGCATACAAAAATAGTGAAAAATGGTTGATTTTTTATTTTTATAATTTTTTGTCAGATATAAAACGCGTTAATATCTTAAAATTTCTTCAACCATCGGTGCACAAAATTCTTAAACTTCAACAGAAAATTTGTATATATATGTTTTTTCTTCCAAAATGGTGGACAAATGCAATAATGTCCCAAAAACGTTTTTTTTTCAACATCGTTGTTTTTATAAAAAAATTCAAAGTTTTAAAAAAAGTTCCATAGATTAAAAATGTCTTAAAATTATTCAATAAATATTCTTGAATTTTTTCAGATTTTTTGAAAAAGTTTTTTTTGCAAATTTGAAATTTTTAATTTTTTTAAAAATCAAAATTTTTTTCTAAAAAATCTAAAAAAATTACATAGTGTTCTATGGTTAATTTCAAGATATTTTTATTCCATGGAACTTTTTTTTAAACTTTCAAGTTTTTGAGAAAAACAAAGATGATGGAAAAAAAACAGTTTTTGGAACATTTTTGCATTTTGTCCGCCATTTTGGAAGAAAAAACACGTATATAAAAGTTTTTTGTTAAAGTTTAAGAATTTTGTGCACTGATGGTTGAAGAAATTTTAAGATATTAAATCGTTTTATGTCTGAAAAAAAATTATAAATATAAAAAATCAAACATTTTTCACTATTTTTGTATACAAAAACCGCCTTATTTAATTTTGAAGTCAAAATATTCGAATTTCGACCACGGATTCGAATGTAGCTCACCCAAAAACATTAGGAACATTACTTTTTATCTATTTATTGTTTTGTTATATCCATACATTTTGCGGTCAAACTCGTGTTATAAAATTGATAGCTTTGGTCGTTAATGTGTTAATTCATTTTTGAATAATTTAGCATCCCAAAATGATTCCTTTTGGGGATAAAATTACACCTGATTGGTCTAAAAATTGAAAAAAAAATATATCTAGTGGTCAGTTAAGATAAATTTTGTTCTAAATACTTGTTTCTAAATAAATTGACTCTATTTTTGTTACTAATTTCGTTCTGTCACTCGTGTATTGTGTTTTTCATAGAAAAATATTGAACTCGTGATTTTATATGGGAAATGGCAGAGAGAAGCATGTATGAAAAAAAATTTAACATGCGTTATTGCGCGGTATTTCGCGAGAATTGTATGGAGTAATACGCGAGTGAATACACCCTCGATGTTCACGTATTTTTAAGCACTTTTTTAGATATTTATAAAAAGTCAATTGTTTTTTTTTTGTCTATAGGAAAAATTGTTATCGAATGGTACAAAAACGTTTTTATGAAGTCGGTGAAAGCGAGAAAAACAGATGAAAAAGAGAAGTTTTTGTTATTATTAAATAATACGCTCTGCCATCCACCTGTAGAAGAGTTAAATAAAATCGATCCTCAATTTAAGGTATCATATCTTCCCCCAAACGTGAGCTCTTTGATTCAGCCGATGGATCAGGGCATTATTCAAAGTATGAAGAGAAATTATAAAAAAATCTTTTTGCGACGAATGCGAGCTGACGAAAATTCTGGAAATATTGTCAACTTCGTGAAGAGTTGGACACTGCTTGACACATCTTTTGCCGCAGCAAGCGCATGGGACAATGTTTCTGAAATAACAATTTCCAAATGTTGGAAAAAATTACTAGGGGACCAGACTCCGTTTGTGGAAGAGTCCGATCCCGTCGTAACTGACGTAACAGACTTGTTAAATTCTGTAACTTCCTCTGAAATCCATTCGAATAAAGATGTTGAGGAATGGTTCCAAAATGAGGAAAACCTGGAGACCTGCAAGAATCTGACGGAGAAGGAAAGTGTGGAGGACGCGTCTTACTCTGAAAATGAGGTATTTTTACGGTACATTATTTGAAAAAAATAGTTGATCAAATAAACAATTTGTTCATAAATATGAGTTTGCTTCCAGAAATCTGAATCTGATGACAGTCAATCCGATTTAGAAGAGGATGTAGAAAGCAACGCCTTAGTTCAGCTTACAGAAAAAAGGCCGAGCAATCCGAAAGAAGCATTCGAAAGTTTTCTAATATTTCGCGAGTGGATCGAAGAACATGGGCAATGTTCAAGCGAAGAAATCGAGAAGCTGAATCAAATGCAAGACTTTATCGAACAAGAATTTTTTAATTTTATGTCTTCTGTTTCCGAATTGTAATTTATAGTAATTTTTATTATTTATTAATGTTACCTGAAAATTATAGTTTAATAAATTACATAAAAAATCACGTTTCGACCAAAAATAAATGCAATTTCTTATGTAATACTCGCATTATTATTATTGTAAAATGTCACCAAAACTACAAAATTTCCTCATTTTATGTAATTTTTAACAAACAAAAAACGCGATAATCGTAAGTTAAACACAAAGTGAACAATTAAGTATGCATTTTCTTCAGATAATAATATTTTAATAATATGTTATGAGCAATGTAATATTTTTACGAATTAATAATTTAAGACCTTTAACAATAGAATCAAAAAACAATAATATATATTTTTTTAAATAGAAAATTATAAGAGAAATGAATTTATAACAATTACAGAAAATATAAGGAAGAAAAATATGTAAATAAATGTTACGCTATAAGTATCATTAAAGCATTCTGCTGATTTCTAATTGAAGTATAACATATGTAAAAATTAAAAAAAGATGAACAGCAACACATACTAATTAAAAAACTGACAGCTTAAATGTTAAAAAAGTCGACTTTCTCATAATAAAAATAACATTAGAACAAAACACAAAAGTATAAACAACATGAATGTAACATTTTTACAAAAAGTAATATGAAATAATAGAATATTCTGAAAAAATATAACATTTCCTTGAAATAGTACAAATTAACGACTAAAAATTAATATAATAGATTCAAAAAACGACTCAAATATTTCACGGAATATTTAAATAAACAAGGTTTTCCCGCTCTTCCGGCCTCTTTTTAATTGGTCGACCACTGGCGCGGACGTGGCCATACAGGGACAGTGGTTCGAGGGAAAGGGTTTTCGCCACTCGGAATATTCAAGCGTGAGACTTGGAATAATTGAACTTTCACTATATTTGGTTAAAAATGCAATACTTTGACTTGAATTATTCCAAAAATTGAAGCCTGTTAGCTCTACAAAATATTTTTGATTATCAACTACAAAATTGATTTATATTTCAGGCTATTGGGTAAATAACTTTTAATTAATTAAGTTACTGAAAAGTTACGATACTTGTAACTTTTTGGGTAATTTTGTTGCTTTTTAAAAAACTTGTAACGGAACTTAGTTACGATTTTTGCAATAACTTCGAACTTTAATTTTAGTTAAAGTTACTTAATGCTTTTGTATGTTTTCCCGTATTATAAAAGGTTTATGGGTCAGTTATGGGTAGAAAATTTATATTTTCTATTTAAAAATAAAATTGTTTCGTAGAAAACTCGTATTTTTTATTTGAAAATTCAACAATTTAATGTACACTTTTTCTTTCTTGTTTCGAAATTCGGATTTTTCATTTCAAAATTGATCTCATTTAGTTGAAAATCTTATGTATTTTTTGGTTTAAAATTCAACTATTATTTTAGAAATTTAACTTTGGTTGAGAAGTCAGCTTTTTTGTTGAAATTTCGTATTTTTTTGGTTGAATTAAACTATTTTGTTAGAAAGTTCAACTAGTTCGTTACAAAATAACGAAAATTTTTGTTGAAGATTCAACCCTTTTTTGTAAAATTTTGATTTCGGTTGTGAAATTCATATACTTTAGTAAAAAAAATTGGTATAGAGGTTTCCGCTATTTTTTGGTTAAAAAAGAATTTTTTAGGATGAAAATTTAACTCTTTTGTTGAAAATTCATCTTTTTTTGTTTGAAAATTATAGAAAATTTAACTGTCTAGTGGAAAATTAATTTTTTTTTTCAAAATTAATATTTTCGGTGTGAAAATTCATGTATTTTGTTACAAATTTAATTATTTTTGTAGAAAGTCCAAATTTGTTTGAAAAGTAACTATTTATTAAAAATTCGTCCTTTTGACTTAAAAATTTATTTTTTCTGATAAAAAATGTTATCTTTTTTAGACTTAGAAATTGCATCTTTCTTGGATAAAAATGTAACTGTTTGTTTAAAAATTAAACTATTTTGTTACAAATTCATTCTTTTTGGTTAAAATTAATATTTTGTTGTTAAAAAATTAACTAAAATCTTTACTATATAAAAGTTCAAAATTTCGTTTTTTATTAAAAATGCATCTGTCTTAGTACAAGTTTCATCGTTCTTGGGTAAAAATGCAACGATTTGGTAGGGAATTCAACTATTTTGTTAAAAATTCATCTTTTTTGAAAATTTATCTTTTTCATTTAAAAATTCATCTGTTTTAGTAGAAATATATTCTTTTTAATGAAAATGCAACATTTTTATAAAAAATCTTCTTTGTTTGAGTGTTCAACTATTTTGTTCGGAAGATTTAGTTGAATCATTTTGTTAAAAAATCATGTCTTTGTTGAAGATTATATTTTTAGCAGAAAAGCTGTTTTCGGCTTAAAATTAATTTTTTAACTGAAAATGTAATTTTTCCAATTTTTTAAAGATCTTTTTTTAGTTGTAAATTCTCCTTTTTTGGTAAAAAAAATCAGTTTCTTTGTTTGAAATTTTCTTTCTCTTGGGTAATAATGCATCAGTTTCGTGGAAAATTAATTTTTTGCCGAAGTCATAATATTTGTTTGAAAATTCAATTTTTGTAGAGAAAATTCTTGAGAGAATTTTAGTAGAGAAAAATTTTTTTCTTGAGTGAAAAATCTTCTCTTGTTGAAAATTTGTCTTTTTGGGTGTAAAGTTATTATTTTTTTTTTTTTGTATAAATTTCATCTTTTGAATAAAATATAAACTATGAGACTTTTTTGTTGTGAATTTATCTTTTTAGGTTGAAAGTTCAACTATTATGTTAAGAATGTAATTATTTTGTTGAAAATTCAAGTATTTTGTTAAAAATCTATCTTTTATAGTAAAATATACATTTTTTATATAAAATAATTTAATAAATTTGAAATTTTTGAATTTGTATCAGAAATACTGATTTCTTCCGTTTTTAAAACATGTTATATTAAAAGTATGAGAAGATTAAAATGCTGATATTTGAATATTAATGATAAAGGAAAATGAAAAATCCGGAAATTTTGAAAATGAAGTTCTCAGGTACCCTGCCGAATTCTACTAGCAATAACTTGCAAAAAATTTTTGGAAACTAAAAATTAAGTACAGTAAGAGGCGGAGGGTTGCTAAGAATATTTGTTTATGGTTTGTTACAGGGAGCAAATTTCATTTTTGAATTTAAAAAAGAGAGCAGAAAATATTAACCGATTTCAAATGTTTTTCTTTAACTGTTTTCGATGTCGAACAACAAATTGTTATTCCTCAGCTTAAACGATTCGATCAATTTGAGCATTTTTACTTCACTCTACTGAAGAGTGTAGTTTTAAATTTACATTGAAAGTATTAATTATTATAAGGAAGAAATGCCGAATCTTGGAAAGAAATATTTATGAAAACGATATTAAACATATCAAAATTGTGCATTGAGCTCATTTTATTTTCCTCGGACTTTTTTTATATCACATAGATTTCCAACGACCTAAGCATATCCCATTTTTAAAAATAAATTCTTTAATGGCAGAAATGATTGAAAATTATTTAAAACTATAACATTTCTTATAAAAAGATTGTTATTTTCGACATATAAAACTAAATGTTTCATCTTTCCCCCCTTTTTTTTATTTATTTAAAAACTTCTTTCGTCTTCCAGAGGAGAAACCATTCACCTGTAAATTTTGCAAAACGGACTTCAGACGAAAGGACAATTTGAATCGACACATAAGACACCATCATTCTGAAGAAAGCAAACTCGTCGAAAAAAATGCAACTAGCTCAAAGTCTGTAACTCAAAAAAGCGAGCCTTCCAAACCGAAAAAAGTTTTTACAAAGAAACCAAAGAAAATTCCGAAAACACCGTCTCCTGCAGTCGCTAAATGCACAAGTAAAGGTTCTGTGCTTTATGCAAGTTCCCAAAATCAAATCAATTCTAGACTGGATTCTATGGGAAATATCACTCCAGTGATCAGAGCTACCGGCGAACTCAGCAACGCTGTTCCTGTGATTAATGGACCAATAAGTATAAAGAAATTCGTCGAAAGTACAGAATCCCACAAAAAGACTTTCACTTACATAAAACCGATCCCGATAGCGGAAGCGGTTGTGATAAACCGAAGAATCGAGGAGAAATTGTATTCTCAGAATACCTCAAACAATTATTTTTTTCGTAATTATTCTAGTCGCGATTTACCGAGTAGAGCTACTATTTCCAACAATTCTGATGGCAGAAATGTGGGTACATTTTTTGATAGAGGTAATTTTAATCCAGAGCAAAAAGCGAGTTTTTCGCAAGTTAATAAAAATGCTGAGACTGATTGTCATTTAAAAAATGTAATTTCTTGCAATGAAAAAAGCTCGGATTCTAAGATCGAAAATGAGTCGAATTGTGTCTCGACAATAAAAAAGCACGCCTTTTCCCCGGTGAAAGAAATAGAGATTAGCACTTGTGATACTGAGAAAAGTCCAGAAGTTGGTTTAGCAAAAACGGGCAGCACGTACTGGAGACGCAGAACTGCGGAAACCCTGAAACCTAATTCTAAGTAGGGAAAACATAGTTATTTTTAAGTTTTTAGACTAGGATTAATATTTAAAATTACTTTCGTACTTTTAAATAATTTTTAAAATGTTTATAACTGTTGCGAAATTCCAAAGAACTTTTCGATTTTAAATCGCTTTATTTGCTTGAAATGAATGAATTTTTAAATAATATATTTTTGTGTAAATATAGATTTAAGATAAAAGTATGCATTTAATGTATCTATTGTGAATAAAGTACTTAATGTTCCATATATTTTTAGGCGCATTTTTCCCCGTTAAACGAATACTTAAATTTTACATTAAAAATATAGATTTTTAACCAAAAATGGAATAGTTAAAATTTTAATGGAAAAAAGGAATTTCCAACCAAAAAAAAAGTATTTTCAAGAAAATAGTTTAATTTTCAACAAAATGTTGTCTTCAACCGAAAAAATTAAATTTTGAACCGATAACAATTAATTTTTGTACGAAAAAAGGTCAATTGTCAACCAAAATTTAAATAATAAAATTTTAAATTAACTATGGAATATTCAATGGGAATAAGTTCCATTTTCACGCAAAAATATATATATATATATATATATATATATACGAGGGTAGTTCAATAAGTCCTTAGAATGAAGTATAAAAACAATTTTTTTTGGGTAATTTTTTTTTTATTTTT
>NC_046660.1:37568057-37569232 GCF_010883055.1 Belonocnema kinseyi | reverse complement strand
TGGTTATAAAAACACGTAAACTCAGAAGATGTGGACTGTGACTGCACCATATATCTAGTCGGGAGTGGTGCTGACTGAAAACAGATGATTTGGTGTAGGGATTGTGCACAGCGCTCATAGCGCCTATTACAACACTACAAACTAGCGGTTGTACCATGCGTAAGCATAGTCTAGTTGTAGAGTTACTTCGTGGCTACTTCTTTCTTTCCTTCAATATTTAAATATGGAAACCTAATGGAGTCCAGGATCAAGGATCTTTCTACGCAATTACTTTTGGCCATATTTTCAACATAGTGCGAAATTTATTCAAACCAAACAATTCGCCTATATTGAAGCGATTCGCGCGCCATCTGTTGGTCATTCTAAGGACTTATTGAACTACCCTCGTATATATTTTCCACAAACATTTTTCAAAAAAACAGTTACATTTTCAAAGAAAGCAATGAAATTCAAATATTTTATTAGAAAATTAACTTTGGTTGAGAATTCATCTTTTTTTATGAAATTTTGAATTTTTTTGGTTGAATTAAACTATTTTGTTAGAAAGTTCAACTAGTTGGTTACAAAATATCGAACATTTTTGTTGAAAATTCAACCCTTTTTTGTAAAATTTTAATTTCGGTTTGTGAAATTCATCTACTTTAGTAAAAAAATTGGTATTAAGGATTCCGCTATTTTATGGTTAAAAAAGAATTTTTTATGATGAAAATTCAACTCTTTTGTTGACAATTCATCTTTTTTGTTTGAAAATTATAAAAATTGAAACTATCTAGTGGAAAATTAACTTTTTTCCTCAAAATTAATATTTTAAGTATGAAAATTCATGTATTTTGTTACAAATTTTATAATTTTGGTAAAAAGTCCAAATTTGGTTGACGAGTAACACTATTTATTAAAAATTCGTCCTTTTGACTTAAAAATTTATTTTTTCCGATAAAAAAAATGTCATCTTTTTTCGGAATCAGAAATTACATCCTTCTTGGATAAAAATGCAACTGTTAGGCTGGAAATTCTGCTGTAGTTTAATTTTCAACAAAATGTTGGGTCTTCAACCGAAATAATTAAATTTTCAACCGATAACAATTAATTTTTTACGAAAAAAGGTCAATTGTCGACCAAAATTTAAATAATCAAATTTTAAATTAACTATGGAATATTCAATTGGAATAAGTTCC
>NC_046660.1:37547148-37567957 GCF_010883055.1 Belonocnema kinseyi | reverse complement strand
ACAAAATTTTTTCAAAAAAATAGTTACATTTTCAAAGAAAGCAATGAATTTTCAACTAAAATTGTAAATCTGTAACTGGAATAGTTGAATTTCAAACCAGAATGATGAATTTTCAACTAAGAAAATAAATTTTTAACTAGAATAATTGAATTTTTTACCAAAAACATATATTTTTAATCAGGAAGATTGATTTCGACCAAAAAAATGCGATTTTCCAACCAAAAAGTTAATGATTAGATTTATATTAAAAAATTAAAGTTCAGCCAGAGATGAATTTTGAACTAATATTATGAAACGTTCAACTGCAATAATAGTTACATTTTCAATTTTTAAAAAACAACCAAAAAATAAACCGATTTTGTGAAAAAACATTCCTTTTCGTCCAAAGATAAGACAAGTTTTCAATGAAATATCTCATTTTTCAAACAAAGAAATAAATTTTTAATTAAAACGATGATTTTTCAATTAAAAAAATTAATTTTTAACAAAAGAGTGTAACTTTCAACAAAGTAATTTGACTTAGAAGTTAAAAGATTAATTTTCAGTTAAATTTTTGACCAAAAGGATGAATTTTCAATTAAAATGAATCTTAACTAGAATGATTTAATTTTTGACCGAAAAGATGAATTTTTAACCAAGAAGATTAATTTCTACAAAAAATACAAATTTTTAAACCAGAAGAGATCATTTTGCATCCAAAAATTAAATAATAAAATTTTTAGTCAAAAAATAAATGTTCAACCAATGAGATGAGTTTCCCACTAAAATGTTGAAATATTCAATTGGAATAATAGTTACATTTCCAGTTTGAAAAGAAAATAAATTTCCAGGAAATAAGAAACAAATTTTCAACAAAGTAGTTAAATTTTCGGGAAAAAAAACAAGCTAGCAATCAAATAACTCATTTTTCAAACAAAGATAATTTTCTACAAACAAAAAATGGATTTCTTAAAAAAATACGTACATTTTCAATTGAAAGACAAATTTTCGTCAAATTGTTAAATTTATAACCAAAAAAGATCAATTTTCAACAACTGAAAATGATAGTAGTAGTAGTTACATTTTCAAATGGAGATGAATTTTTCATTAAAATGATGAATTTCCAACAAAAAAAATTAATTTGTAACAAAAGATTTTAAATAACTTTTGACTAAAACGATGAATTTCTAATTAAAAAAAAAACGAAGATTAATTCGCGACGAATAATGTAACATTTGACATTTGGAACAAATTTGAAAAAGAACTTTCAAATTGTGGCGAATACTCACCTGGAACAGAGATTTTTTAAAATTCCATTCCTCTAAAACTTCCTGTCATAAAATAAAAACGATCATTATGCGCTGAAATCTCTTTTTCCAAGTCAGGATTGATGCAGAACGTGACCCTTTTTTTTTAATTGAGAAAATTCAAAAGGTTTTTCTTACAATGGACAAAAAATTAAAAATTCTTTCTCGTAAAGCAAGATCCAATTTTTAATTACCATACCATTATTTTACATCTGATTTAATATAAAAAATAGTCACATTTTTAATCCGTAAGTCAGTTTTATAACATTCAAGGATATTTTACAGCAGGTTAGGGAAAACCTGGAAATCAAGGAATTTTGTTGGCTAGGCAGTCAGGGATTTTAAATCAATTTTAAGTAACTTAAAAAAAATAAGAACTCTTTAGTTACTTTTCTTTCAATAAATTAACCCATCGGTTAAAACCTATTGAAAATTCTAAAGAATTTTAAAAATCTCTTAACAAAATTTCAACGTATTTCAACAAATTTCAAAGGATTTTAAATTTTGTAGGGTTATTTAAGATTTAGAAAATTATTAATTAAATTCCAAAAAACTTCAGTTTTTCTTTAAATTGCCAAGGAATTTTCGAGAGTTTTAAAAAGTTTTGAGAAATTTCGAACATTGAAGGGTATTTTAAAAGATTTTAATACATATATAAAAAAGCTTTTAAAAAGTTTCAAAGGATTTGAAATAGTTTACGAAATTTTGAGTTGACTAACGGATTTTTGAAAAAGACTTCCTGAAATTTTTAATAAACTTCAATAATTTTGAAGCTATTTCAAACAATTTTAGGGGAGTTTAACAATTTTCAACAGCTTAAAAGTCTAGCTACTTTTATTAATTGATTTCAATCATTTGAAGGAATTTCAGAGGAATTTTAAACATATTTTAGGGCATTTTAAAAATACGCCAAGGAATTTTTTTTAGAGATCTCAATAATTGGAAGGTCATCCAAAGAACTTTAAGTGTATTTTTAAAATTTTAGGGGATTTAAAAAAATTCCCAGGAATTTTTCATTGATTTCAATAATTTAAAGTCATTCCACAGATTTTCAGGGCATTTTTTTAATTTCCAGTTTTATAAAATTCGTCGAAATTTTTTATTGCATACGTAATTTGAAGGTATTTAAAAGATTTTAGAGTATTTAAAAAATACCAAAGCATTTTAGAGACTTAAAAAAAATTCAAACAAAATTTCCAAAGATTTTAACAATTTTAAGGAGAAGCTACCATTTTAGTTAAGAAATTTTCGAGAATTTCGGGACATGTATCTGATTTTATGCAATTTTACTGGATTTTATATTTTAATGCATTTTACGGGATTTATCAACACTAATGAAGGGATTTCATAAGATTTCAAATATTTCGGGGTATTATTAAAGATTTTAGGACATTTAAAAATATTCCAAATTGATTTCAATAATTTAAAGGGATCTCAAAAAACTTTCAAGGTTTTGGAGCATTAAAAAAAAATTAATGAATTTTTAAGAGCTTTAATAAGTTGCAAGGGATTTCAAAATAGCTTAAGGCATTTTTAATCATTTCAATAATCTGAAATGATTCCAAAAACATTAAAAGATTGTAGGATATTAAAAAAATGTTAAGGAATTTTCAAGAAACTTCCAAAAGTTTCAAGGGATTTAAAGTATTCTAGGGTATTTTTCTTATATTAAAATCATTTAGTTTTTCTAAAAGATCTGAGGGTGCTTTTAAATATTCCAATTAATTATCAAGAGCTTTACAAAATTTCAAGAGATTACGAAAGATTCGAACGGATTTTAAGTACCTTATTTTTTAGAAATGCATGAAATTTCCAAGATTTTTAAACAGCAGTTTCAAAGAATTTGAAATTTATTAAGTTATTTTAACAGATTTTATGGTATTTTTTAAACTTCTAAGGAATTTCAAAGTGTTGTTAGAAACTTCAAGGGATTTTTAAGAATTTGAAATATTTCAGGAAATTCGAAAGCATTTTCAAGAGATTTAAAATTAGTTACAGAATTAATTAATTTTATAATCAGTCCACGTTATTTAATAAATGTTCATCAACTTCGGCAAATATCATCATATTTCATGTAATTTTACGGGATTTTATAATATTGTAATGAATTTATTCGCAAAAATTAAAGGATTTCGAAGCTTTCCAAAAATTTCAAATATTTCAAGGCATAACACCAAAGATTTTAAAATATTTAAAAATATTCCAAGGAAATTTTGATAGATTTCAACCATTTCACGGTATTATAATGGATTTTAGGGTATTTATTTAATTTCCTAGGGCTTTAAGGGCATGTGACACAACTAAATTCCTATATTACTCACCTCACTTTTTCAGTTCACTGAATGTTTTTTTGAACCTTAGAACTTTTTTTGTAAATAAAATATCGAGCTGAAACTTTGGAAAATATATAAGAGTACAATAAAGTACGTTTAGGTACTGCATTTTGGTAGGAACTTCACTGAAAATTATTTTATCTTTTTTCTGAACCTCGACATTTTTTGAACGTTCCAACTTTTTTTATACATAAAATATCGGTCTCAAACTTTTAGAAATGCAAGAGTCGAAAGAAAACTACTTTTAAGTACAAATCTTAATAATAAAGGATGTAAAAAAAAAATATTTCAACTATCAATTCCATCGGAATCAGCCGGTAACGTTGTACACGAAAATACGAACCCTGGCGGCCACTAGACGAGGCTCTAGAGGGTTCGTATTTTCATGTACAGCGTTACCGGCTGATACCGATAGATTTGATAGTTTAAATTTCTTTTTTTACATCTTTTATTATTAAGATTTGTACTTAAACGTAGTTCTCTTTCGGCTCTTGCATTTCTCAAAGTTTGAGACCGATATTTTATGCATAGAAAAAGTTGGAACGTTAAAAAAAGAGGTTCAGAAAAAAGATAAAATAATTTTCAGTGAAGTTCCTACCAAAATGCAGTACCTAAACGTACTTTATTGTACTCTAATACATTTTCCAAAGTTTCAGCTCGATATTTTATTTATAAAAAAAGTTCTTAGGTTTAAAAAAACATTCAGTGAACTGAAAAAGTGAGGTCGGTAATATAGATATTTAGCTGTGTCACATGCCCTTAAAGGATTTGAAACATTTTAGGGAATCTGTTTAATTTCCAGAAGCATACAAAAATGTGAGGGATTTAAAAGTTTTTATGGTATTTAAACATTCTACGGCATTTTCACGAGCTTCAAAGAATTGAAAAAAATTCCTAGGAATTTTTTTGATTGATTTCAATAATTTGAAGGGTACTATTAGAGGGTATTTTAAAATTCAAAAAGATTCCAAGGATTTAAAATATTTTAGGGAATTAAACAAAATTCAAAGGAATTTTTAAGAGTTTTACAAAGTTTCAAGGGCTTTCAAATATTCTGGGAATTTTAAAATATTTCCAGGAATTTTTGACGGTTTTCAATAATTTGAAGGTATTCTAAAGGATTTTAGGATATTTTCAAATTTCCAAAAGCTTTAAAAAGTTTCAAGGGATTTCTAATATTATAGGAAAATGAAATTGATTTAAATAATTTGAAGGTATTCCAAAGGATTTGACATATCTTGGGAAATTAAAAAAAATGTAAGAGCTTAAAAGATTTTAAGGGATTTCAAACCTTGTAGGGTATTTTAAAAGATTCTAAGGCAGCTTCAAAAAGTTTGAAGGAATGTCAAAGAATTTGAAATATTTTAGGGAATTTTAAGATTTACGAGATATTGAACGGATTTGTGGATATTTTTAGACTACACGGTATTTTAAATAATTTCAATCACTTAAATGCATTCCAAAGGATTATAGGTTAATTAAAAAATTAATAATATTAAAAAGTTGTAAGAATTTTCAAATATTTTAGACAATTGTAAAAGATTCCCAGGAATTTTTAATTGGCTTCGGTAATTTGAAAGTATTACATAGGATTTTAAGGTAAGTTAGAATTTCCAAATGTGTCCAAGGAATTTAAATATTTTAGGACATTTCTGAATTGACTTAAATAATTTGACGGTATTACAAAGGATTTTATGGCATTTTAAAAAGTTCCATGCGATTTGAAAAGATTAAGACTATTTTAGGGAATTTTAACATTACCGTGTATCTGATTGATTTCAATAATTTGAAGATATTTATGGCATTCTTTAAATTTTCAAGAGTTTTACAAATTTTCAAGGGATTAAACATATTGTAGGGTACTTTAAAAGATTCATATGAAATTTTAAGAGCTTCAAAAAGATACAAAGTGTTTATAAAATTTCTTTTAAAATTTTCAAGGGATTTCAAATATATTTGGGTATTTAAAAATAATCCAAGGCAGTTTCAAGAGCTTCAAATGATTTGAAACATTTTAGTGTATTTTTAATAGATTTCAATAACCTGATTTCAGGGTATTTGTGATTTTTTTTAAGTTAAGTATTTGATGCCTTTTAGGGTATTTTAAAAGATTTCAAGCAATTTTAAGAACTTCAAAAAGATTTAAAGTATTTGTAAAATATTCCAAGGCAGTTTCAAGAGCTTCACATGATTTGAAACATTTTAGGGTATTTTTAGCAGATTACAATAATCAGGTTGTCTATTTGAATCCTGGAAAAAAATCTCTTGACTATGCCAGGTATCTCAAGTTTTCTCCAGGTATAATTTTTCGCGAAATTAGGATGTTTTAAGTTTTTCGAAATTTAATTAATTGTACAGGATATCCTTAAATATTTTAGCACGATAGATTAATTAAATCATTAAATAATACGGAAAACCTAATTATTAACCATTTCTTAAATTTGGCTCTAAGGCCTGTGCATCAATTTTTAAACAAATAAATGAATTTTAAACTAAAAAGGATTAGTTTTCAATAAAAAAAGAAGTGAAATTTTCAGTTAAAGTTATTTTTCCAGACAAAAAAAAAAGATTAATTAAATACTAAAATGATCAAGATTTAATTTCAACACTTGAATTTTTAAGCAAGAAAATTAATTTTCAAAAAAACGATTAATTTTTAAACAGGAAGATTATTAGTCTTCTACCAAGAAAGAAGATTTTCACACAAAAAAAAATGAATTTTCAACCAAACTAATGAGTTTCAAAATAAAATTATAAATCTTTATCTTAGATGAATTTAAAACAAATCGTGATTTTTTTATAGAGTTCAATTTTGAACTAATTAGTTTTATTTTCAACCAAAAAGATGAATTTAATACTAAAATGATAAATATATAACTGAAAAATTTGATTTTTCAGACAAAAATATAGATTTTCTAATACAAAAACGATTTTTCAACAAAATAAATGAATTTTCAACGAAATATTTGCATTATCAAATACGAAGACATATTTTCAACCAAGTGGTTGAATTTTAAATTAAAAAATGTAGAGCTTCAACCAAAATGGAAGTTAAATTTTAAACAAAAAAGATTAATTCTAAATTTAAATTATCAATCTTTAACTGGAATAATTTATTTTTTAACCAAAAAGATAGATGGTCAATCAAGAAGCTTAATTTTTACTAAAGAGGACGAATTTTATATAAAATAGATCAATTTTAAATTGAAAAGATAAATGATCAAGCAATAATTGAATAGTTATATTTGCATTTAAAAATGAATGTTTAAACAATACAAATATTGAATATTAATATTTTGAGTAGAAAAATTTATTTTAAACGATAGATAATCAAATAAATTTTTAACACAATATTTAAAGTTGCAACTGAAATAGTTTAATTTTCAATGAAAAAAAATTAATTTTTAGTCAGAACAAACGATTTTTTAACAAAGTAGCATGAATTTTCAGACACATACTTGATTTTTCAATTAAAACCAATAAGCTATTTGTCAGAAACAAAACAGTTGAATTTTCAGTTAAAAAAAAATTGATTTCAAGCAAAATAAATTAATTTTGAACATAGTTCGATAAATTAATATAAAGCCACTTTTATAAATGAAGCACTTTTTTGAAAAAATTCCGACTGAAATTTCCATGTATATAAAAATTCTGTGACAATTCCAAATTTTCCAGGTATAGAAATTTCATTAAAAAATTTAAAACCCATTTTTGAATGATTTGACACATTTTAAAGTATTTTTAATAGATTCGAATAATCTAAAGATATTCCGAAGGATTGTAGGGTATTTGTAAAATTTCTTTAAAAAGTTTAAAGGAATTTCGAAGGATTTGAAATATTTTAGGGTATTTTTTAACAGATTTTAATAAACTAAAGGTATTGCAAAAGATTTGCGGGAATTTTCAAAGGATTTTAGATGCAAATTCAGAGAACTTCAAAAAGATTCATGGATTTTCAAAGAATTTAAGAAATTTTCAATTGATTTGAAATATTTGAGTGAATTTTAAATTTAGAGTATTATAAATAATTATAATTAACTTACAAGAGATTAAAAATTTCAGTAAGGTATATTTTCAAGGATTTAAAAGACAGAATTTACTAGAATTCCAGAAGATAGCAACAATTTAGACATAAAAAAAAAATCAAACATATTTCGTAACGTTTACTAAGATTGTGATGAATTCCAAAATCTCTTAAGGTATGTTAATGAACTTTCAAGAAAGAATATCATCAGACTTTATCAAATTTCAATTGGTTTTATAATGGTTTAAATTTTTGTTTTAATATATATAAGAAATGTTATATTATTAAATAATTTTAAAGGATTCTTGTCAATGAAGAATTAATTTTCTCAAATTCAAGGTCGATGTTATATTTTGATTGCGCAGAAACAAATATATTCAATACAATTTTAAATAAAGAACATGGCTACACATAAATATTCATATTTTTTTATTAAAAATTGTTTACATTTGTGTATCAATGCAGGAAAATGTTCTCACTAACAATTAAAATGGTTGTTTTCAAATAAATAATTCCACCCAGGTAACATCATTAAGTTATTCGTAAGATGTTTTTTGTAGATTAAAAAAAAATAAGCCGAATTTTTTGTTATGTAATTTGTTAATAACAAAGCCTTGCTTAAAAAAACACTTATTTTCATTATATTTGTTTGTACATCGAGTGCTATTGATTTCGGGCGTACTTTCTTTACACTAACAGAAAAAATACATTTGGAAATTATATGTTTTTTTCATTATTTATAAACAAAATATTTTCAACCTAATGAAAATAGGAACCCTATGAATTCCCTAACTCTTAATTTAATGAAGGGAAATAAATAACATAATTCTTTCTGTAAAAATTTGTTTATTAATATCCGTAAAAACATAGAAACTTAACGTCTAATGTATAATACAATCATAATTTGCATGTAATCAAATTCACAAGAGTAGATGCAGAATTCAAATTGAAATAAAAACCTTGAATGATTTTCAAAATTCTGAATCTAATGATGCGAATAGAACTTACCTCCAGCGATGGCTGGCTTTTCGGAGGCAGACACACACGATTCGCTCTCCAAGTTTCGGCCCAAACGGTAAACCAGAAATTAATGAAAACGAAAGACATTAATTAATACAAGAAAACGTAAAATAAGGATTACATTTACTGTGATTTTTACGCGTAATTTAGTGAATGTGAGCACAAACCGACAATATACAAGAAAATTTTATCACATTAAAGCGATAAAAATTTTCAAAATGAAGATATTTAAATACTGTTCAAAGATATTGCAATATATTTCAAAAGTCTTTAATTAAATTATTAATATCCAATAAGTTTTTGTTTATTAAATTTTGATGACTCATTTGTTATCCTGCCGCTATTATTAATCCTACCGAAATATAACCCTCAAACGGTACACTGGTGCGAATTGGTTTGTGTGCAATGTTAATATTAAATATATTGAACATATAATAAACAACTAGCATGTATCACACATATATCTAATATGTGGGGATAATCCGCTACGGCTGTTTGCGTAAATGCCAACAAAATGAAAAAACGTCGAGTGCGAGTTCGCACCAGTGTACCGTTTGAGAGTTAAAAAAGCGAATCTACTATTGATAGCATTTTAATCAAATGAGTTTGAATTTCCTACCCTCAAATTTCGTTTTTCCCTTTTCTTTAACAGTTAGAAATTTTATTTTTCTCACTACTCAATGTCACCTCACTAGGTCAGTAAACTTAATGAAAAAATAAAGCTAATTTTTTCGAGTTTGTGATTCAGTGAAGAACTGACCCTAAATAAAAAAACAATACTAAACTTCATGCACACTTAATATTGGGACCAGAAATCTTGATAGTCTAGTGACAAAAATAGAAATGACCGTCCGAATTTAGTACGCTTATGAGGTATGCAAATTAATTCGATGTCTTGTAACTCTTGGACAAACTTGAAATTTTTCCCGTTCTAAGGGCGAACCTGAAACTTTAAAGCGCCGTACAATAGGTGGCAGCCCTATCGGCTTAACCTCAAAAATCATTCGAGGCCGTACTTAAATTTCTAGATCATTAATATTCAAATATCAGCATTTTAATATTGTAATATTTTAACATAGAATCTTTTATAAACTGAACAAAACAGTATTTCACATACAAATTTATTTTACACAAAAAAATCTCTTCTGCTATGAAAGACTTTACAAAAAAAAAAAAAAAAAAAACTTGAATTAAACTGCTAATGCGTTTTTATCCAACAAACCTGACATTTCAAACAGAAAAAATATATATTTTTTTTTTACTAAAAAGGGAGATTTTTAACTAAAAAATATCAATTAAAAAAAATTGAAGTTACATTTTCAATAAATAAATTAATTAAAAAATCAAAGTACTTCCGACTAAACAGTTAAACTTTAAACCAGATATAAGTAATAAATTTCTTTAAAATAATATAATTAACTTTCTTCCAAACGTTGACTTATGAATTAAAAAAGATTATTAAAAAAATTTTTTTTTTAACGAAACATTTTTTAACAAAAGAAGTTGAGTACTCAAGCAAAGAAGAGTAATTTTGAACCAAAAGTTGCATTTCCAATTTAAAAAAAATTTAATTTTTTTTTACTAAAATAGATGAAGTTTTAAATCATAAAGATGAATTCACAAAAAATAGTTGATATTTAAAGACGAAAATTTGAATTTTTAAACAAGAAATAAGTTTGGGCGAAAAGAATTAAATTTTCAATCTAAAAAGACGAATTTTTTCAACAAAAATTAATAGTAAAAATCTCTAGAATTTTTTGAAGTTGAGCCAAAGATTTCATTTCGTAATTTAACACCAAAATATAAATTATGAACAAAAAGTAAGTTCTCCACGAAAGTTAAATTTGCAACAAACCAGTAAAAATCCCAACTAAAAAGTACGACTTTTCAACCAAATAGTTATATTTTTATTCAAGACCGAAAAAATGTCTTCTAAAACAGAGTACAACCAAAAAATATAATTTTTAGCAAGATTGTTAAATATTCAAAGAAACAGTTGTATATTTCTTGAAAAAAATTAAAATTCTACTAAAACAGGTGAATTTTCAAATTAAAAAAATATTTGAATTTTCTGTTGACTGTTCACGATAAAAATATTAACTTTTTAAAATAATCAACAAAAAAATTAGAAATGTTAAATAAAAGGTGAATGTTCTATGAAAGGCGCTGGATTATTATCCAACAAGACAATTTTTTAACAGAGCAGTTGAATTCGCAACCAAAAAAGACGTTTTTTAGAATAAATTTCTTAAATTTTAAACCAAATAATAAAATTTATAACTAAAAGGGCAATCATCAGGATACATTTTTTCAGATGGCAAAAATTACGCGTACAAACCCCCCCCCCCATTTCGTAACATCAATATTATATATTGAAGATTAAGAAACGCCCTTTAAAAACTGCCTTTGGACGGGAAAAAATTAAAATTTGGGCCAAACTTAGAATACATCAAAGACTAATAATTTGCAGAACTAATAATTAAAAGAATTTTCTTTTTCAAAGCCAAAAACACTTTTTCTATTAAACCTACTGAACAAACAGAATTTGTTAGGACGGCCATATATTTTTTCAATCCTGCGGACATCCCAAAGATTTCAAATCCCAATTATTTCAACAACTTACAATCTCGTACGTCTAAAAAGAGAATCTCATCCTACCTGATGATTGGACTAAACTAGAATCCTACCCAGGTCTAGTTTGTTGAAGCTGCTACCTGCCTGTTATTAGTTTCTTCTGGTTTATAATCCTCCTTACTCTCAATAATAAATAACGTAGGAAAACATAAATCTGTACTAAAAAGACTGCCTGTAAAAACGCATTGCCACCTCCTGAACCTCTCTCTCTCTCTCATCGAAAAATAAAAAGAAAATAAAGAAAACAATTTGCCAAAAAATCCCTCAAGAATCTTTTGAAAACTGCAACAAACTGAGTGACACAAAAGGAGATCTACTACGAAAAAAACAAATAAATAAATTTACTCAATTTTTACACATTTATTCAATTGCGTTGCTTACAAACTACAGATAAAAAAAATTACATTTTTTTTCTTCACACTTTCAAAATACGTTTACCATTTTTTTTTCTGTGTGTATTTTTTCAAGTTGTGGCAACTTTAACTGAAACTCGGATGGCCTTGACTCGGTGGCCATCGGAAAAATGAATAAATTGATGGATTTTTATAACAAATGTGCCCAGCAAGTCTACACTTTAAATTGAAAGACAAATTTCATTGGAAGAGGGATACAGATTCTAAAAGTTTCACAAGATTATGATAAGATTCTAAAAAAACTTGTCCCTTACAACCAGCGAAAATCTAAAATTCTCAACCTTTCAGTTTAATAACGCTATACTTGCCGAAATGATCGATCCCTTCTCTACGAATCTATGGCCTCTTTCTCTTTTAATTTTGCACCTCAATCTTAACCTACAGATTCAATAAAAATTGCTTCAATTGAAAAAGTGACGTGGAAAAGGTTATGGTCAGTTTTATTAGCTAACTCTTAAACTATTACAACTTAAAATAATTCGGTTAACCTAGATGACCTACAAAATGGTCTCGAAACGCTCGTCTGTCTATGAGATATCTTTTTCATTTCCTCACTCTCTTCCTGGTACACCTCCTCTCATCCTCCTCCTTCTTTCTTAATTCTTTGGTCAACATAAGAATCGACTTCCAACGCACGCGCATCATCAAGAATTCTTATCATCCTTGCACTAAAAACCTAGATTCTTACATGGACCGGGTATTCAAAGTCTGCTCTACATTCCTAACAGCATCCTTGAATTTTGTGTTTAATTGTATATTTGAAACTGAAATTCGCACGATTCATGATTGTAATCTAGTTTCATTTAAAAAACATCTGACCGTCGATTAAAAACCACACAACAACAAAACAGTCACTTTGTTGTATGAGAGCATGAGCGAAAGGAAAGATATATCATCAAATGTGATATTACTATATTCAGGTTAGAATACAGATGGCGATTGATTAATGCTGTAGCAGCAGCAGCAGCCGCAGCAACGCGAGACAATCCTATCAATCACTGTTTGTCATTTCTATGAAATTAATAATTAAATATACACGATGGGTGTGTCATCATAAAGAGGGTGGTGCGAGAGCGCGAGCATTAGTCTATATAAAACTGTGGTACACAACAACTCTTTCATTTTTCACAATGTGTCGTCGTCGGGACGACCGTGTACTGATGCTAGGTGCCCAAATTGTTTAACAGGGCATAAACCTCCCTCACTGCAATCTAACAGGTGACGCTTCTCTCTCCCTCTCCCTCTCTCTCTGTCCTGACTCCTGATTGTCCTGCCTGGTCTTTCTTGTTTGTGTCTAGCCTTTTAGCCCTGCCTGCTCCAAACTAAACAGTACAAAAGTACTGACGACTAGAAGACTAGAAGTAGGGGGTCACACCTGAGGTTCAAAAGTCACAAATAGTTAGTGAAAAAAACGTTACTTTAAACTACACCCAAATACTTGTTCTTGTAAAAGGTTCTATGAAGCTTTGTACTAAATCCAAACCAATATAAAACACATAAAAAGCTTGTCTACCCTCTCGTTCAAACAACTACCTAATTAACGATTATTACTCTTCCGCTAAAAGTATAGACGCACGTCCAGGGTTGGGCATAAATCATGACGTTTCCAAATATATTTTTACACTACGGAAAAGCAAAACCCAACAAAAATCACCGCTACAAGTCCTCGACTTGGATTCAATCCTAATATCAAAGATTTTTTATTTGAAAAAAGAGAAAAAAAAACGTTCTTAGATTTAATTCACGCCAACCCTGTCTACTAGATCTATTTCATTATCTTTTTTCGCATTAAAAACAATGGACGTACGTTTTTACAGCCTTTTTTAAATTTAGCTAAGTCTAGTCTCAATATTACGAGGAATAAACTTAATATCCTAGTGTTTGGCATTTTAACCTGACTAGAAAACAAAACAAAACAAAAAAACTACCTGAAAGAATTCGCATGTAGATAACTTTGTAATTGCCTCTATTATGTTTTTTGTTTATATATATTTTTTTAAAGTGAAAAATGAGTCATCGGAAAATTTCCTGCGTCAAAGCTCATGAAGGAAGCATCATTTGTACCTTTATGAAACGGGGAATTTTTCTAGATAAAATAAGAAGAAGAAAAGAAACTTATGCTCACCGATTGCAGGAGTCCAGGGAAATTTAGTATCTTCTTCCGCCACCTCCACCACCACCCATGTTTCCGCCCCCAGTGGAATTTCCGTATCCCTGGTTTCCACCATAGTTACTGCCGCCGCCGCCACCACCACCTCCGCTATTACCGCCCATTGGTCCTGCTGAAGAAACAGAAAGAAAGACTGTTCTAAAATTTGCTACAGTCAAATATGCCCAGAGACAAGCCGAAGAAATAGCTCCTAAATGGTTGATGAGATTTAATGATAGGGTGGCCGTTTTAATTAAAAAAAACTAAATGCCCGTTCATTTACCGGGGTAAACAAATGTCTAGTAGTCAAATGAAATTAAAAAGTTCAAGTTCTTGGAATAAAAATTTTTTTCATATGAAGTACTCAAATTTCGTCAATAAAAAAATTCGAAAAAAAAATTTCAAAAAGGATTATAACTTTCAAAGCAAAAGAGTATTTCTACAACAAAAAAGAGGATTTTTTAACTGTCGACTAAAATGCTGAAACTTTAATTGGAATTGGTGAATTTTATACAAGGGTGACCACTGTTTTAAATAGTAAATAGCATTTTTTAAATATTATTGTTCTCTTAACAAAAATATTGCTCTTGTATTATTTTTTTTTTCATAGAAAATTATTTTTTGTTGTTATCCATGAACCATCAACTAAAGGAGATTTATTTTAAACCAATTATATTTTTAACGAAAAATGATTCAACATTGTCCAAAAGAGACTAATTTTGCATAAAATAGTTGAATTTTTTAATCCGAAAATATGTTTGTTCGAACAAATAGTTCCGAGTTTCAAATAGTTGGATTTTCAATAAAATACATGAAGTTTCTACCA
Organism: Belonocnema kinseyi; assembly: GCF_010883055.1. NCBI lineage: Eukaryota > Metazoa > Arthropoda > Insecta > Hymenoptera > Cynipidae > Belonocnema > Belonocnema kinseyi. The sequence goes on along the minus strand of NC_046660.1, from coordinate 37,553,272 downwards.
AAAAGGACGAATATTCAATGAACATTATGCAATATTTTCGACACAAAAATTAAATTAAATTAATTTTTAATAAAAAAATTTGAATACTAAATATGTTCCAAAAGAGAGATATTTAGAAGTTTTATAAGATCCGAATTAAATTTAGAATTTGAAATAATTAAAAATATTTACAGTCGAACTTAAAATAAAATGTCGATTTTTGCAGATTTAAAACAAAACATGTTAGAATTTTTTTAAGAATTGCGAAGACTTCAAAAGAAAAAAAAATTTCTTAAGATTCTTAGGAAACTTGAAAATGATGTTTCACTTTGAAAAATTATGGGAGATTTTTAAAGATTTTTTTTTTTAAATTTGTAGGAGTTTCAAAAATTGTAAGAAAATTTCGGTTAATTTTAAAATATATTTAGAAATCCTGAAAAAATGTTAATAGTTCGTTTAAATTACTTGAAATAATTTCAAGTTTTAAATTAATTTTGAATCTTTTCACAACTTCTAAATTCCTCTTTAAATTACTCAAATTTTTTCTACAAATAATAAGTGTTTAATTGTTATATATACGTCAAAATTTAACATTTTCACTTAGAAAATAAACACTTTTTGAATAGAACAATTAAAATGAATTGAAATGAAATATTTTATTTAAAAATAAAATTATTGGATTAAACAATATATTAATTTCAATTCTTACTAAGACTGCACTTTAATAATTTTAAAAACTGTCAGAATCGAACTTGAACAGATTTTTCTTCTGAAAATTCGTAAAATTCTCGGTCCAACAGCCACCCTGTTTTTTATAACAAAATCTTCGATTTAAAAAACTTCTAATGTTTTTTTTTTGTTAACCATTAAAACTGTATTTTAAAATTCTTTAAATTAAAATATATGCTACAATATTAAAAATCTACAATGGAAAATGTTTAAAGTGGAAGATTTTCCAAGTAAGCATTCTAAATTAAATTATATAATAATTTATAAAAATCACAATTTAACCAATTATTTAAAAAACGGTTGAAATCTAAGTTGGACTAAATTTGTATTCTAAAATGTTTGTAAACTGCCCTCGGAATTTCGAGAAAATATTAATCCTATCCTATATTAATTTATTTGAATGATGATTTCAAAATAATAAATCAAACAAAAAGGTATTTGAAAACTGAAAATACGATTAATACATGAAAGTTCAACTTTTTAAATTACCAATAATTAACTCAAGGCCACAATAAAGTTAAACCACCCCCTAAAATGTTGATATGAATTCTTATATGACCAAAAATTCACCAAAAAAAATCAGTACCATTGGGCGCTCGTCTTCCAGGCAATAAAGTCAAAATATCAATACCATAGGGTGCTGATCTGCCGCCAGAGTTGTAGTTGTTTCGGACTGGACCACCTCCGTAGCCTTGTTGGTAACCTCCTCCAAAGTTGTCGTTGCTCCAGTTACCACCACTGTTGTAGCCACCCTGTCCTCCCTGTCCACCCCATCCGCTACCTGCAAATATAAAAATTCCTCTCATCAATAAACTATCCCCCACTCCTCAAACAATTATTTCGTTTCGTTTATTACTCAAATGGTACATCACACAATTAATTAATAATTTAAATGATAACTTACTGGAAAATAAGAAAAAAAGAAACAATATGACGAAGAAACGAAACAAAATCAAGATTATATACAATTTTTGTTTGATATCTCACCTTGGCTTTGAGTCTCACCTTGATTCTGATTTTCCCAAGGACCATTACCACCTCCCCAGCCCCCTTGGCTTCCGCCGCCACCGCCACCACCACCACCTCCATATCCGCCTTGGTTTCCACCGCTGTTCCAGTCGCTACCGCCACCGCCGCCTCCTCCACGACCTCCCCAGTTACCACCACCACCTCCCGAATTACCACCACGAGGTCCTCCTCTTCCACCGCCACCACCACCGCCTCCTCGGCCGCCGCCTCCACCACCTCCACTTGTCGCAGAAGCCATCTCTGCTTTACTGAGAGCCTGCACAATTCATGAAATCATCAAATTAGTCAAATTACGACAAATTTTCCACAATCTGCCGCCAGGGTGTCTTAGACAAATCCTGGAAAGAAATTACCTGAGAATTTCACGTTTTTTTAAAGGTATAACTTTTCATAGTAGGGAGTTATTAAAACATTTCGCATTTTATGAAATAGTCAACTTGGAATATGTCGAATACCATCGACTAATTAATATTTATGGAATAAAAACAGAATTAATAAGATCTTAAGTTTATCACTGGTCCATGAATTTGAACAATAATTCAAACAAATTTTTATTTTCAATTTTAAAATGTTGAGTTTCTAACGAGATTGATGAATTTTCTCCCAAAAGAATTAATTTCCTAGAAAAAAGATGATTTTTTATCAACATGACATTTTATGACGGAGAAATATCACGAAGCTACAATCGAAAATATTTCGGACAACTACAATGTTATTGTTCAAAAAATGGGCTGCAACTTGACTGAGTTATATAATTTTAAGCGAATTTAAATTTAATTTTTAATGTTGAATTTTCAACCTAAAAATATAAATTTTCAAGCAGAGATGAACTTTCAATTAAAATGGTGAAACTTAAAAAGAAAATTTTATCCAAATGGTTAAATTCTACATCTTCAAGTAAAAAATAAAATAAAAAAATAATGAATTTGAAATTTAAAAAAAAATTTGAACAAAAAAAAATCAGTTTCAACAAAGTAGTTGAACTTTCAACCAAGGAGGTGATTTTTCAATAGAAGTGATGAATCTTCAACTGAAATTAGTTGAATTTTCAATTTAGACAATTCATTTGCAACAGAAAAAAACGAATTTTCCATCAAATATTTCAATTTTTAACACAAGATATGAATCATCAAACAAAAAAAAAATAATTTTTAACGAAGTAATTGAAATTTTACCAGGGTACATAGTGGATTGTCAATTTAAAGAAAATGAATTTTCAGCAAAAAAGGTGAATTTTTAACTAAAATTGTGGATTTTTCATAACGATCAAAATTATTTTTTAATAAATTGGTTCAACCCTCACCCAAATAATAGAATTTTCTACCAAAACAGATGAATTTAAGAATATTTTTCCATACCGAAATCTTAATCTTTCAACAGTTTTAACCTAGAATCTTTTATAAATGAAATAAAATCATTTCAAATTCAAATTTAAAAATTTCAAATTTATTATCCTGCTAGTTAAAATTCAAGGACTTTTCCAGGTTTAATCTTGAACTGAAAACATTCATTTCCACTAAAAGAGCGAATTTTCGACTAAAAAAGAAAAAAATTTATAAAAAAATTGACGTTACAACTTTAGTTCTACACCGAACAACATTTAATAGTTAAATTTTCATTTAAAAAGAGCAATAATATCGTAAAAAACCAATATTAAAAAAAAAAACAGTTACATTTTTTGAAACAAAGTGATGAATTTTCAATTGAAAGGAACCTTGCACTGAAATAGTTAAATTTTTTACTAAAAAAAGCATGAAAATCCAACCAAGATTAATTTTCGACTAAAAAGAAAAAATTTCATCCAAAAATTGCAGCTACAGTTTTAATTTAAAATTAATGTGCAAGACAATTTTTTTTAAATAGCTTGTTTTTCAACCAAAACAATGAGTTTTCATTAAAAAACATTTGAATGAAAAAAAAAGTTTTCAACATGAATTGAGTTTTCAACTAAGCAAGATTTTTAAGTTAGAAAAGATAAAAAATTTCAACAAAATAGCTCATTTTTCAACCAAAGTGACGAGTTTTCAATTAAAAATATTTGAACGAAAAAAAAGTTTCCAATACGAATTCAATTTTCAAATAAGGCACATTTTTAAGTTAGGAAAGATAATATTTTTTTTTTAACAAACCATTGAAGTTTCAAGCAAAAAGATCAATTTTCAACCAAGAATATTAATATAAATATTCAAAACTAGAGTATTTAATGTTTCAATGGAAAACATTAATTTCAAAGAAACAAACAAATTTCAACAAAATAGTCAAATAAAGACAATTAAAGCTACTTGTACAAACTTCAATGCTTTTTATTTAGTAATTTCCCAAAAATTCAACTCTATATCTTTTACTTTTTTCTTAATTTAAAAGCACACTCTCGAAAAAATTTCTGATTACAAAAAAAAATCCTCGACATGTCGAAAAAAAAACAATCTTTTTATAAGAAATGTTAAATTTTTTAATAAATTAAAATGAATTTTGCCATTAATCAATTATTTTTTTAAAATGTATATACTCAAGGTGTTGGAAATCCATTCACAATTTTATAAAAAAAATATTAGAAGGACAATAGTTTATGAGTAGACACCAACAAGCAGAGAAAGACCATTTAAAATTTGTTAAGATCTCCTGTACTCGTTTTTAAATGTACAATTAAAAAACTTTTTTAATTAGAGAAAAAGTTCTCATTTTATATTGGATAAGAACTTCTGTCTCCAGTTTTCACATTTTTAACAAGCTTTAAATCATTTTTTTAAAGAATATTTATAACCGGACGCTGCCCTGGAAACAGGTACATTATTTATTCACAAATAATTTTTTCAGGCGCTGTAATTTATTTAATTATTAATAAATCATGGATACACTGACTAATTTCAGAGAATTTATTGCACCATACAAATATTTTATTTTCAGATATCGTATATTTAAAATGAAAAAGTGGAAGTTTTTTGAGAACAGGGAAAAGGGCAAATATAAAAGTTTCCTAAAAATTGCAGGTAGAGCAGACAACCTGTCTGCATTAATAGAAAAATGAGCAAACAATTTACCTTCTTCACATCAACATGTTTTCCACGGATTTGATGATTTCGCTGGAGGCAGATCTTGTCGACTGGATCGTAATCGTCGAATTCAACAAAGCCGAAACCTCGCTTCTTGCCCGACTCCTTATCAGTTACAATACTGACAGAGTTGATTGCTCCAAAAGTTTGGAAGTACGACCGAAGATCTTCCTCCTCGTGATCGTCCTTCAATCCGCCGACAAACAATTTCTTCACGGTGGCACCAGCCTCCGGCCTTCCAATTTCTTGTCGTGGAACGGCTCTCTTGGGCTCAACAACTCGACCGTCGACGCGGTGGGGCCTATTCCGACACGAAAACAAATTTATTTTTAAGTTTTTTTGGTAAAGATTTTAGAACTCTTACAAATTTAAGTCGAATAAACAATTCTGACGAATGTAAGTGTTGTGCTAACCTTGCGCTTTGAGCATCATCAACCATTTGAGCTCTCGAGTAGGTGATAAATCCAAATCCCCTGGATCTTTTTGTCTTTGGGTCCTTCATCACGACAACATCGACAATATCACCCCATTGCTCAAAATGCTTCTTGAGCGAGTCATCGGTCGTCCTATAGTCCAAACCGCCGATGAACAATTTGCGAACATGCTCCGGCTCGTTTTTATTGCCGTCCTACAAACCGACAACAATTTGTTGTGTTGACATTTTTTAAAAATAAAATAAGAGGCAAAGTTGTTAGGCTCTAAAGCAAAATCAATACTAGGCCTCGGAATCACTTGAGAAATTTTTAAATCGTAACAATGCAGCATCAATTTTTAGAATCAGTAGCAAATATCGCCATATTGGATCTTGTGGTATTTTTAATATAGAATCTTTTAAAAATGGACAAAAGGATTTAAAATGCATTATTTTCGACAGTGACTGCAATAATTCTTACAAAAGCTGTCAAAAAATACAAATAACCAAAACAAAATTTGAATTTAAAAGCCGAAAGGACGATTTGATACACAAACGCTTGAATTTTCAACCCAAAAATATGTTATTGATTTCAAATCGTAGATTTCAAATTATTTATGTCTTACGGTCCAATCGTAAATCGAAAAAATAAATGAGTCAAAAAAACATGTTCTTCGAAACTCAGATATTTATTTAATAGAAACAACTGCTTTCAAAACTTCCTGACGTTTCAGTACACATGCGTACCTTTTTCAAAGGTTCTTAAACCTGAGTTGATAGTTTAAATAGTCAAACAGATCAATTTTCAGTCGAAAAAAAGGGAACATTTCAGTCAATAGTTTTAAGAAAATTAATTAAAATTTAGTCATTTTTTGAAGTCTCAAAAATTTTTTTCGAGACTTCAATCGATTACACTACATTT
>NC_046660.1:37541866-37547048 GCF_010883055.1 Belonocnema kinseyi | reverse complement strand
TGTAATCGATTGAAGTCTCGAAAAAATTTTTTGAGACTTCAAAAAATGACTAAATTTTAATTAATTTTCTTAAAACTATTGACTGAAATGTTCCTTTTTTTTCGACTGAAAATTGATCTGTTTGACTATTTAAACTATCAACTCAGGTTTAAGATCCTTTGAAAAAGGTACGCATGTGTACTGAAACGTCGGGAGGTTTTGAAAGGAGTTTTTTCTATTAAATAAATATCTGAGTTTCGAAGAACATGTTTTTTGACTCATATTTATTTTTTCGATTTACGATTGGACCGTAAGACATAAATAATTTGAAATCTACGATTTGAAATCAATAATCAACCGTCGAAGAAAGGATTGATTTGTTTCATCAAATCATTTTACAAAAATGTTTTCTACAAAAAATATAATTTCTACCAAAAAGTGAAATTTGTATAATTTTTTTTTTATCGAACAGATCAATTTAAGCCAAAAGCATGAATGTTTTTACAAAAGTTGGTTTTTAACAAAACAATTAGACTAAAAATTGTTGAATCCTCAACCAAACCGGATTAACACTCAGAATCAAACAAATGCATTTTTAATTACAAAAAAGGATGAATTATTAACCGAAAAGATGATCTTTCGACCAAAAGGCGAATTTTCTAAAAAAATATATCAATTTTCAACAAAGTTGCTGAATTTTCAAGTCAAAAGGACGAATTACCTACAAAAGGTTCGAATGATCGACCAAAAAAGATAATGTTTTAACAAAACTTAGGTTTAAACCAAAAATACGAATGCTTTAAAAAAGGACGTCTTCGCTCCAATAGCTTAATTTATACCCAAATAGTAACATTAAATATATATACACACATTTTCAACCAAAAAATTAAGTAAAATTGTAAATTAGACAAATTAATTCTAAAAACAAAACAAATTTATAACAAAAGTTATTAATTTTTTACGCAAATGCTGAAACCTCAAACAGACTAGATAACTCAGATAAAAACTGCATCTTTTATAATAAAAAAATGTAAGTTCAAACCAACAGCGTGAATATTAAAAAAAAAGTAACTCCTCAAACTAATAGTTTAATTAATGCCCAAATAGTAGCATCAAAAAAACATGGATTTTCCACTAAAAAATTAAGTCAAACTGTAAATAAGAAAAATTAACTTTAAAAATAAAACAAAAAATTGATAACAAAATAAATTGATTTTCAAGAAAACCGTTCAATTTTTGAAGCCAAAAGGACTAATTATTTACAAAAAGGTCACATAATTAACAAAAAATAATGGTTGATTAACAAACAACAACAAAAACATACTTTTCTACCTAAAAGTTAAATTTAAACCAAAGGTATGAGAATATTTAAAGAACAGGGAGTTCTAGAGATAATAGTTTAATTTGTACATAAATAGTTGAATTTTCAACAAAATAAATGCATTTTCAATTAAAAAGAAACAGTTAAATTGTAAATTAAAAAAAATTCTGAAAAAAAAAAAACAATTTTGCATAAACATATTTACGTCTTCATACAAAAGAGATGAATTTTCAACAACGTATGCAGATTTTAAACAACTGTTGAATTTTCGACACAAAAGAAACGGTTGTTTCCAAACTAATAGTTTAATTTATATCCAAAATTTGCATGGTGGACAAAAGATATGAATTTTCAACTAGAAAAAAATAAAAACCAAAACGTTGAAAATTCAACTTTTTCGTAGATTTATCATTCTAAATGAAAATGTAACCAGTTTTTCCAAACTGAAAACATAACTACTCCATGTTTGTTTAAAAATGTACACTTTGGACTGTTGAGTAGTCAACTATTTTGCTGAAAAATTGCCTTCTTGGCTCCAAAATTGACTGAGTGTACTGCAAAACATGTGAATGACAAATAAACTTCCGGCATTCGGTTTGTTTTCTATAATTTTTATGAGAAATTGAGATCATATTCTCTGAAGATAATTTCGAATTTTTTTAAAACCAACTTTACAAAATATGTATATTTCAATAGATTTGAATCAAATTTGAAGGAAACATTGCAATCAGCACGCTTTTCTAAAGTACGGGACAGAATGCCCTCATTCCCGGCGTCTTTTGTAGAGAATTCGGGTAGCTTGTAAACTACGAAGGAGAAAAAATTGTAACTCACAAAAGTAAAATCAATAGGAATCAAGCCATTCTCGAATATTTAATAAAAATCCTTTAGCTTACTCATTTTATTAACAAATCATAAATTTAACATCCCCAGTAAAATACAGATAAATCATGTATCTACTTTATTCACGCCGGCTAAATCGAGAAGAGTCGAAAATGGCGAAGCGTGGGTACGCCATTGATCAATCGGAACTTTCAAAACGCAAAAACGAATCTCGCAAGAGATTAAATTAAATAAAGGCTCAAATTCTCCCCAAAACATTATTTTCAATTAGCTAAACAGAAAAAAAAAGAACAATTATAAAGTAAAGTCCCAGATATGTAGAAATTATACGAACAAGCATTACATTTAAAGCTGAGCATTCCGATACTTTGAGGCTTACTTTCCAAAAAGGCTTTAATTTGACGCTGATAAAATAATAAAAACTGCATTTCAAGGAGAATCTAAACTCCATACGAGTAAAATTTAACCCTACTTGGAAAAAGACGCGCAAAAGCCCGAATTAGCCGACATTTTCTAGAATGTGGGCAGCATTTTTTTTCGGAACAAAAATCTATTATAGATACTTACATCGTGGTCCATCTTCACCATTTTTCCAGATCTTCTTTGATTTGACGTCTTGTTACAATTTCAGGCAAATTTTTGAGAAAATCAACTTCGATAGACTAATCGGAAAACAAGAGAAAGAGTGTACCCTGCGTCTCCTGTAGAGTAGAAGCACCTACGTCGTTCGTCGTACACGTCAATCGATCGACTCCTTTCTGTCACTCGTGTGAACCCTCTTTTCGGAAATAAGAAGACGCCATAGCCGCGCATGCGCTGCTTTAAACAGCGACTTTCAGATGGAATAAAACTAATCGAAGATTAGTCAAAAATGTCTCGGATTATTTTTTACAGCGATAATTTAGAAAGGGGGATTAAAATCACTGATATAAAGCTTCTTAAAAGCAAAATTCAAAAATAATTTGACTCCCCCATTTCCGGAAGTAAGGCATCAGAAATGCGACCTCTAGTGGACATTCGGACATTTTCGAGCAGACGACAAATCAGAAATCAGTATCACCATTTCGGATTGATATATGACGCTTTTCTTTGTCAAACAATAAAAGTAAATGCAATCGAGTATTTACAAACTAAGTGTTAAACCAAGTAAGTAATAAAAACTTCACAAATTTTTTGGCAATAAAAATATCATACTCTACTTTTGCAGGATAAAGAGAAAACTCAAATTGTAGAATACAAATTCTAACCTCTAAATGTCGCATTATTTTTCTTAATTGTTGCCAAACTTCTCAACGAGTTGTTGATTTTTCGTTAATCTTGTGTTATAGATATGCGGAAAAGGAACTCGATTCCGAAGTCGCAACGTTTTTTCCTGAAATAAAACCAGTTTTATTGCGAGAGGATCTTGGAAGCTAATGAAAACATCTTCGATTGTTGATTAAACTCGTGACAAATTTCCAAAAGTATTCGAAATGAACAAGAAAAGTAAAGTCAACGAGGACAAAACCAAACCTCATGGTTTTAAGAGGAAACTCCAGCCTGAAAAAATTATCGGCGCTACGGACTCTAGTGGAGAATTGATGTTTCTAATGAAATGGTAACTATTTTTATTGCATTGCATCATTCGTTAAATAGGCGTTTTCAGCAGACTTCACATTTTTTCCCCCTTTTTTAAAGTAATTTTTCCATTTTCCTCTGTTTTCAAGAGATTTCTTCATTTTTCGCTTTAATGAGAACCGAATTTATATAACCTTGTGAGAAAATTGAACTATTTTTGGTCAAAAATTACTTTTATCTTTACTTCGGAATGCATCTGGCTTAGTTAAAAATTCTTCCATTTCGTTAAAATTCAATTTTTTTGGTTAAAAATTCATCTCTCTGATTGAGAATGTAGCCATTTTGTTGAAAATTCGTTTCATTTTTGGTTAAAAATGAATCTTTAACAAACAATTCGACTTCCATTTTTTGTCGAAAATTTATCTTTTATAGGAGAAAATTAATCATGGTTAAAAAATCATATTCTTGGTTGAAAAATCAATTATATCGTTAGCTATTGAATTATTGTGTTTAAAAAATGTATATATTTTTAAGATTCTTCATTTTAGTTGAAAATTTATAACTATTTGGTAAAAAACTAATTATTTTGCTAAGAAATATCGACGCCTCCATTCAATATGAGTATTTGCTGACAGCGTCGTGGATGAGACTCTGCCCTGTGGATAAGCATAAGGAATTGGGTATTTTCACTTCAACCATCAGCTAACTTCACTTCGTTGAGTGCTAAAAGGAAAATAATGGACGAAATGCATGAGATAAAATCTGTTTTTTGTAATATCTTGGTAATGAATAATAATTGTTATCGTTTTATTATTTCATTGAATAGTTGTTAACAAATAAAAATTATTTTCCAAAGACACTCATTTAAAAAAATTAGTTTTTACAAAGTTATTAGCAAAATAGTGCAAAAATTGATCGAATCCCATGTATTTGCCCGGTTTTTTTTCTCCCCAGCACTCAACGAAGAATGGAGGCGTCGCGATATTTTCGAATTAATAATTAAACTATTTTATTCAAAATTAGTCTCGTTGGCTTCAAAATTCAAAAATTGATTATGAAATTTGAACAATTTTGTTAAAAAATTATGTATTTTGTTAAGAATTTTTATTATTTATTTGAAAATTAATCTTTTTGGTAGAAAATTCATATTTCTATGTTTAAAAGTCTTTGCTCTTTTTGAAAATTTGTCTTTTTGGATAGAATATTAATCTTTGTTGAAAATCCATCTATTTTGTTGAGTATTCAACTAATCTGTGAAAAATTCGTTTTTTTTGTGCTGAATTGAACTTACCAAAAATTTCTCCTTTTTTGTTGAAAAGTTTTTTTTTTTTAACTGAAAATTTAAATATTCCATTTTTCTTTGAAAATTGATCTTTTTGCAGTTCAAAATTCAGCTGTTTGCTTAAAGATTCAAGTATTTTTTAAAGTCGTATTTTTTTTATTCCTCTCTTTTGTTGAAAATTGATATTTTGGAATTTAATA
>NC_046660.1:37496588-37541766 GCF_010883055.1 Belonocnema kinseyi | reverse complement strand
TTTTTCTGCAAAGCTAGTCTCTTTGGCTTCAAAATATAAGAATTTGGTTGAAAATTTTAACTATTTGATTTAAAACTCATCTTTTCTTATAGAAAATTAGTTCTTATGGTCACAAATTCAGATTTCCAAGTTTGAAAGTGAACTGTTTTCTAAAGAAATTCAACTCCGAAGATTGAAAACTTTACTTTTTTATTGGAAAATTGTCTTTTTGGATAGAATATTAATTTTTGTTTGAAATCCATTTATTTGGTTGAGTATTCAACTATTCTGTGAAAAATTCGTTTTTTGCGTTGAATTCAACTTGCTAAAATTTTCTCCTTTTTTGTTGAAAAGTATTTTTTTTTTTACCGAAAACATAAATATTCCCTTTATATTTTGATAATTTACCTTTTTTTAGTTGAAAGTTTTGGTTGAGTTTTTAACTTTTTTGTTTGAAAATTCTACTATTTGTTTAAAATTTAATTATTTTGTTGAAAATTCAATTATTTTTTTAAAAGTAATCTTTTTTAATCGAAAATTCAATGTTTTCTAGTGAATTCGCATTTTTTACTTGAAAAATCCAAATTTGGTTGATTTTTTTTCTCTTGGATAAAAAATTCTTTATTATTGAAAAGGCGTCTTTTTGTTTAAAAAACTTAATCTTTTTCGGTAGAAATTGAATCTTTTTGTGGTTAAAATTAATCTGTTTTCGTTAAGGACTCAATTATTTTCTTGAAAATTCGTCTTTTTTAGTTGAATTCAACAGTTTTTGATAAACACTTAAATGTATTTTTTTGGGTTTGTTTGAAAATACTTGTTTATAAGTTGAAAATTCGCCTCTTTTTTCTTGAAAATTCATCTTTTCGAGTTTAAAAGTCATCTCTTTTCTAAAACAATCGACTTTTTAGCTTGAAAAGTCAATTCTTTGTTTAAAAATTAATTTCTCTGTAGAAAAATAATCTCTTTTGGTTGAAAATTCAACTTATTTTTTCGCAAATAAAATATACTACAAGTTTGTAATTTAGTTTAATATTCAAAACATGTTAAAAAGCCGTATTTTTGTTGAGTTAAACTGTTTTTTATTATTAATATTAAACTCTTTTTCGGTTGAAATACTGATTACTACATTTTTCGTTCAGAAATTTTTTTTTTTTTTGTATGAAAATGTTATTATTGGGTTAAAAGTTAAACCCTGTTTTTAAATCAATTTTTTTGGTTGAAGGTTCATTGGAAATTTGTATTTTCCTTGGATCAAAGTTTTGTTTTTGCTGAGAATTTAATTCTTGTTACAGTTGGAATTTTAACTATTTTGTTGAAAATTATTAGTTTTTTGTGTTGAAATTTTTTTTATTAACTGAAAGCGTAATTATTCCAGTTGAATATTTCATCAATTTGGTTAGAAATTCATATCTCTAGTTGAAAATTATTTTTTAAACCGAAAATTCAACTATTCCATTCTCGTTTGAAAAGTTATATTTTTTAATTGAAAATTCGTCGTTTCTGGTAGAAATATATTTTAATGGTTAAAAATTCATCTTTTTGGTTTAAAATTCAACAATTCCAGTTAAAGATTCGTAATTTTAGTTAAAAATTCATCAGTTAGTTGAAATTTTTTTTCAACTCAAAATTGAATTATTCTATTTTTGTTTGAAAATTGGTATTTTTTTACTTCAAAATTCAACTATTTGCTTGCAATTTTTTCCTTTTTGGTACAAAGTTGACATTTATTTTGTGAAAAACTCGCCTTTTTCGGTAAAAAAATTAATCTTTTTCTTTGAAAATTCATCTTCTTGGTTCAAATTCAAGTATTCCAGTTACATATTCATAATTTCATTTTAGAAATAACATTTGGATAGAAAGTTCCGCTATTTCAGTTGATGATTGGTCATTTTAGTTCATTATTCATCAGTTTGATAAAAATTAATTTTATTAAACTGATAATGTATTTATTCCATTTTTTTTGTAAATTGACATTTTCTAATTAAAAATTCAACTATTTGGCTGAAAAAAATGTCTCTTTTAGTTGAAAATTCAACTATTTCGTTGAAAAATTGTCTGGTTTGGTAGAAAATTAATGTTTTTGTTTTCAAATTAATCTTTTTTTTTTTTTTTTTGAAAATTCATCTTTTTGTTTGTAAATTCATGTATTTCAATGAAATGTTTATAATTTTCTTTGTAAATTGATCTTTTTTATTTGTAAAAATGAGACAAATGCGTTGGAAGTTAAACTCTTCAGTTAAAAATTGATCTTTTTGTTTTAAAATTGATATATTGCAGTTGAAGATTCATAATTTTAATTGAAAATTCATCACTGCAGGCTGGCCGCTGAACCGGGAAATTACAGGGAATTTTTTTACCACGAATTTTACAAATTTGTAGAAGAAAAATCTGTCCACATTCGATTTTAACCGTTTTTAAATAATTAGTGGAGTAGTTATGTTTTTAATTATGCTCTTATTTAGCTTACAATGCGTAATTCGAAATTTTTTTACTTTAACAATTTTCCATTTAAAATTTTTATTTCTCAGCTTACATTTTTAATTTAAAGAATTTTTAAATACTTTTTTAAAGACTTGAAAGTTTATAAACTATATTCTACTTAAAAGTAACTTCATAATAATATATTCTTAATTAAATGAATTTATTAAATTTAAAATATTGTTTTAGTTTAAAATATTCAATTTTTAACCCATTCAATTTGAAAATTTTAATTTAAAAAAAAAATTGATTAATTTTTTAAATATTGAGCAATATTTAAATTTTTATTTAAGACAAGTAAATTGAAATAAAATATTTAAAAGGAAAGACTCTTTAACTGAATTGTTTGACATAGAAAACCTGGAATCGTTAAAAGTTCGAAGAACCTTTAAACTTTGAATGTTACAGTTTTAATTGTTGTATTTGAAAAATAATTAATTGGTAAGTAAAATTTTTAAATTTTGATGTATAATTCACAAATGAACATTTGTAGAAAAAATGAATAGATATTTAGGAGTTTTAAAAAGATTAAAAATTATCATGCAATTTTTAGAAAGTTTTCTTAAATTCTTCTAGAATATTTTTTGAAAATTTTGTTTAAATCTTTGAAAAACTTTTTAAATATTCTCTTAAAATAATTTTTCAACCTGAAAAGTTATTTTTAATTTTCCTAGAAATCTTAAGAGAATGTTTTTATTCTTTTGAAGCATTTCACAATTCTTGAAAAGAATATAATTTTTTTGTTTAAAATACAAATAATAAATGTTCAATTGTTATTTAGACATCCAAATTGTAAAGAAATTTTCTAAAATTTGCAGGATATTCTGAAAATTGTAGGAAAAATTCAATTAATTTTGACAGATATTTAGAAGTTCTGCAAACATTTCTCAAGATTTTTAAATAAAATTTTGAAGCTTTCTAAGGACGTTTAAACTACTTAAAAAGAAAATAATTGAATTTCTTATTTAAAGAGTGTTCAGATAAAAAATTTTCAATTTTTCAATATTTGATGTTTCTAGCTTAAAGTTCCTTAAAATTATATAAGTTTAAAAATTTTCAAGTTCATTGATTGATTTTTTAATTTAGAGCATTGAAAATGATAACGTGGATTTATATTTTTTTATATTGAAAAATGTTCGTACCCTCAATTTTATACGCGTGAATTATTGAGCATTTGAATACAACATTATTTATTAAAAACTTTTAAATTAAAATTTTTAAAGTTCAAAATTTAACAGTTCCAATTTCAGTGCTTTCATTTAAAGCTCAGTTTTTATTACCTCAAGTAGAAAATTTGGTAGCTTTAGTGTTCTATTTTAAAAATTGTATTGGCCGTGAACAATTTTTGCGAACCGGGAATTTATTTCGTCGATGAAAACGGCCACCCTGTCACTGGTTAAAAAACTGTTTTTTTAATTTTATGAAAACTTAATTTCTACTGAAAATGTAACTATTCCAGTTTTGGTTGCGCAATTTTTTATATAGTTCGATTTGATTGTTTTAAAAAATGCGAAATATTTGAGTGATTCCGTACCAAAAAAAATTATATCTGGAAGAAAACCTGGAATTGACAGGAAACCCCCCCCCCCCAGGATTTAAGTAGACGCTCTGTAATGTGAATTCTGTTTTAAACTTTTTGGAAAATAGGCGCCTTCTTTAGTAAGCATTGTTTAAACCCTCTAAATATTATTTTTTTAGGAAAGGAACAGAGGAAACGGATTTAGTAACAGCAAAAGAAGCCAATCTTCTCTGTCCACAAACAGTAATACAGTTTTACGAAGATAGACTTACGTGGAATACCACTAAACCAAATTCCAAGTAAGCTGTGAATAGTCCTTTTAAGAAATGGACAGGAGATCTAGTAATAAATATTGTCTGAAAGGGATTTGACTGAATGTTAGATTACAGATTACTAATGAATTATTGATGTAAAATATTTTGATAAGTAGTTATTAATCTTTCTTTGAACTTGGTCGAGGTGAAGAATGATTTTCTCGTAATTATATTCACCGATATTTTGTATTCAACCTATTCGTTTCATTCAGCATGGGAAAATCCGTCTCAACTGGTAAATTTATTTATACAGAATGCTAACGTTTCAATCCGAAGTAGTAAACGTGTAAGTTACTTATTTTACTTTAATTGAAAATACAGATAAGTTCTTTTAATACTGTTTTCTGTATCGTCTATATTTTTGATATTGAAACATTGTACATAAGCATTAAAGTACAACCGATGTTAGAGTTTTTATGGGATTTTAAGGGGAGTGCCACTAGTTTTTACAATTTTTCAAGCAGTTCTTACTGTTGCTTTCAGTTAATTTAATCTGCAGCACACATTTCTTGAAATGATTTTTCTTTTCTTCATTCTTTTGATAAATTTTCTGGCAATCTCAGCTAGTTACCTCGTTTCATACCTCTAGTCTTATTGCAGTATGAATGATTGAAATCTATGATTTCGATATTAACTATGTACAAGGTTTAAGAATTTCCAAATAGATGTTTCCAATTGTCCGCAACTTTTGAAAAATACACTTGACTTGGCGCGATATCTTCCTTGGTAAACGACGTTCTATACAGAAAAATTAAAGACATTAACTAACTGCTTCCGTATATTCTTCTGTTTAGACCAAACGATATTTAAATAATGTCCTACTGATTTAAGAAGAACTCTCTGGTTAACAAAGTCTGCGCCTGAAATTAAGTAGAAACATAAACTCTTTTCTATATTTTTTAAAGACATGTTTCGAATAGTTTGTCTCTGCATATTTATATTTTTAAGCACTATTCTTAAGGCAATTTGTATGAGTGATGAAAGATGAAAATGCGAGTGAAAAATTTTAAGAAAATCTAGATTAGGACAAAGAGATCTGGATTTTTTTAATGCAAAGGTACCAATCAAAACACAGTTATGAGTGTTAAATTTTTAGCATGAAGATTCTGATTTGTTTGCATTTAATTTTCCAAAATTTGAGGCAGAAATGTTCCTGCTGAATGCCGTCATTTACTTGTAACTGTATTTTGATTGGTTAATCAATCCTGTTAATTCTGTGAGAACTGAGGCGGAATAGTAGAAAAAAATCAATAAATAGATATATTAAAATGAAAATTGAAATCTTGTGAATGTAACTACAAATGAGATAGATTTTATTTTACTATCTTTATTTATTATTCATTAGTAACACAAAATACGTACGTCAGCTTAAAGTAAATACTTAAAATATTAATAACATGCAGTTCACATATTGTCGTAGATGCTGAAAATTTTTCATACGCACAAACAGTATTTGTATTTTATAATTAAGTATATCTCATTTTAACAGCGTGATTACTTTTAATAGTTTGGCTAGTGTTTTTGGCATTTCACATTAAAAACAGTGTTAATTCAATAAAACAATTATCACTTAATTGATTTTACTATTTAATGCCCTATTTACAGAAATAAAAATCAAACAATTCAAGGTATAAAAATTTTAACTAGTTTGCGTTTATTGAATCAAAACCGAAATTAGACTAGGTTTCAGTCAAAAACGGGGTTGCTACAGGTCAAGGAATTCTGGAAAGTCGTGTAATTTTAATCTCGCCGGAAAAAAATAAGTTTAGGAATCATCCACTAATTATGTGAGAAGATTTTTGTTTTTTAAGAAAACAGTGATTCAGGTACGAAATTAAATTTTCAAATTTATTAATTTTTTAAAACGAAAAATGTCTTATCCACTATAAAATTTGACTTTTTAACAAAATACTTGAATTTTCGACCTAAAAAGATAAATTCCCAACAAAAAAGTGGCATAGTTGATATTTCAAACAAAAAAAATGAAATTTAATATAAAAAAAAAGAATTTTAATATACCAAAAAGACAAATTTTCAACAAATAAAAAAGTTACATTTTCAGTTAAAAAATTAATTTTATGCCAAAACAAAAGTTTTTCGACTGAAAGTTAAATTTTTAACTAAAGCATAATAAACTTTTTACCAAAGAGATGAATTTTTAAATAAAAATATAAATCTTCAAGAAAAAAAATGGTTTCTTAACAAAGTCATTAATCGTAAAAAGTTGAATTTTCTCTTTAAAAAAATTCAGTTGACTTTTCACCATCAAGATATGAATTTTTAAACAAGAAATAAGTTTCTACGAAAATAAATGAATTTTCACTCCAAAAAGACGAAGTTCGAACTAAAGAAGATGAATTTTTAAAAACAATTTTTTCAATTGAACATTCATTCAGAAATTATTTCAATTCATTTTTCAACACCAAAATATAAAGTAAAATTTCTACGAAATAGTTAAATTTTCAACAAAACAGACTTTTTAACCAAAAAGTATGACTTCAACAAAATTGTTGAATTTTCTACCAAATAGTTGCATTTTTATCCAAGAAAGATTTAATTTCTGCTGAAGCAGGTAAATTTGAAAATAAAAAAAGACGTTGAATTTTCAATCAAACAGTTGTAATTTTATTTAAGAAAGATGACATTTCTTCTAAAACAGATGAATTAAATTTTTAACAAAGCAGTTACATTTTTGTCCAAGAAAAATAAAAATTCTACTAAAAGTGGTGAATTTTTAAACAAAAAATTAATTCTCTAGGAAATAATTTAATTTTGAACAAGATAGTTGAATTTTTCCCCCAAAAAGGATGACTTTTTAAGAAAATTGCAAATTTTGCAACCAAATCATAAAATTTATAACTGAAAAGATAATCTTCAGACAAGAATGTTTGCGAATTTGCAAAAATGATTTATTGGAGTGTACGCTCCCTTACATGCATATAATTTTATAACTTTTTTGGTTGAGAACTTTTCTCGTGAATGAGAATTTTCTCATTTTGTCGACGGTTCAACACTTTTGTTACGAAGTCATTCTTTTTTATTTTGGAAATTCATCTTTTTGGGTTAAAAATTAAATTGTTTTGGTAAAAACCATTTTTTTTATTCATCTGTTTGGTTTCATCAATTATTCCGTTATATATCAAATACATACGTCAAAAAATATTTTATTCATCTTTTTTGGTGCAAAATTAATTTCTTTTACTGAAAATATTTTATGGAAAATTGATCTTTAATTTGAAATTCAACTATTTGATTAAAAATTCACGTATTTTATTTAAAATTCGCCTTTTTTGGTAGAATAATAATTTTCTAGTTGAAAAATTAATCTTTTGATTTGCAAATTAATTTCTTTCGTTGAAAATTTAACTATTTTATTAAAAATCTCTCCATTTTGTTTGAAGATTCATGTATTGTTGAATACATGCTGTTTTTTGTAGAAAATTGATCTTCTTGGTTGAAAAATCAACTATTTGTTTCAAAATTAATTTTTTTATGTTGAAGATTCATCATTTTAGATGAAAATTCTTTTATTTTTGTTCTAAAAATTGAAGTATTTTGTTAAAAATCCAACTTCTTGGTAGAAAATTAACCTTCCTGATCAAAATTGTATATTTTCGGATAAAAATTAACGATTTTCTTGGACATTTGTGTTTTTTGGTTCAAATTTTATTTTTTATAACTGAAAATTTAACTATTCTACTTTTGCTTATTTCAAATTACTGACTCTAAAAGAAATTATTTCTTTCATTTTTCCTCGTAACTTTTTTGAATCAGAAGAATTTTGTTTTAAATCAAACAAATAATTTCTTTAAATTAAAGAAATTACGTGGCGTCATTTATTAACCCAAAAAAAATTTCTTTTAATATAAAAATATTTTTATGTTCAATCAAAAGAACTTAGTCAAAAAAAAATGCTGTTTTTTTTTTAATTTAATAAGAACTTTTTTCTGGGTATAATTCGATTTTTTGGTAGAAAATCCCTTTTTTTTAACAATAAATTCAACATTTTTTTTCTTTATTGTTCAAAAAATCTTTTTCGGGTGAAAATTTAACTTTTTATAGGAAATTCCTCTTTTTAGTTTAAATAGCAATTTTTTTTTTGTTTATGATTGAACTAGTTTTTTGAAATTTTTTATTTTTTGGTTGAATAAAAATTTTTCTTAAATGAAAATAAAAATATTTTTGGTTTAAGTGTATCATCATCTCTTTGGTTGAAAATTCCTTTTTTTATAATACAAATTAATATTGTTTGAACCGAAAATGTAATTATTCCATTTTTGGTTCAAAACCGGTTTTTTTGTTTAATTGAAATCTCAAATATTTGTTTGAAAATTGGCCTTTCTAGTAGAAAATTTATCTCTGGTTGGGAATCAGTTTTTTTATATATATAATTTTTTTAACTGCAAATTGATCTTTTCCATATGAAACATCATGTATTTTGTGGAAAATTCAATACCCCTTTTCCCAATCGTGTTACGCGATTTGTAGATAACTCCTTATAAAGTTCAGAATGACTGCTGTCACTAAAAGTCTTTATAATAAACTTAGAAAAAAAACCTTTTTTTTTATTCAGATTATTGATCTAGAAGAAAAATATATAACGGTCAGGGAATTTTGAAATTAGGATTTTGTAGCAACCCTGAAAAGGTACAGTTTCTTAACAAAAAGACTAGAGAAGAAATAATCAAGATTTCTTATAAATTGATTTAGAGTTTCAAAATGTTTAACCTTTTAGTTTTTAAGAATTTTGAACCTTTACTGAAAAAATAATTAATTATGAATTATTAATTCAGTAACTGAGTAGGAGTAATTGCGTTGCGTGGATTTTCAGATGTTTCACTACCACTACTACTGAGGTGAGAATATTTTGCCAAAGGTAAGTTAGTTGCAAAATTCATCGGAATACAGGTGTGATTTGTGATGTTTCCAGAAGTATCTTTGAATAAACAAAGTCTACAAAAACTTCCAATTCCATGAATAGGTAAATTGACCAAGCCGCTGGACATTGCGTAATTTCTGAAATCAGAAAACAGAGATTTTTATTTTTTAAATAACAAAATTTGATTAATTATCGTATAATAATAATAATATTAATTATCTATAATATAATTATTTTAGATTGTTGATAGTCTCATAAAGTTAAATATAATTATTTAATATTATCTAAAATTATTTCAATTCCAATTATATAATTTTTTTTAATTCGAAGTTTATTCGCCAAATAATTTCCTAATAGACAATGATCAACTTTTAGAGGCTTCGTAATAATATTAATTAATCAGTCCTTACAATTCTAGAACCATAATCTCCTAAATGAAGGATCGCGTGACTTCTTTTGTATTTAATCTGAAGGGCCAATTGCTCCCACAAATGAGAAATATCTTCTTTTATATTAGGTCCGTATAAGCCAGTAGAAACGAAATATTATCTCAAAAAAAAAGAAGGCAGCAAGATTAATAACTGAATCTGGTTTTATTCTCAAACCAGTAAAAGATTAAATATTCTTTTACTGCATATTTTGAAAAATTTTATTTTTTGTTAACTAATAAACCGTCGCGTAGTTAAGAAAGTATAGCGTTTCAAATAAAATTTGGCACTACTTTCAAATGTGCCCCTTTAGAGAAACATTTTTTCCAAAAGCTAAATATTTTTTCAGATAATTTAAAAATTTGGATTCAAACCAATGAATACAAAAGGTCTATTTTTATCCTTGAATTTGACCAAAATGGTGTACAAAAACGTGATGAAAACGTAATCCGCTTTGTGTAAAAAAAATCCTTGAAAACCCCGGGAATTTTGATTTCAATGTCTGGATTTTTCATTCAATTGTAATAAAATTAATATTAAGTGTTTTGATACATTTTTAGTATTTATATGATATTGTAAATATAAATATTTTTAAATCAAAGAGAAGCAGATTTACCTTTTGAATTTAATATATCAAAACTAATCAAAAATCTGTTATATAGAAACTGTAATTATGATTTAGAAGAGATTTATGTAATTCTGAATTTGAAAAGGAAATATGCAAAAAGAATTATTATATTTCTAACTTTGAACACGAGATTTTTTAAATGAATAATAATTTTGAGGTGGTTGAGGTAATTTATCAAAAAAATTATAATTCTCAATTAAACTTTGATTTAAAACAGAAGTATAATGAATTATATTTCTGACTTGGAACAGTAATTTTTCGAGAAAAGGGATAATTTTTAGTTAAAAAAGGAAATTGTCCGAAGAATTTAAATGTAATTCTGAATTGGATCAGCGAATTAACAAAAACATATATAATTCAGATCAAGAACATCGAATTTCCCAAAAGAATTATAATTCTAGAAGCACAAAATTTCGAGAAGAATTATAATTCTGACTTGGAACAGGGAATTAAAAAAAATTTTATTTGTAAGAGGAAATTTTCCAAAAGAATTAGCATTCTGACTTGGAAGAGGAATTTTCTTAACGAATTTTGAATCTTATTTGGAACAGGGCATTTTCTCATAAAATTACAATTCTGGCTTAGAAGAAGAAATTTTCGAGAAGAATTATTCAGATCTGAAACGAGGAATTTTCCAAAAGTATTATAATTATGCTTTGGAACAGAGAATTTCCCGAAAGAGTAATGAGGAAATAATTAGGAAGTAATTAAAATAATTCGAAATTTTATTACAATTCTGGTTTGAAAGAGGAAATTTTCGAAAAGAACTTGGAACAGTGTAGTTTTCAAAAGAATTATAATTGTGACTGAGTAGTACAGTAAATTTTACAAAAAAATTATATCTGAATTAAAAAAAAAAAAGAAGAATAATGAAGTATATTCCTGTTTTAGAAAATTGATTTTTGAGAAAAATGATAATTTTAAGTTGGAGCAGGAAATTTCCTAAAGTAATTATATAAAATTCAGAATTGGATCAAAAAATTTTCGAAAAAAGTTATTAAGATCTGCAACAAGGAATTTTCCAAAAGAGTTGTAATTCTGACTGGGCTAGAATTTTAATTCTAACTTGGTTGAGAAAAATTTTCGAGAAGAATGGTAATTCTGATTATGAGAATAATAATTTTAACTTTGTTCCATGAATTTTCCAAAAGAATTATACCTGGATTTAAAAAAAAAGTATAATGAGATCTATTTCTGACTTGGTACAATGAATTTTTGTGAAAAATTTCAACTTTTTGTGGAGCAGGAAGTTTGACAAAGTTTGGAACATATTTTAATATTTTATATGTAATTCTAAACTGGATCGGTGCATTTTTAAAGCAAAATTATAATTAAGATCTGAAACTAAAAAATTTCCAAAATAAATATAATTCTAGTTAGGAAGAGTTATTTCTCGGAAAGAATTATAATTCTGACTTATAACAGAATACCTTAAAAGGATTTAAAACAGGGAATTTGTCAAGAGAATGTATACCTGGACTTTAAAAAGAAGTATAATGAAGTATATTTTGGGCTTGAGACTGTAAATTTTTGAGAAAAATTATTATTTTATTTTGGGAAAGGAAATCAATGAATTAAATATATATATATATATATATATAATTCATGTCTAAAACAAGGAATTTTTCAAAAGAATTAAATCTGGATCGAAAATAGAAATATAATGAAGTTATATATAATGTGTGTGTGTGTGTGTGATAAGGGTGTCCCAAAAATTTAAATTTCGATTTTTTGTGATACCCCCCCTCCATTTTGTTCGTTTTCCGGAAAAAGAAATTCCGTATATTTTTTTCAACGTAAACCCATGTCCCCGAGATTTTGAAATTAACATAGGGTTTTAAATGGAAAAAGCATGATTTAAAAGAAAAATGGCTTTTAATTTTGACATGCCCAAACCCCTTTAATTGTGCCCGGAAAATGCCCCAAAAACTGCAAAATAGCAGTTTTTTTATAAAATTCATGCTAAAGACGGTATTTAAAAAAAATTCAACATGATTTATTTTTATTCGATAATTGACGAGTTTTAAAGTATATTCTGAATAACTTTAAATTGTTTAAATAATTATTATTTGTTTAAAAAAAAATTTTCCCCCTGTAAATCGTGAAAAGTCTGAAGTCTGAAGTTAATGACACAATTGAAGGAATTTAAGAGTAATATTTTTTTCTACAGAATATTGATCAATTTTTTAAATCATTTTAATTTATATATATATACATCATATAAAAAGAGTGTTGGAACAGTCCATTTTTGAGAAAAATTATAATGTTTTTTAGAAAAGGAAATTTCCCGAAGCAATTATATTTTATTCTGAATTAGATCAGTAAATTTAAAAAGAAAATTATAATTCAGATCTGAGACAAGGAATTTTTCAAAATAATTATAATTCTACCGGGAAAGAGGAAATTTTCGAGAAAAATTCTGAATTCCAACAGTGAATGTTTCGTAAAGGATTATAATTTTCACTTGGATCAGGAAATTTTCGAAAAGAATTAGGATCCTGATTTGGAATACGGAATTTTCCATAAGAATTATACCTGTATTTAAAAAAAGAAGTATAATGAAGTGTATTTCTGACTTTGAACAGTGAATTTTGAGAAATATAATTTTTAAACATGTATTTAAAGATATTTCCCAAAACAATCATTTGTTATTCTGATTTGGACCAGTGAATTAAAAAATATGTATAATTCAGATGTAAAACATGGATATTTCCAATATAATGATAGCTCGGACTTAGAACATTACATTTTCCAAAAAAATTACAATTCAATTTGGAACGAAGAACTTTTGTAAAAGAGTAATATTTCTGATTTGGAACAGTGAATTTTCCAAAAGAATAAAAATTTTCACTTGAAAGGGGGAATTTTCAAAAAGAAGTATGAGTCTGATTTGGAACAGTGAATTAAAAAAAAAACATAATTCATATTTGAGACAAGGCATTTTCCAAAAGAATTATAATTCTCGCCTGGAAGAGGAAATTTTCGAGGAGAATTATAATTCTGACTTAGAATAGTGAATTTGGAACGTGTAATTTTCGAAAAGAATTAGGATTCTGATATGGAACAGGGAATTTTCCAAAGGAATTATACCTGCATTTGAAAAAGAATGATAATGAAGTGTATTTCTGACTGAACAGTCAATTTTTGGGAACTATAATTTTTTTAAATATGCCTAAAGAAGAATTACAATTCTGACTTGATATTTTAAGTATTTTTCAAAGGAATTCAAATTCTAAGTAAAACCATGGAAATTTCAAAAAGATAATTACCAAACCAAAAAATAAAAAATGAAAATAAATGGGAATTTAAAATCATCCGTCAAGTTACTAGTAGCCCCTGATAGTGGAATAAAAGAATTTTTATAAGAAAAAAATGGGTAGAATTTTGTTGATGGAGCATTATGAATGAATAATGGACAATAATAATTGTATTAGTATATCAGAAATTGTAAA
The DNA here is from genome assembly GCF_010883055.1 of Belonocnema kinseyi. Classification (NCBI taxonomy): domain Eukaryota; kingdom Metazoa; phylum Arthropoda; class Insecta; order Hymenoptera; family Cynipidae; genus Belonocnema; species Belonocnema kinseyi. Next base: position 37,528,089 of record NC_046660.1, on the reverse strand, counting down.
CAGATCAGAGTAAGTGGGACCAAATGGATCTGAGAATTAAGAGTAAGGTGTGCCAACTGCGAACTGACGAGTGTGGTAAATGTAACAACAATAGGGGTAGCCTCATCATCACCCCCTCAACTCAAAGCATATGTTGCTTCACGCAGCAGCCCAAGGACCCTTCAGTGCCCCAAATGCCCCCTGCTAAATCATTATCTTGTCATCCTTGATGTATCGCTCACGCTCCTTTCAAACTCATTCTCTCTTTATTATCTAAACCTTTAGAAACAACCCTCTTTTCCAGGCAATCGCTCCGACTAAGTGTTCTAATTCAAACAACATCTTATTTTTACAAAACAAAAAATGAATCTTTCGAGCCCAAGATTTATTCAAAATAAGATTAGATTTTTACTTTTCAATATTCTTCTTACGTTTATTTATAATTATATTTCGTTTTAAATTCCTGTTTGTTTGAGTTGCTTCTTTTAAATAATTTACGTAAATTATTATTAAATTGATAATGTATATAAAATACTTTGGGATAATTTTAATTCTTCAAAAATGAGAAATAGAATGAAATTATTAATTGATAACTAATATTCTTGAAATAAAGAAAAAACCTTTGACCTTTTTGACTTCTAATATTAGTTTCAGCGGGCTCAATAAAAATAATGAAATTTCTCAAATTTATTATAATTACAATTTATTTTTAAATTTTAAGCATGATTGGAGTCTTTAATCTTTTTGGTTTATTAAATAAAGAAAGTATGAATTATTTTTAATCTTTATATAAAAAATAGATGTGTCATGAAAATCTTGAAAGCATTGTTGTCGTTTTTCCTCAATGCGGATTAGTTAATTTAAAAACTCGAGGGAAAGAATATTACCAAATTCACACACATTAATAATTCATTTTCGAACAATAAAAAGGGAATTTTTAAGAAAATAGTTAAATTTTCTACAAAACTGACGAATCTTTGATAAAGAAAATTAATTGTCAACAAAAAGTGTAATAGTTGATATTTTCAACGAAGAATATTTTAATTTTTAATTTTTTTAAACTGTTAAATTAAACCAAAAAATACAAATTTTCAACAAAAGTGTTGAATTTTCAACCAAGAAAGATTTTTCAATCAATAAAGAAAAAAATCTCATTCAAAATATTGAGTCTTTAAGTCATAAATACGAATTTTTGAAAAGAAAGTCGAATTTACAACCTAAAAATATGTATTTTCTACGAAAGTAATTGAGTTTTCGACTGAAAAAGGACGAGTCTTCAACAAAAAAGTGAATTTTCAACTGAAATAGATCACATTTTAATCAAATATTTGAATTTCCAACGCACAATATGAATTTCATACCATAAAACGAAAAGTTGTCAACGAAATACTTAACTTTTAAACCAAACAGATGAACTTTTAACTAAAAAGATTAGACGTTCCTAAAAAAAGATTGATACCAAAAATGGAATAGTTAGATTCTTAGTTAAAAAATTAATTTTCATTAAAAAACAAAAAAAATTTCAACCGAAAAGGTAAATTTTCTACCGAAAAAAAAAACAAATTTCCAACAAAAAGTAGAATGGTTTAATTTTAAGTTAGAGAAATAAGTTTTTAATCAAATAGAATATATTTGCAGCGAAATAGTTAAATTTTCAACTAAGCAGATGACTTTTGAACCCAGAAGATTAAATGTCTACCCATAAAAAAATCGACGAAAAATAGAAGTTACATTTTTTGTCCAAAAAATTTTTTTTTATTAAAAAAAATGTCAACCAAAGAAATGAAATTTCAACCAAAAAGATCAATATTCTACCATAAAAGGACAAATTTTTGATCAAGTAGATACATTTTCAACTAAAGCAGATCAATTTTCAACCAAAAATAGAGTTTCAAAACTATTCAAAATTACACCTATTTCAAAAAATAGTTTTAAATTTTAAGAGCTTAAACTATAAACTTTCAAAATTAAACAGGTTGGTGAATTTTAAATTGTATACGTTTACAAAATAGAATTAGATTTTTTTAAACACACACAAAATAATAAATTCATTCAAGCACGTGTGCGAACCACAACCTTAAGGAAGAGAGCATGTCGCTATACGCTGATAATACTGTCAGAGGCTCAGTGTGAGTGTAAGAGCGAAGGATGGAGAGAAAGAGAGGGAGAAAACGAGCGACAGAGAGAGTGGCGAAAGGAATAGAAGTGGAAGAAGCGAAGGAGAGGTAGAAGGGGAGAGGGATTGAAAGAGTCAGTCAGTGGGAGAAGAGAGGGAGAGAAGAGGATGCGTTACCTTCGAAGCGTCAGCCTCCAAGCGTCAGCCAGTTTTGCGAGTTCAAACCGTTCCATAAGAAGTTCACTTCAATCAAATTAAAATTAAAATGGTATGAAAGCCAATGTAACGATATTTAATATTTATTGTAATTTATCATTATTATGCATATCTTATAGTACTTGAAATTTAAGCGCGTATTTTAATTTCATAATTAGGCAATCTAAATCAGAAATATGTAATATGCGGTTTATAATCCTTTTCTAGAACCCGAAAAAGTAATAATTATTAATTGTTATAAATATTGAATTAATGTTACATTGATACAGAATACTGATATAAGATATTCATGAAGGATTTGATTTCTCACAAAAGAATACGATAAGACTTGTATTTTTTTGAGGTAGGGACACTAGTCAATAGAAAATAGTATGTAATCCAGTTTAAGGCTATTTAGCGACACATCACACCCCACTTGTCGAGTTTCATCCAATCACAGTCAACCCCTCAGGCATTATTGGGTATTTTTCGGCCTATCGAGCAATCATTCGAGTGCTTCGACTCATTGCTCGATAAACCGTAGATAAAAGTGGGATAAACGCATTCCACTTGTACTCGAGGATTTATATTTGTTCGCTACTGGCAGACAGGTGTACTTCAATCACTAATACACTGCGATATTCCCACGAGAATCTATCAATTTTCACTACTCTGAAAAACTAAAAACATGTTTTTTTTCTTATTGTTTAATTTTTTAATTCGGATTGAATATTTAAGTCACATTTTTTTTACTTTATTAGCCGTATTTATTTCAGAGGCGGTGGAGCCGAAGGGGAACTGTCGATGCACCTCCCCCCTATCGAATAGGGAGGGGCAAATAATCCCCCCTCTCTGAAATCGAATGATTAAATTCATCGGATCGTTTCCGTTTTTTTTTTAATCCACCTGAGATCTTTGTGAAATCTTTTAATTATGTCCGAAATCTTTGCGAAATATTTGAAATCTATATTTGGAAATATCTGAGAAATACTTGATATTTGTGAAATTATTGAAATCTTTGTGCACTATTTGAAATATATCCGAAATCCTTGTAAAATGATTTAAGTATATGTGATATCTCTGAAGTCTGTCCGAAATCTTCGTAAAATATTTCAAATCTGTTTGAAATCATTATGTTCTTGCTGAATTACTTGGAAATATTTGTGAAATATTTTTGAAATATTTGATAATATTTGTGAAATTATTGAAATGTTTGTAAAGTCAAAATTTTGGAGAAATCTTTGGGAAATTATTAAAACCTTTGAACAATCTTTGAAATCTTTACGAAATTTTTGAAATCTTTGTGAAATCATTAAAATTTGAAATATTTTCGAAATATATATTTATTATTTATTAATCACTACTTATTGTTGATTCAATAATGATTATTTATTTAAAAAATTTTAATAGTATAATATTATACTATATACCATTTGTGCCATTTAATTTTATAAGTATATTATATAAGTTATCCTTTTGGAAAATTTACTTTTCTACGTCAAAATTATCATTCTTCTACAAAATTTCCTCTACCAAGCGAGAATTATAATTCTTTTGAAAAATTCTTTGCCTCAGATATGAATTATATAAGAAATTTTGTAATCCACTATTCCAAATCATTCTCACACTTCTCTTCGAAATTTCATGTTCCATGTTTAAATAATTGTAATTCTTTTCGAAAATTCCCTGGTTCCAAAGTAGAACCATAATTCTTCTCGAAAATTACCCGATCAAAGTGACTATTGTAATTTTTTTGGGTAAATTCCATGTTCCAAATTAGAATTATTAATCTTTTCGAAAATATTCCGTTCCAAGTGAAAATTATAATTATAGTGGAAAAATCACTTTTTCAAGTCAGAATCATAATTACTTTCGAAAATTCTTCGTTCCAATTGAAAATTCTTATTCTGTGGGAAGTCACTGTTGCTAGTCAGAATTATATCTAATTCATCTAAACAATTTCCCGCTCCAAGTAAATATTGTAATTCTATTGAAAAATTCAATGTTCCAAGTCAAAATTATAATTCTTCTCGAAAATTTCCTCATTCAAGTTGGAATTATAAATTTTAAATTTGTGATTAACATATAAAAATTAAATTGCAAAAAGCGTAATAATGAAATAATTCTTCTTTTCATGATTGAACAAACTGCGAGAGTAATAAAATACCAAAACGCTTTTAAACTAAAATAAAAAAACAATAAAATGAAAAATCTCGATCACTGAATTAATTTTTTTTTTATTTTCCGGATTGTCCCGCTGAACGAAATTCCTGTCCTATTCCCGGTCATCCCGATTTCCGATAATAAAAATAGTTAAAAAAAAAGGGTTTACCGGTATTGTTGATCAAGGTGTGCCTTTTCTATCCTTTTATCTTTGGCTCTTCGGTTCTGAAACCATATTTTAATTTGGGTTTCAGTAAGTCTCAAAGATGCTGCGAGTTCAAATCGACGACCCCGCGAGATATATTCTCCTCGTCGATATTCAACCTCGAGATGTAACGTTTGTTCTCCACTGAATGTCGTTCTTTGTCTTCTGGGTCTTCCCTCTTTTCTCCTTCTTCTTGCGACTGTAAATATACAAAATTTGACTGAAAAATTAATCATTTATACGCAAAAAAAATATGGCCAAAATTCTCTAAAAAGCAGGGAAAATAGGGCAATTTTTTCACGAAAATAGGGGGGGGGGGGGGGACAAAAACGAATTTTCAACAAAGGTCGAATATTCAAATTCAAAATAATTAAATTCAACTATTTAAAAGTTAAATTAAATAGTCGAATCTTCAACCCAAAATTTTTAACTACATAGTAGAATTATCGACCGACTAAGGTGAATTATCAACCAAATAGTGAATTTAAAAAATTTATCAACGAAACAATTGGATTTACAACTAAATCGATGAACTTTAAAGCAAAATGACGTAATTTCAACAAAATATATAAATTTGTAACTAAATAGTTGAATTTTGAACTTAAAAAAGATGATTATCGTCGCATTTTTAAACAAGAAAGAAAGACAAAAGTAACTGTTGCATTTTTAACTAAGCAGTTAAATTTTCAAACCAAGAAGACGAACGATATACAAAATTTTTAACACAATAATCAAATTTTAAACAAAATAATTAAACATTCAACCTAAGAGATGAATTTTGAATTGAATTCAAAAGACAAATATTCAATGAAAAAGTTGAATTTTCAACCAAGAAAGACTTTTTAAGTCAAGAGAGAAAAAAAAATTCAACCCATTTGTTAAAATTTCAAGACTACAAGGCGATTTTTCTATCAAATAGTTGAATTTTCAATCCGCAAATATAAATTTTCATTAGAAAAGTCCATTGTTAAGCAAAAATTTGCATTGTCTACCAAAATAGTTCAATTTTAAACCTAAAAAGGCGAATATTCTAAAAAACAATTTAATTATTAAGAAATTAGGTAAATTTTTTAAATAATATAATTTTTAATTGAATAATTAAATTTCCAACATAAATGGCAAATCTTTAACAATAACAAAAAATCGGAAATTCTAACACAGAAGTTCAATTTTCACCCAAAAAAATTGAATTTTCAATTGAAAAGGATCCATTTTCAACAAAATAATTAAACATTCAACCTAAGAGATGAATTTTGAATTGAATTCAAAAGACAAATATTCAATGAAAAAGTTGAATTTTCAACCAAGAAAGACTTTTTAAGTCAAGAGGGAAAAAAAAAATTCAACCCATTTGTTAAAATTTCAAGACTACAAGGCGATTTTTTTATCAAATAGTTGAATTTTCAATCCGCAAATATAAATTTTCATTAGAAAAGTCTATTGTTAAGCAAAAATTTGCATTGTCTACCAAAATAGTTCAATTTTAAACCTAAAAAGGCGAATATTCTACAAAACAATTTAATTATTAAGAAATTAGTTAAATTTTTTAAATAATATAATCTTTAATTGAATAATTAAATTTCCAACATAAATGGCAAATCTTTAACAATAACAAAAAATCGGAAATTTTAACACAGAAGTTCAATTTTCACCCAAAAAAATTGAATTTTCAATTGAAAAGGATCCATTTTCAACAAAATAATTAAACATTCAACCTAAGAGATGAATTTTCAACAAAAAAAAAATTGTTGGTATTTAAAACAAAAAATTTTTTAATCAAAAAAATCACTTTTATTTTACGAGCAGCCGAATTTTTCACTAAAAAAAAAGAAATATTAAAAAATCTTAATAATAAAGTAAATACTTTTGTAGGAAAATCATAGAATTTTCAATAAAACAGTAGAATTTTTAACCCAAAAATATAAATTTTAAAAACAGGTTAATGGACAACCAAATAGTTCAGTTTTACACTAGAAACAATTGATTTTCAACTAAAAATAAAACATTTTAATTTGAAATTTAAAATATTCATTAAAAAAATATTTTTAATTTAAGTAGTTCAATTTTCAATCAAAGAGTTGGATCTTCAACTAATAAAATTGATTTTGAACCAAATAGTTTGACTTTCAACCAAGACGTTGAATTTCCAATCAAGAAGATTAATTTTGCTACCAAAATTACGAACTTACAACAAAATACATATATTTTAAACCAAATTGTTGAATTTTCAACTAAAAACGATCAATTTTCTACGAATAATGGAAGAGTTAAATTTTCAGTTTAAAAAAACTAATTTTCGACTAAAACAATTTCAACAAAATAGTTAAACTTTATACTCTGATAAAGTAGTTTAACTTTAAACTAATCATTTCAATTTACATTCAAGAAGATTAAGTTTCTATCAAAAATACGAATTTATAACCAAATATAAATTTTGCAACCAAATTCTTGAATTTTCAACTAGACAATAAATTTTCAACAAAAACTGGAAGAGCTAAACTTTCATTTGGAAAAATTAATTTTCAACAAAAAAAAGAACAAATTTTCAACAAAATAGTTCAACCTGTAATCAAATTGTAAAATTTTTAACAACAAAAAATGAATTCCGAAACAAAAATATAGTATAGTATACTTTTCAATAAAAAATAATTAACTTTCAACGCAAAATATTTTGTTTGTCTTATTGGGTTCTTCTATTAATTCAGTTTGCATTTCATCTGTATTTACAGGCTTTACTTGTAAAATAAAATCACTAATTTTTATTTTTACGAGAATTTTAATAAATTTTTATTTATAAATATTTTTTCCAAGTGCTGCTTATCACATTCTGCGATAACCTTGAATTATTTATTTATTTACTTATACCTGATAAAATAAAAAAATAATATATATATATAAGCTGTTTAACAGCATAGATTAATGACGGTTTTCGTTACTATGGTACCTTCCAAAGTTTCCGGTATTTTTCACACGAATGAAAATTAACACCTGGACATAAAAGAGATATAGAAAGTCACACCTCATAATATTGGGGCGTCTATTATGTTATAATTCAAATTCTAGACCGAGCAGAAGTTCCAATTATTTCTTCTAATTCAAAAAAGATAATTGTGAGAAATGAAATATTATTGTAAGGGAAATTATTATTAATTATTAACAATATATTCTGTTTATGATGTATGCCCATTTATATCCTTATTCCAGATTTTGGATTTAATTTCATAATATATAGATTATAGATATTATGATTATAAACGACGAAAATTGATTCATGAACTCTATCTATAAGCTTCAAAAGAGGGAAAGTGTCCTGTTACACCAGGACAGATTGTGCGAAGCCTCAAGCATCCTGTTTCCGGCATATCATTTAACCGGCACCCTCTCCTAATTATCATGTTGCACGCGTTTACATCGACATTTATAGAATCACGTAAAGTACTCAGATTGATGTCTTATTGGTGAATAATTAATAATTAAGAACCTGATTATAGATTCCGTAATATAGAAATTTACACTGCCGGTGAATATTGTGAGTCCACTTACAAAAATCGGATTAAAAATAGGCTTGTTTTTAAAAATAACTGCAAAAAATTAAGTTAGAACTTTTTTATTAAATATTTAGAAAGATTATTTAAATTCGCTTCGATTTAGCCTTACTTGAAGTATTTTTGATAAATGAAGGCCGAGATACCTCAATTATCATAAAAAGTGTGAGAGCGTGACAAGAAGAAAAGCGGTCGGTCCCTTCGATAGAATTCAATTTTAAAATCACTTCAACTCTTAAAAATTCGCTACAATTACACTTGGAGACGATTGATTGTTTTAACTCTTTGAGTTGTTTTGTATTTATTTGGATTATTTTTTATTTACTTGAATTCTTATAAAACACTTCTATTCGTTTCAACTGAACTTAAAAACAATTGATTTTTGAAATGCTCGGGTTCCTTTGAATTTTTTTAAATTCTTTTGAATTTCTTTGCATTCTTTTGAATTTCTTTGAAATATTTTCTTCAATTCTTTTTAAATTCGCTCTTCAATTAAACTTCAAATAAATTGATTTTTTTAACTTTTAGGATTTTTTTGAGTTTACATAAATAATTTTGAATTTCATTGAATTCTTTTGAGTTTCCTTTAATTCTGTTGACTTTAGTTCAATTCTTTTGAATTGCCTGGAATAATTTTGAATTTTTTTCCATTGCACTTAACATGGAGATTAATACTTTGAAAGATCCTACTCCCATTAACGTATCACGTATTTTGGGAATTACCCATTTAATTCTTTCGAATTTCTTTGAATTCTTTTAAATTTTCTTAAATTCTTATAAATTCGCTTCAATTCCACTGAGAGAAAATTGATTTTTTTCATTCTTGGGATTATTTTGAATTTTTTGAACTCTTCTAAATTCACTTCAATTCCACTTAAAACAATTTATTATTTTAACCCTTTAGATTCTTTTGCATTTTCTTGAATTTTCTTGAATGATTTTGAATTTCTTTCAATTCTTTTGAATTTCTTTAAATGTATCTAAATTCGTTTTAATTTCAACTGGAAGACAATTAGTTTTTGAATTTGCTTGAATTATTTTAACTTTCCTTGAGTTCTTCTAAATTCACTTTAATTTCACTTCAAATGAATTGATTTTCTTTAATTCGTTGGATTCTTATGAATTTCTTTGAATTATTTGGAATGTTCTTAAATGATTTGAAATTTCCTTGAATGCTTTTGGATTTAATTGAATTCTCCTAAATTCACTTGCATTTCACTTAGAGACAATTGTTTTTTTTTAATTCTTCGGATTCTTTTGAATTTCATTGAATTCTTCTAAACTCACTCTAATTCCACTTGAAAATCGTCGATTTTTTTAACTCTTTGGATTCTTTTCAATTTTCTTGAAATAATTGGAATTTTCCTGAATTCTTCTATATTAGTTTTAATTCAACTTAAAAAATGAACTTATTTTTTTCTAATTCTTTGGATTTTTTTGAAGTTGCTTGAATTATTTTGAATTTCTTTGAGTAATTCAATTTTTTTTTAATTCTATTGAATTTCTTTTAATTCTCCTGAATTTTCATAAATTGTTTTAAATTTTATTACATTATTTTGAACTTCCTTCAATTTTTATGAATTTTCTTGAATTCTTCTAAATTTGATTTCATTCTCCTTGGTGACAATCAATTGTTTTAATTATCTAAAATTACTTGAATTATTTTGAATATCCTTGGGGGAGGATTTACAAAATACGTGATACATTTTTCGATCATTGTAAGCCCTCCCCCCGTGAACCTATAACGTATTTTGTGAATGACTCTTTGAATTATTTTGAGTTTTCTTAAATTCGTCCGAATTCCTTTCAATTTCACTTGAATTCAGTTGAATTGTCTTGAATACTTTTTAATTCTTCGAATCCCTAAGTTCACGTGTACCTGAAAAATTGCTAGTTGCCGATCTGGTAACCCCCTCGGAAACAATAAAATTTGTGACAGAACTCAAATTAAAACTAAAAACGATTTAAAAAAAAAAGGTATGCGGTATTTTTGAATGGACATGATCACTGTTCGTCTCAGCATCGATGTCGTTGCCAGGACAGCGGCTTGGCGAAGAGGAGGATCGAGTTGACGTAGGATGGTGAAATACGGGGGTGTGTACTTCACATTGAGATGCGGCCAACTGCGTTCCATAATCTCATCACAATATCGCTGCGAGGTGGCGAGGCGAGGATAAGTCCTTGTCAGTGTGTATAACATCCATGTCGATTGTTGTAATAACGAATATAGTTATGGCGGATATACTCTATCTCAGTTGCATCCAGCCGCGCGGGTTATCAGAATTAAGCTGCGTGAACAATGCCTATAAATTTTCACGACAACCATATTCCACACAGAGAAATGTTCACATAATCGCATCTTATTTGCATCATAGCTTTATTTGCCTCCCCTCCCCTCTTTCACCATTGAAACATTGTTTCAAAATTAGTACATTTTTATTAGTAGCATTATTCTCATCTCTTGACGAAATCAAAAACAATTTACCATTGATTTTTACTCGATATTATAAGTGTTATACAATTTTAGGGGTTCGGTTTAAACGCCCCTTTACAAAATAACTTATAGAACCACAGTCGAATCTGGATTTATAGTGTCGGCTTTCCAGTTTTCTCTCTCTCTCTCTCTGTTTTGTTACGGCTGAGTGAACACCGCACAACCCCGCAGCTCCTCTCATCATCTCCGCTGCGCAGCGCCAATTCTCGGAAACACTAAATCCAGGGTCACTAAATCCATATTCGACTGTATATAAAAGATATAAGAATATATAAGAATCTAAATGGAATTACCGCCAATCACTGATGTGTTTTCTATAAGCTCCTGATGGAAATTTTACTTCGTTTTTGAAAATTCATGCACTGACCCTCGTAGACTTCCGGATATATGTGGCTCTATTTGGAATTACCAACAACCACTAAGGTGATTTCTAAATGCTTCTGTTTGTATCTTTATTTCGTGTGTAAAAATGCCTCATTGATTTTTATAGACTTTCGAATCTATATGACTCTATATGGAATTACCAACAGCCACTGAGGTGATTTCTATATGCTTCTGTTGTTACCTTATTTATTTCGTTTTGGGGAATACCTGATTGATTTTCATGGACTTTCTGTTCTATATGGCTCTATATAGAATTACGAACAGTCACTGTGGTGGTTTTTATATGCTTCTGTTGGTACCTTTCTTTCGTTTCGGAAAATGCCTCCTTGATCCTTATTGACTTCCGGGCTCTATAGAATTACCAACAGCAACTTATGTGATTTGTATATGCTTCTGTTTGTATCCTTATTTTGTGTAATTGGTAAATGCATAATTGATTCTAAAATACTTTTAGGTCTCGATGGCTCAATTTGGAATTACCACCAGCCGCTGAGGTATTTCCCATAAGCTGCTGTTGCTGGCATCTTTATTTCATTTTTGGAAATGCCTCATTGATCCTAGAAGACTTTCGGGACTATATATGGCTCTGTATGGAATTAGCAACAGTCACTGAAATGATTCCTATATGCATATAGGTTTATATCTTTATTTTTGTGTTGGTAAGTTCCTCATTGATTCTTATAGAATTGCGAGTCTATATGGATCTACATGGAATTACCAAAAGTCACATAGGTGATTTCTATTTGTTTCTTTCTGTATATTTATTTCGTTTTGGAGAATATCTTCGTGATTTTCATAGACTTACGGATCCTTTATATGGAATTAAGAACAGTAGGAACTTTTGCTTGATTTAAAATAAATCCCTATAGAAATCACTTAAAGTTTGTTTTTTAGGTCCATATTTATAGAATTAGTCTTAGGAAGATCCATATACAGAGCCATGTAGAGGATAGGTACTTGGCGTCGTCATAAAAATTCCATTTAAAAATCCATATAGAAACCACTTCAAATTCTGTTTGTAATTCCATACAGGGTAGATCTTGGGAGTATCCACATAGATACACGTAAAATGTAGATGTTCAGATACTAAGTGTGTCAACAGAAAAATCCTGTATGGAGATCCACATGAATACTTACAGCAAAAAAAAATGCTTTTGAGAATCCATTTAGAAATCATCTCAAATCCTAATTGGATATCCACATACAATAGATCACTGGGACATCCGTCTAGATACTTATAGAATTTCTAGGTGTCAAAAATTCCCTAAGCGTCACTACCAATAAAAAAATCAGGCCCAAGTAGATTTTTATAAAAATTCTATATGAATCTATAAGACATTTAATGGAGGGGTACGCTGAGAAAAATGTATGTTTAACTGTAGGTAGTAATAATAATAATAGGATATCTTTTTGAGATAACGTATTAGGCGTAAACATGTTTTTATGTTAAACCAAAACTCTCCAGATGTTAGACTGAAATATCCAAGATATTAAAGTCATTGTTCGTGTGCAGGAAGACGATATCAGCCACTTGATGAAGCTTATAGTCAATTTCGTAGAAAATGCTGACGACGTCTATTGGTCACTTCAACCTATATGGGAATCCACATGGATTCCCATATAGGTTTTTATCCCCTTTCGTGTCTCAATTTGCCCATGCGATTTTATATAGAAATCCATGTAGAATAATCCTCTATGAGTTCTCGTGTGGGGGTCTCCATATGGGTTCCTATATGTCCTATCCCAGATGTGGATTTTCAGACTTATAATTGTTACAGTATTTCTTGAAATCGAGCTTGAAATTTCCAATAAAGAGTCCTAATAAGAATACAATCATGTCATGATGAATATTTTTACTCAATATATCAATACTATGTCAATTGTTTTCACCATAAACGAAATTTCAAAAGATTTGAAAGGTTTTCAGTGATTTTGAAATGATTTAATGACATTAGAAAGAAAAAGAAAAGGAAACACTTAGTACAATTTCAGTGAGAATTTCAATTTTTCAAGGAATTTTACCAAATTCTTACAGAATTAAAAAAATTTGCAAAGATCTTAAAGTGTTTTAAGGTATTTTAAAGGATTTAAAGAGATTTCGATGATTTTATGGGACGTCAAAGAATCTAAAGAGGTTTCAAAAGATGTAAAATTATGCCCATGGATTTTAGAGGATTTAAAGAGATTTCAAAGGATTTTCGAATATGATGAAGGATTTTTAGGTATTTCGAGCAATTTTCATGATTTTTTGAAATTGTTAACGGATTTAAAGATATTGAGAAAGATTCCCACGAATTTGAAAGGATTTTAAGTGTTTTTTGGCATTATGAAGATTTCAAGTGATTTCAAGGATTTCAAAAGATTTCACGGAATTTCAACGAATTATAAGGGATACCCATAGTTTTTAAAGGATATCAAGAGATTTCCTTTTTTAAAGGACTTTATTTTTAAAAAATTATAAATTTTAATCATTATAATATTAAAAAAAAATAATAATCATTATAAAGTATTTCAAGGGATTTCATAAGAATTTTAAAGATTTCAAGGGATCTCGTAATATTTTTAAATATTTTACAATATTCCAAGGATTTTTACTTTTTTAAAGAGATTTTAAGAGATTTGGGTAATTATAGTGGCTTTTAAAAGATTTTAAGGATTTAAAGGATTTGAAGGGACTCAGGAACATACCCATATATTTTAAAGGGCCATGAAGGATTTTCATGGGATTTTGACGATTTCAATGGATTTCAAAACATTTCACAGAATTTCAAACAATCTCCGAATATTATAAAATATTTTAAGTGATTTCGAGTAATTGGAGTAGAATTTAAAATATTTTAATGGATTTATAGAGGTTCATAAATATTCCCACAATTTTTGAAGAACTTCAAGGGATTTTAACAGATCTTGAGAGAGATTAAAAGGGATTTATAGAGATTCAGAAAGATTGCCATTGATTTTAAGGAATTTCAAGATAGTCAGAAACATTCTCAAGGATTTTTAAGGATTATAAGGAATTTTTATGGGATTTTCATGATTTAAAGCAACTTTAAAGATTTAAAAACACTTCGCGGACTCTTGATAAATGTTTAAGAATTTCCAACGCTTTTAAAGGATTTTAAGAGATTTTCAAGATTCCAAGAATTACAAAAAATTTGGCGGAATCTTAACGAACTTAAAGTGATTTCCACAGTTTGTAATGGATATCAAGGGATTTTAACGCATTTTAAGAGATTTAAAGAGATTTACATAGATTCGGAAGGATTGCCATGGACTTTAAAGATTTTAATGACTTTTAAAGAGATTTCAAAAATTTGAAAGGATCTTGTTAAACAGATTTTAAAGGGATTTCAAAATGCTCAGAAAGATTTCCGCGGATTTTAAAGGACTATAAGGTAATTTACATAGGATTTTTAAATTTTCAAGCGATTTCAAATAATTCAAAATATTTCAAGAAATTTTGAGGAATTTTAAAGGATTTTCACTAGTTTTTAAGGATATCAAGGGATTACCAGGGAGATCAACTTTTTAAAAGGGTGTTCAAATGTACGAATGGAATTCGAAGAATTTTGAAAAATGTTCACATAATTTAAACAATTTTAAGGGATCAAACATTTTAAGGTATTTGGAGTAATGTCAACGACTTTTAAAAGATTTAAAGGGATTTAAATAGTTTGAGAAAGATTTCTACGGATATTAAAGATTACAATGACTTTTAAGAAGTTTTAAATATTTCAAGTGGTCTCGTAATGTTTCGAAATATTTAAAAGAATTTAAGAGATTTTGAGAGATTTCGAGTAATTTTAGGGACTTTAAAAAGAATTTAAGGGACTTCAACCTTCTTTTCCAAGAAATTTTAAGAAAGGATTTGTAAAATTTTTCTACCCCCCCCCCACCTTATTTCATTAATGGACACTATCCTTAATCGTAAATTCACGAAATAATGATAAAAAATAGACAAATAAGTTACTTCACGAAAAAATTTATTTGGATAAAATTACATTAGAGGGGGGGGGGGGTACAATACAATTTTTTTTGTGATTTATGAACAGTCCCTATATATCTAAACTCTAAAGTATCAAAAATATCTGTTCGAAAGGATTTAGGACTGTAAAAGAAAACGTAAATAGTCCAGTTTTATATACACATATAGCTGTATCTATTCAGAAAAGTATAGATTTTTATATATAATATTAGGATTTGATAAGCAGATCGTGATATCAAAGTCCGGACTTCCCTATACTGGACACAGGATCTTCTAAAGCTTTTTAGTACTTATACGAGTTTTCAAGATCTAAAGAAAACTGTCCACATTCAATAAAACTGTTAGTGGCATTTTCGTTGTTTGATTAGTTAAATCTGTTAAATACGCGACTTTTAGTGAAATTAGAAACTAAGTTGTTTTATCCAATCCTACAAAATTGGTCACGCCCAGAATGAAAAAACCGATTGGAAAATTTCAATCCGCCTGAAGCTTTAGTGAATCCACAATCTTAATTATTGGTAATTTCCGATAGCGACCGATTCAATCCGAAGAATAAAAGAATAAAAATTAAAAATACAAAAAGGGACCAAAATTATTATCGGTATCATATTGAATTCAGTATGAAAAGAATTTTCACGAAAATAGTTCATTTTTCCTGCAAGGAAATATATTTTCGAAAGTATTTTAACTTTAAGCCAAGTATAGTTGAAGTTTCAATAAAAAATATGAATTATGAACCAAGAAGATTAATTTTCTACTAAAAAAACGATGCTTCGTTAAAAAGTTAAACAGTTAAATTTTCTGTTAAAAAGATTAATTTAAAAAAAGCCAATATTCAATAAAGTAGTTTATGCTTCAGCAAAAGAGATGAATCTTCACCCACAAAAATAAATTTGTATTGAAGTACTTCAACTTTAAACTTAGGATGACAACTTTTCAACAGAATAAGTGAATTTTCAAGAAATAAAGTGTTGAGAGTCGAAGAATTTTTTGGAAGAATGAAGAAAAGTTTGGATTGACGATTTATAATTTTAGTAGAAAACTCTTCTCTTTGGGTAAGAATTTAACTGTTTTGTAGAAATTTCGTTTTCTTATATTATTTTTTAAATTAAAATTTAATTATTTAATTTTTGGTTGAAACATGAACTTTTTAGTAAAAAAAATTAAATAGTCGGTTAGAAATTTATGTATTCATTTAAAAATTCGTCTTTTTGGTAGAAAATTAAAAAATATTTGGTTTAAAATTGAGGTATTTTGTTGAAAATTTGTTTTTTTATTAACAATTTTTTTAGTCAAATATTTAACTACTTGACTGATAATTCTTTATTTTGTTAAAAACTCGTCCTTTTTTTCGAGCAAATTGATCCTTTCAGTTGAAGATTCAACTAATAAGTAGAAAATTAAATATTATTTTGAAAATTCACCTTTTATGGTGAAATTTTTGTTTTAATGCAAACGTTTGATTCAAAATTAATCTGTTTTACTTGAGGAATCAATTCAAGTATTTTGTTGAAAATTCGTCGTTTTTAATTAAATTCATTTTTTTTCGATATAAAATGAAATATTTTTCGGTTGAATGATCAAATTATCACATTTTTTGTTGAAAATTCTTCTTTTCAGGCTGAAAATCTAACTTCTTCATTGTAAATTGAAGAATTTTTTGAATGAATTAAGAATTTTTTTGTTGAAGATTGATAATTGTAGATAAAAACTCATCTTTTTGGTTGAAAATCCATTTTTACATTCTCATCATTTATGATTGAGAAAGTATTAGATTTGTCGGAAATTTGACACCACAGTTTTTCAACGGATCTCCACGTTTCGAGCCCACCTCAATCCGAAAATGAGGTTTTTACGATGGCATCTGTCTGTCTGTCCGTCCGGTCGTCCGGCCGTCCGTAAACACGATAACTCTCGAACAAATGAACGGATCAAATTCATCTTTGGCACACTTCTTTAAGGTCCTAAAAGAAAGGACGAGTTCGTTAACTAGCCATTTTTTATGAAAATTCAAAAAGTGAGCGCATTTTGAAAATTTTTGAGACCACTTTTTTCTGAATTTGAAAATTCTGTGTATGGATATTTATAGTATTAAAAAGAACAAACAATTTATACTTATGACTTTTTTCAATAAAAAGAAAATTCTCAGAGATATAGCGTTTTCAAAATTTTTTAAATCAACCGTCAATCAAAATTTTAAGCCAAAAAACGCACGATATGAAAAAAAGTCAAGAGAAGAAAAACAAATGTCTTTGTTCTTAAAAATTCAATTATTTGTTCAAATATTCAACTGTTTTGTAGAAAATTCTTTTTTTTTATTGCACATTAATTATTCAAATGACAAATTAACTATTCCATTTTTTGTTATAAATATGGACCTTCTTTGGTTTAAAATGTCAATTATTTGGATGAAAATTTATGTGATTTGTTAAAAATTCATATTTTTAGTAAAGTATTAAACTATTGTTCAAAATGCAGGTGTTTGGTTGAGAATTCGTTTTTTTAGCAGAAAAATAATTTCATTGATTTAACTTCGATCTTTTTAATTGCAAAATTCAACTATTGTTTTGTAGAAAACTCGTATTTTTGACATGAAAATATTTGGATTTTTAATTTCTTTTTTTCTTGCTTTATTCATTGAAAGTTCTTTTTTGGTTAAAAACTAAACTATTTTGTGAAATTTCGTGTGTTTGGTTTAAAAATTTATCTATTTCGGTAGAATTCCGTAGAATCTGTTTTGGTTGAGGATTTACCTATTTTGTTAAAAATTCTTCTTTTTCGTATCAATTCAACTGTTTGTGATTTAGAATAAAAATCCTTTCTTTGTTAGTATATCAACTACTATACGCTTTAGTTGAAAATTCAATTACTTGTTAATAATTCAACTAACAGTTCAAAAGTTGAACTGGTTTCTTAAT
Source organism: Belonocnema kinseyi (assembly GCF_010883055.1). Classification (NCBI taxonomy): domain Eukaryota; kingdom Metazoa; phylum Arthropoda; class Insecta; order Hymenoptera; family Cynipidae; genus Belonocnema; species Belonocnema kinseyi. Next base: position 37,510,105 of record NC_046660.1, on the reverse strand, counting down.
TCATCTGAATAAATAAGACTTTGCCAAACCCCCTCCATCAATCACCAAATCGTCTTACGTTATTTTCGGATGACTCCTAAAAATAATTCAGGATAAAAATTATTCGGCAAAAATTAAGTAAGATAGGGGTGAAGGGAGATCAAAACTCACGGACCATAACAAAGGGGGGGGGGGGGTTCAAAATTTCACTGAAAGCTGTAAGGGAAACCTCCCTACGGATAATAATTAATTAAAAATGCTAATGTATGTAAAGTAGTTAATTTAATTGATATATAAGACACTACATGAGTTAATAAATTTAAATTAATGTCTTGCTTTTATTTGTGCTTCTAATTGATGATTATCCACTGTAGCTTGAATTATCCACTGTAGGGAGGTATCCCCTACGTAATTTCTGAACGACCCCTAAATCTGAACAAAAATCACTTACGGAAAGCAGAAAATCCATGAAGATGATGATCAGATTGTCCGTGAAGTGGTAGCCCATGAAGATGTTGCTGTATCGAGTGCTGATGAGCCAGGTGGGTAAGATTCATGGAATGGGATGAACCCCCAGGGAACAATCCATGAGGCAAAAAAGGTAGGCCCAGAGGTGGTAGACTTGGGCCTTTTTCGGGTCTTCTCTCGTCTTCTTCGGGCCTCTTCGACCAGGTGACTTCCGGTTCACGGATCCGTATATCCGGTCTCTCATCCGATAGTCTTCGCTCAATCTCTGTCACTTCCTCATCACAGGGTTCGACTCGATCATGCGAATTTTCCACCTTGGGTGATTTCACATCTGAAGACTTGAAATCTTTCTTATCCTCCTTACTTGTTTCCAGGTGTCCATAAATTCGCGCAAAAAATTTTCTAGGTGAAGAAGGTCTTCCCGGAGGTACTAGGACTTTTGTCCTTGATGACATTTGGATTTTTGTTTACCAATTTTTAGATAAATATTTTTATTAATTTAGTAATTTGATTCTCTCTTTAATAAATGGCTGCATTATTATTTAAAACCACGTTCATTACTGCAGCTTAATTTATTATTGCATTAAAAAAAAAGAAAAAAAACGAAACACAACACTCACAAAAAAACACTGATTCACTTTTTTTCTAAATTATTTAGGAGTTTGGGTAAGGTTGTAAAAAGTTGTTCAGACACTATTTTGATCAACTTTTTGGTACCGGTATGGCCTTACAATTTCAGTTAATTTTTATAGTCATTAAACAAGATTTTTATTGAAAAAAAAGACTTTTTGAGAGATGGTTTGCACCCTCGATAGGATTTCGATGAGAGGTGCCACGCGTCTGTATCACCCTGAAACTACCGACCATTCCCTCACCTCGTTGTTAGAGTAAGAAATATCGGGGGTGGGGATTCCAGTTTGCACGTGCACCCCTCTCTTTAATTTTCTGATACCACTGCATTCTTATAATCGCTCGACAATTAAGATGTCATTTTTATATACCTCCACCTTTTGTGGCATCTATTTTTTTTTATGAATTGTTGTATGTAACAATAGTTTTCCAGACATATAAAAGAAATATTATATAAATAAACATTATCTGAAATGTTTCTATAAAAGAAGGAATTATCCCTCATAGAACAGAATATTCCGGGATGTTTAATCAAATGAAATCATGAATAATAAATAAAAAAGTTACTTTTGAAATAAATAATTGAAATTTCTAGCAAAATGGTTAAACTTTTAACAAAATATTATATTATAAGATTATATTTTGTAATATTTTATTTTTTATATTTATTTATATTTCATTTTTATTCTTTATATTATATAATATTATATTATAACAAAATTCTTATAATCGTTCGACAATTAAGGTGTAATTTTTATATTCCTCCACCTTCTGGAATGGAAGCTTCTAATGTGTCCCCTAAGGGTTTACAATTTTTCTTGCACTTTTTTCTCTATTCCTTTACACACCCCCCACACACTTACTTGGTGGTGGAAGGGGGACCTACAGTTTAAGGTGGGTTCCGAACCACCAAGAGCAACAGCTTCAAGTACTTAGAGAAAACCTTTTTCTCTAGAGGTACAGGTCCCACGACTTTCCGGAGATCCCCTTGCTAGGCTATTGTTCACCGCTTGGCCGGCCGAGACTGTTCCAGAGTGCGAGGCGGGAATCGAACCCGCAAGCCGAAGGAATGGATTCAAAGCCTACGTTTTAGCCCCCACGATCATCGTCCCACTCCTCCACCTTCTGATGTATCCATTTTTTGATGAATTGTTGTATGCAACAATATTTTTCCAGAAATTAAAAAATATATTATATAAATAAACAATATCTGAAATGTTTCTAAAAACAAGAAAGCGTCTCTCATACAGAACATGATATTAATATTCAACAAAAAAGTTAATTTTGAGCCAATTAGTTCAGGTACTCCTGGTACACCTACCAGCAGCGCAGCGTCAATTCTCGGGCTATTGAAGAGTTTCACTGTAATTCACTTTCAATCAAGTTGTTAAATTTTCAACCATAAAAGACTAGTCAAAAAATGGCTTAACCCTCTACAGAAACTCCTTTAACCAGACGTTAATTTTCAAACTGAAAATATGATTTTTCAACCAAATTTTTTGTCTTTTTCAACTAACTAGTTGAACCTTCACCAAAATGGATGAATTTTTAACAAAATACCTGAATTCTCAACCAAATTAGATTAATTTTATACTAAAAGTGCAACAACAAAATAGATAATTTTTTAGCAAAAGAGATGAATTTTGAAACGAAAAAGCCGAATTTTAAGCCAAGAAAGAAACAAGTTCCACAAACTTGTTCAATTTCCAAGCAAGCAGTTAAGTTTCAAATAAAAAAATTTAATTTAAAAATAAAAAAAAAATAGTTGAACCCTCTGTAGAAATTTTTGTTGCCAAGATAGATAAATTTTCAAACCAAAAACAAAATCTTCTCAACAAAATAATTGAATTTTGCAAAACAAAAATATGAATTTTCTACGAAAAATTGTCGATATTTTTTAACCACCTAGTTGAACTTTCTACCAAAATAGTTGGTTAAAAAATAACGACAATTTTTCGTTGAAACTTCATATTTTTAGTTTGAAACTTCAATTTTTTGTGCTATTATTTTAACCAAACTTGTTGGTTAAAAAATAACGACAATTTTTCGTTGAAAATTCATATTTTTAGTTTGAAAATTCAAGTCTTTTAGTGCTATTATTTCAACCAAAATAGACTTAAAATTAAATTAAAATAATTCGACAAAGAAAGACGAATTTTCAACAAAAAAGTTAATTTTTAAACATATAGTTGAATTTTCTTTTTTAAAAAACGAATTCGAAACAATATAGTTAAATTTTCATGCAAATAGATCATTCTTCCACTAAAATTATGAATCTTTAACTAGGAGACTCAATTTTTAACAAAGTACTTTAACTTTTAACCAAGTAGTTAAATTTTCAATCAGAAAAAATGAATTTTTTAAATAATAGTTGAACTAGAATTTTCTACATAACAGTTGCAGTTTCAATCCGAAAATATGAATTAAAAAAAGTTACTTTTCAACCAAATAAGAGAACTTATTACAAAAATAATAATTTTTTAAACATAATACATGAATTTTTGATGAAGTAGTTAAATTCTTATCCAAAATAGATGAATTGTCAACGAAAAATATAAAAGTTGAAATTTTTAGAACTAAAAAAGATTTGAAATGAAATTTGTAACAAAATAGCTGAACGCTCAACCAAAAGAGATTGTTTTTCTATCCACTGACCCATAAATATCTCTGAATATAAGAGTAACACAAAAAACAAAAAGTAACTTAAATTAAAGTTTCAAGTGATTGCACAAAATCGTGACTAAGTTATGGTACAAGTTACTTTTTAAAATGGTAACGAAAATTAGTAACGAATTTTTATAATCTTGAACAAAAATTGTAAGGTAATAAAACGGGGGGGGGGGGGATGTTCCAAGTTCAAAATAAATAAAATTGTTTAGAAAAATGCACTATATTGTTATTTACAAAAAACAGGAGGTATATTATGCTTATTTGCAAAGCTTGTGGGTGATTCCGTATTTTTAGTACTAGAATAATTTTTTCTTTTCAAAACTTCTTTTGCAGTGAACGATTAAAAACAAATGATTTTTCCTGATTAACAAATTTTGGAAAATAGTATCTCGAGATTTTCGAGTATCACGTTAAAACAAAAAAGTACGTGTCAATTATTTTCGGACACAGAACGCGAAAAACATGTTTCGTAGAAAACAAATTTCGATTTTAAATCCCGATGTAATGATCTTATAAAATTCTTTTTCCACTTTAGGTTGTTTTAATGACATTAAAATGATTTTGTTTGAATTGAAAACTCTAATTCTCATCATGTTAGATTGAAATGACAATATTTTTTATCTGATTTTAGGTTAATTAAAATTTATTGTTGATTCAACAACAGAATATGGTTATTATATGGACAACAAAATATTTGGTTGACCCAAACATATTTTTGGTTGTTTTAACCAAGTCTCTTAGTAGATTGAGTATTAGGTTGATTCAATCTAAAAATTTGGTTAACCCAGCCAAATTTAGTTGAATTAACCAAAATATGGTTGATTCAACGAAATTTACATGTATATTCGAGCCATATGAATTTGCAATTGTAAATCTGTAAAATTCTATAAACTTCTATAGTGAACCTTGAAAATTGAATTATTCAAAAAACAATAAAAAATTATGCAAGTTTTAAGTCTTCCAATTAAAAATTCTGTAATTATTGTGCTTTACATTCAAAATTTCTTCAATTTGGGAGATTTAAGATTGAAAAATTTACTTTTCATTTCCAAATTTATCCAAATTGAAAAAGTTTTATTTATATATCTTGATATTTAACGATTTCTTATTGCAATTCTTCAAAATTGAGGAATTTTAATAATCTTGAAATATTCAAAAACTTTTAATAAGAAATATTAAAAATTAAACAACTAAAAAAAACTTTAAAAATTACATACCTTCAAAAGTGAATCATGAAAATTAAGTAATTTGCAATTGTATATTGCTAAATTTAAGAATTTTGAATTGTAACTCTTCAAACTGGTGGTTTTAAAAATTTTTAATCTTTGAAATTGAAGATTTTTTCAATTAAAAAATTTGCAATTAAAAATTATGTGATTTCCAAATATAAAAAACATTTCTGTGTTGAAATGTTGTCACAGGCTTATACTGCCCAACATGTCGAAGGAATTTTTGGTTAGAGTTGGATTTTTAATTGATCATTTTGCACGGGGCTGACCCGGTATATATCATCAGTCATGGACGCATTTTTATAATGCAATAAAGTGATCTGATGAGAGCAGTCTACCCAGACATATTGGACAAAGCCTGGTTTTTACCCCATCGTTGACGGACTGGGTTGCATTCAAGTACACGATGGGGGGACCTACAGCTTAAGGTGGGTTCCGAACCACCAGAACCTCGGTAAAGGTACATTGAAAAATTTCTAGAGGTACTGACTCAGGGATTGAACCCCGGACCTCTGAGGTGAAGTCCGAGTGTCTAACCAACTGATTATTATTATTATGTTTTCAGTTTTGAATGTTTTCCATTAGATATAATAAGTTTCACTTCCTTTTGAATTTTAAATGATCCAATTTTCATAAAATATTTAACTTACATTGGTTTGCTTTAGTTAAAGAAGAATTGTTAAATTTTGAGCACTTCCAACTAGAAATGAGATGATTTCAAATAATTTTTTATTAAATTGTCTAATTTAAAAAATTTTTGTCTGCAATTTTTCATTTTTTAGAGCTTTTGATTTGAAATGTTTCAGTTTCAAACGCTTCGAATAAAAAATTATTGATTCTTGTTTTAAAAAATGGTTAAACTGAATACTTATAAATTTGTTTAATGATGGATCATTAAATTGTTTATATTTTTAATTTTTATATTTTTAATGTTACGAAACACTAATTTAAAAACGTCAGAGCACGCTTCGAATAAAAAAATTATTGATTCTTATTTTAAAAAATGGTTTAACTGAATACTTATAAATTTGTTTAATGATGGATCTTTAAATTGTTTATATTTTTAATTTTTATATTTTCAATGTTACGAAACACTAATTCAAAAACGTCAGCGCAGGCTTCTCGCGCGTGAATCTGCTGTTAGTTTATAATTAATAAATAATATATTTTCATTTAAATGAAACGTAAAACAAATCAGAGTATATTTCATATCATTGCTCAAGAATTGGCTTTCTAATATCACTCTGTTTACGGTCATCTGACAGCAGGCAATCTGTAGGGCGTTCTTTTTTTTCAATTGAAATAAAACCCCTTCACCCTAACTTATAAGAGGTCTGAGCTTCTGAAAATCTTCAATTTCAATACAAAGACGAGATTCCCTCTTCACTTTTCTTCTTTTTTTTTCGACAACGATTTCACCAGAATCGCCATTATCCATAAACGCTTGCTGCGATTTCTACAGAAAAATGGCAAGAATGAAAATTGATATGGAAATGTTTTTTGCTGGAAAAATTGAATTTCTGACAAAGAAGTTCATTTTCAGATAATAGAGATGAATTTTCAATCCAAAAGGGCAAATTTTCAACTAAACAGTTATATTTTCGATCAAGAAAGATGACTTTAACAAAATAGTCAGATTTTTAACAAATTAATTAAACTTTCAACAAAAGAGCTGAATTTTTTTCAATAGTCAAGTTTTCGAGCTAAAAAGTCGAATGTTTTAGACAACAGTTAACTTTTGAAACGGATAAGAAGAATTTTCAAGAATAGAAGGTAATTTTCAATCAATAAAGATGAATTTTCAACTAAAAAAAAAAAAAATAACTATAAACAAAAAGAAACGAATTTCGCTCACATTAAGAATTTTGATCCAAAATGGCTGACTAACGAACTTGCCGTTTAGCTTAAGACCCTAAAAGAGTGTACCAAAGGCCAATATAATAGATTAATTTTTTCAAAAGTTTTTGGACTTTCAGACAGACAGCCAGACAGACATACAGGTTCATTCGTAAAAACATGTTTTTCTGATTCAGAGGGTCTCAAAATGTGGACCTTTTGACAAAAACTGGGGGGAGGGGTCAAATTTTACAAAAATATAATATCTTCTCTGATGAGAATGTAAAAACGATTTGTCATCAATGATTTTTTGATAGTTCTGATTTTAATTTAATCGTAAAAAATAGCATTAAAAACATAAAAAAATTAAATTTTTTGAAATCCCCTACACGAGACGAAAAAGAAATTAAAAGACAAAAGTTTTTTTAAGAATGGGCCCACGCAAAGGGCACATTTTTTTACTGTTAATGATAGTTTTTATAATTAAAGACAAATTTACGCATCCATCAAAAAGTGATTGATAACAAATTTGTAGATCTTTTTCAAATGCACAATTTTTATCTACTTATCTTTTACCGTATTTTGCATAGTTTGGCCGAAAAATGTAATTTTTGGATTTTTAATTCTTTTGTATGCTGTCAAAATTTGAATTTTTGATTTTTCAAAAAAATTCAAAAAGTTATTATGATAATCTTGTAGGGAATTCAAAAAGCATCAGTTTTCTCTACTTGAATTTTTTCATATCGTGCGTTATTTAGCTTAAAATGTTCATTTTCGTGGGTTTTTTGGAATTTTGTAAATGCTATAACTCCGGTAATTTTTTTTTGTGAAAAATGTCATTAGGGTAAATTGTTTACCTTTTCGAATACTATAAATATCCGTACAGAGAATTTTTGAAATTTGAAAAAAGTTGTCTCGAAAATATTTAAGATGTGCCCACTTTTTTAATTTCTATTTAAAATGGCTATCTAACAAACTTGGGGGGGGGGGGGGTCAAATTTTACACAAATCTAATACCTCTTCTGATGAGAATGAAAAAAGCACGCATTTCAACAGAATAGTTAAATTTTCAAATTTTTAGTTTAATTTTTAACCAAAAAGAAAAAGAATTTTCACATATATGTCAACTTTAAATCAAGTAATTGATTTATCTTTAAAAAAAAGAAATCCTATCTAAACGTATAATAGCTAATATTTCCTTGAATATTACAACAAAAACAGTTTTTAATTTTCAATAAAAAACAGGATTTTTAACCAAAAAGATAAATTTCTAACGAAAGTGATGAATATTCAAATTTTTAAAAATCCGCCCTCTTCACGGGCACATTCTCTTGGCGCGCAGCTCGCTTCGCTCGGTAGTTTGAGCGCGCCCAGGCCGCGCGACTGTTGGTTCTCGCGTTTCGCGCTCGATAATTTGTTTATCTCGCTATATCAAATGTCTATTACAATTTTTTTGAGTGTACCATGGTCTGATACTGCTTATTCAGATATTGCAAAATAATATTCACATTTCATTTTTCCTGATCCTAATAGGACCCTGCTGTGGTTGTTTAATCCTTTCCCCTTTTTTAAGTATATACATATATAAAATTATATCAAATACTCTAATTCAAACCCCTCATAAACTACAATCATAACGTGAAGCTAAACTTTTTTTTAAATTTGACATTAAAGAAATTTCTCAAAGTACCTACGGCCTTGACGATTACATTCTCATTGCGATAATCGCGCTTCGCGCTCAACAGTTAGGTTATACAGGCTCTATTTTTTTAAAATTTGGGCTAATCGAGAAATTAGGCTAGAATAGTTTTGAAATATATTTGGTATCTAATGGAAATTTTTAGATCTATGAAAAAAATAAATTTTTCTATTTTTTGAAAATTTTCAAATTTTTGAAAAGTATATAACTTTTGTAATTTTCATCAAAATTAATAATTTTATTTGGATAATTTGAAAGTCTTGTACCTATCTATAAGAAACTTTGACGAATATTTCTAAAATTTGAAGAAAAAAAATTTGAAAATTTTGAAAATGCTATAATTTTTTTAATTGTGGGCTAATCGAAAAATTCGACTCTAATAGTTTTAAAATATATTTAGTATCTAGTGAAAATTTTGAATGAAATTTTCGGATCTATGAAAAAAATAGATTTTTCTATTTTTTGAAAATTTTCAAATTTTTGAACAGTATATAACTTTTCTAATTTTCATCAAAATGAAAAATTTTATTTAGATAATTTGCAAGTCTTTTACCCATCTATGAGAAACTGGCAAAATTTAATAAAAATACAAAAAAAAATGTTGGGGACCTTCAGAAGTTTATCAAATGCGGACTCGATTGGACAAATCCTTCAAAAGTTAGCGTGGCTACAACATTAAGGTAACCATACATAAAGACATACATACAGACGTACAGACAGACAGACACCAACAAAATATTTTTTTTTCGGATTTTATCCGTGCCGAAATCCGTCAAAAACCAGAGATCGAAAATTTGGACGATTACATTACACTCTCATGAATGAGAATATAAAAATGAAACGAATTTCTAAGAAAATAGTTAAATTTTCAACCAAAGAGATGAATTTTGAACAATAAAAATTAATTTTCAACAAATTAGTTCAACTTTCAACTACATAGTCGATTTTTTGTCCAACTTAGATGAGGTTTTAACAAAATCAAAAATATAATGATAGACTCTGCAAAAACAAAAAAGTAACTTTTAACTAAGAGTAGTTGGATTTTCTTGATTTTTCTTGATGGGGTTTATGCACGGCCCCTAATCTGTCAAGTTAATTTGCCGTCTATAAGTTATGATTTAAATCATAATAAATATAAATTTTCTGAAATGAAAAAAAAACACTAAATAATTTAATTAAGTATTCTCAAAGTCAGAAAAATGTTTGTTTGAATCAAACAAATTCTATCTTTGATTTAGGGCCAAAAAAATGTTTTTTACGATTCAAACAAATATTTTTCTGAGTATATATTTATTTCGTATACTTGAAAACCGGATGGGGGTTAGATTCAGAGTTACATGACATTTTGAGGGTCAAAATCACTAAAAATATCTTCATGTAATATCTGGACGATAACTTTCGAAAATGATAACAAAATATTGCCAGATATCCCATTTTTGGGCATTACCTATAGGTGTCATTCTTAGTGTCTCAATTTATTGTCTGTCAAATTTAAAAAATTTTTTAGGTAAGCTACATAGAATGTTGAAAACTTGTAGATTCCAAATATCTTATTTTCAAATCGTACATTGCAAAATTATGTACACAGTGTAACCTCAGGAATAAAAAATATCTTTAAATTTGATAAAAACGCTGCAGCGCGTTTATCTGACAAAAAAATTTATTTCATATATGTGATATCTCAAACGGCTGCGTCTAGGTTTACCGAAAAAATTTCCTCTTTAAATTTGAAAACCTCGCTGTATTGATTTTTTAAATCGTCTCAATTTATTTAAATGACTTTAACCAAAAAATCATTCACCTGCACTTACAGAATACATAGGCTGCACTTTGTTTAGTTTATATTTTATAGTTTTTGTTCACAATATTTTAGCTCTTCATCGCAGGGTCGACAGAAACTCAAGGTTTGTTCAACAAAAGTAAAGGACTGAACTTGGCTGAGTGTTCACTATCAAATATAAACTAACCAGAGTGCAACCTATGTATTGTATGTAACTGTATGTGAATGATTTTTTGGTTAAAAGCATTTAAATAAATTGAGACGAGTTAAAAAATGAATACCGCGAGGATTTTCATGGAGGAAATTTTTTCGGTGAACCTAGACGCAGCCGTTTGAAACATCACATATATCAAACAAATATTTTCGTGAGATAAATGTTATCTTTCATCAGATAAACGTGCTGCACCATTCTTATCAAATTTAAAGATAAAATTTATTCCTGCGGTTTACTGTGTATACATTTTTTAATTTCGTAATTTTGGCCCGTTGATGAACAAACGGTATCTGCTAGGAAGATGCAGTTTTGGTGGATCATCATCGACTTATTATGTGTCAACGAAAAATCTTTATGCCCCAGCATCTCGTGTACTCAAAATCTTGTAAACATTTGTGGTTTCATATTAATATTAATGAACTCACAATAATTTTCATAAATTGTCAAGAACTTTGAAATAACTTTCTTAATTTTTCTGAAAAACTTACAGAAATTTTGAGTAAATTTCAAGATATTTTGGGTATATTTTAGGTACTTTTAATAAATCTAATTTCCTAAAATAGAAGCCACGTCTCTAGCTATTATTCTCTAAGTTTCCATCCTAGGTCAAAATTTCTATGAAAGCACCGCCACAGGCCACTTCTTTTTTTAGGATAACACTACCGGGTTAGGGGTACGATCAGAACTGCTTAGGGGTACAATCAGAATTGTGGGTTTTCTCCTCTTTTTTAAAATAAAATCTAGGTTCTTTAAAGATTCATAACTCGGCATCGATTCTATTGGAGATAGAAATGTTTTTTTTTCTTTTAACCTTCTCAGAATTTCCTCTAGCTTAATTTTGCTGTTATTTTGCTCTAAACTGCAATGGGGCGGGTCAGTCTATACGCAAACGGGATGCGGGACCCATTAGTGATTTCTCGAAGATTCGAATTTTTCAGCAAAAAACGCGCATTACTTACGTTTTTTTTTTAAGTGAACATACCTTCTTTCATACGAGATGCCAGGACCATAATAAAATGTTACATTTTAGATCCTGAATTTTTCTCAGTTTTATCATATATACATAAATGGCAGATTTGTTCCTTGCTCTTGAAATTAAAAAATAAAATTTGGGTATAAAAACAAAATAATTTAATATAAATTTATTTGACAAATATAGAAAACGCGATAATAGGAGCTTTATAATGAAAATGTATTTTTTTATTTTTTTTAAATTTAAAAAAAAATTAAAAGTGCGGTGTCAGATTATTACACACGCGAGGTCATATTTAGCCAATGAAAAAAAAATCTGTTAACTTTAAAGAATTGTAAGTAAGTGCAAAAAATGTTGCTATTCATATTGAATGTATTGGAATTTTTTCGCTATAGTAAAGAAACTTCTATAAATCATGTAAGACGTTCTCAAATCATACACGATTTTCTGTAAGATGCGAAACAAAATGTTGTAAAATAAACCAAGTTTTTTTCTAAAAAAGGGGTGATTAGTGCGCGCGTACATTGAGAAAAAATTACTTCATGCAAAGTAATGTAATACTAAATACGTTCAATCAAGTATTATTTTAATCGAAAAAACAACTCACTTTTGTGAACCAAAATTTCTTTAGATCAAACAAATATTTCATTGAACGTATTCAGTACTGCATATTTTTTAATCAAGTAATCTTTTTTCTCAACATTAACAGAAATTATTACATAAATTATTATGTTTCAAATTGTAAATTAATATTTTAGACAAACGAAATTATAATTGATATGGAATTATTTCATTGAAAACGCCATTGCGTTTTCACGTCGAATGATCATAATCCCGCAAATTATACGAAAAGCAAATTAAACCAGGTACTGGGAGGGAGCCTAAAATATAGGAAACGCGCATGTCAAAATGCCTTCTCTGCCATTGGCCCTTAACAATTACATCGATATCTTCATGTCCTCCAATTGGCTCTTTTATGAAGTCCATCCTACTTTATACACTCATTCTCTATTACACATGTATTATTTGAAACATGATCTAATGGATGTTGGGATTATTAAGCGTTCAAGGACAACAAAAATTAGTACTACCTAATTAAGCCAAATTTTAGGCCCTAAAGATAGATTTTGCAAAAATCTGCAGAATTAGCATGAAAGCTATAATGAAATCGATTGCAAAGTATGTAGCTGAATCCTCAACAATAAACAGATTAATTTTAATAAAACAGTTGCATTTTTAACAAAAAAAAAATCAATTTCCGATCAAAAGATATGGATATTCAAACCTACAGTACCTGTCAAAAGTTTGGGTTCACTTAGAAAAATCGTTTTTTTTGTATTTATCGCTTTAATTATACCGGAGCTAAAAAAATGTCTCTTTAAAAGGTTGATTGTTTTCGAAATTCTGTCTAAAATAAGCCCAGGGTGAAGCCTATTTGTCTAGTTTTTAAGTAGATATTGCAAAAAGAGTGTAAATTTCAATGTTTTCTTAAATTTTCAATAACTTCCGAAATAGTCAACGTTTTTCAATGTTCTTGGGCTCATTTTGAAGCTTTTTTTTACCATATCACAACAGCTACGAGTATGAATCGTAACATACAACATATTTTTATTCCTAAAAATAATATTTCAATTTTTCCAACTTTTTTGTTGCAAATTCTAGTTCTTGCAATTTGAAAAAACATTTTACACGATTAATACTCGTAAACTGTTGTGATACGGTGAAAAAAAGCTTAAAAAATGAGCCCAAGAACATTGAAAAACGTTGACTATTTCGGAAGTTATTGAAAATTTAAGAAAACATTGAAATTTACACTATTTTTGCAATATCTACTTAAAAACTAGACAAATTGACTTCACCCTGGGCTTATTTTAAAAAAATTTCGAAAACAATCAACCTTTTAAAGAGACTTTTTTTAGCTCCGGTATAATTAGGTATATGGTAGACATTTTCAACTAAGACGATTAATTTCCTACCAAAAATAAAATAATTAAATTTTCAGTTACGTGTCATTCTCAAAATACGAGATACGTTTAGGT
>NC_046660.1:37474022-37496488 GCF_010883055.1 Belonocnema kinseyi | reverse complement strand
GGGGGGGGGCAGAATTCCTGAAAAACGTATCACACGTATTTTGTGAATGTCCCCTTAAAAAAGTTGATTTTCAACCAAGAAAAAATGAGCTCTTTAACAAAATAGTTACATTTTTAACCAAAGAGATGAATCTTTAAACAAAAAATTAAATATTAATAAGGTAATTTAACTTTCAACCAAGCAGTTGAATTTTTCTATCAAAAATATGAATTCTAAACCAAGAGGAAGAATTTTTTACAAAAAAGTAAAAATTTCAATAAAATACATGAATATTCTACCAAACAGTTAAATGTCTAACTAAAAAATGTTAGTTTTGAACCAAATTCGAATAGTTAAATTCTGAGTACAAAAATTAATTTTCAACAAAAGAAGAAAAAATTTCCAACAAAATACTCGAATTCTCAACCAGATGAGATTTATTTTAATAAATGTGTTGCATTTTTAACAAAAAAGACTGAATCTCGACCAAAAGAGATGAATTTTGAAACCTGAAAGACAAATTTTCAACTAAAAAAGACCAATTCCTATTAAAGTTGTAATTGTTTAATTTTCAATTGAAAATGTTCATTTGCAGCAAAAAAACGATTTTTTAAGAAAATAGTGACATTTTTTATCAAAGAGATGAATCTTCAACCAAAAAAATTAATTTTTAACAAAGAAGTTAAGCTTTTAACCACGTAGTTGAATTTTCAACCAAGAAGATAAATTCTCAACAAAAATTGCAATAATTGATGTTTTAAGCAAAAATATTTTAATTTTAGATCAATAACAGTTGAATTCAACCAATAGAAAAACTCATTTTCAATAACATATTTGAATTTTTAACCAAAGATAAAGACTGTTTAATGAAGCAGTTCATCTTTTAACCAACTAGTTGAATTTTCGGCTAAGCACGATACATTTTTAAGTAAAAATGAAATAGTTGTATTATTAACAAAAAAAGGAGCAATATTCAATAAAATTTAGTTCAATTTCCAACTAAAGATATGAATTTTCGACTAAATCGATCTTGTTTTGTATTATTTTTTTTTAATTTTCAATGTAAAATCTTAAAATTTTTCGATTTTTAGTTGAAATTTCGAAATAATTTTACAAGTAAAATAATTTAAATCATTGAATTTATAAAAGCGTTTTTTTAGCATATTTCAATTTTATGAGTCATTGTTAAAAATTTTTCAATATTGAACGGTGAAAATTACGGTAAATTTATTTTTTGATTCTGTAAACATTTTTCATGTAAATTTTAATGTTAAGAATTTTAGAAGCTTTTGCTTTAAAACATTCGGTACGATTGCAGAATAGGGGCGTCACCTGATCGTGACAGATTCATATTTGAGACATCACAGTAACAAAAGTAACAATAATTTTTAATTTTTGCCTCATTAAATCGATTCATTCATCGTTCAATTAAAGATTCTAATAGTTTGTTGCCCAACCAAATTTGTTTCCCAGCCAAAATAGAGGTGACAGGTGACGCCCTCGTTCTGCAATCGAACCAAACATTTAATTCAGTTTTTGATTTCTAATTCTCAAACTCCAAGTATCTATAAAGTTAATTATTTCTTCCTAAAATTTCCTCGTTTTCACAAAATAAAACTTTTCAAACAATTTTCTTCTAAATAAAATAGAAATATAATAGAAATATTTTACTTTAAAAATATAAAAAAATTAAGAATTTTCTACATGATTTTATTCAAATACTAATAAGAAGGCCTGGCCTTTTTTATTACGCTCCTGGAATCTATCCAAAGACCCCTCTATAAGCGCTCTGAATTTCAAGTCCCTTTGGCGCAGAGGATAGCGCGTTGGACTTCTAATCCAAAGGTCGTGGGTTCGATCCCCACAAGGGATGATTTTTTTAAAAATCTATTTGATACATTTTCTTATTTATTTCAAAAGATCATTTAGGTTTAAAGGTACTTTATCATAAATTTTAGTATACTTTTTGTTATAAATTGTCTATTTCATTATCATGTAGGTCAGGGATCGCCAAAAAGGTAGACCCTGTATTTATTATCGATCCCAGCCCAATAGGTCAGATCTACTCAGTTTTGACCCAGAACTGTCAAAACCTTTTACCTTATTTTTTCCACTGGGAGTCCTTAAATTCGAGACCCTTATTTCTATTTGAAACTTCACGCTAAAATTGAGAATTATGAAATAAAGTAATGAATCTTTAGTTTTCATTACTTTAATATTGTTAAAAAAAATGCAATGCAATTGTAATTTTTTATACTCACAATTTAAATTCCTTAAAAATTGTTTTGTTTATAAATAATTCAAAATTTAATTTTTAAATTAAATGAAAAAGTAGCAAGAAAGTCACGCGTCCTTGAGTTTCTATTACCTAATATTAAAAAAATAATACATTTTGAAATCCATAATAACAAATTTTTTAATATTTAAATTTAAAAAAATGGTTAAATGGACTTAAATAATTGATAATGTTATTATATCTAACAGATACAAAATATGAATAAAGTACCATTTTTACGATCTGTTAATGCCAATGCGAAGAATTAAACTTTTCTATTTAAAATAAAAAATTACTTTTTATTTTTGAAGTGTTTTCGAAAATTTAAAATTCTGCAACTTAAGCAGCTTTGACTTTGAAACATTCAATATACTTTAAAGTAGTATCAAATTAAAAATTGTTTTTGTTCAAAAGCTCTAATGCAATTTCAATTCTTTTGAATTTGAATTCAACAATTTTCAAAGTTTTTAATTTGTTCTATTTTCGAACTTTTATTCTGAAATAATTTCATTTACAAATTCTCGATTTGAAAAAAAAACTTAAATTTTGAACGCTTTGAATTTCTTTTCGACCACTTATTTTTATTATTATTATTAGTATTATCTTAAATTATTTAGTATTATTAATGTCAAAAACATTTATGTATGAACAATTATCGGCAATTGCTTAGTTCAAATACTTTAAATAAAATAATTGGTATTTTAAGCTCTGTAAAGTTATACCAGAAAAAAGGGTTCTCCGCGCCCTTCTAACTGGGATTTTTTTTCAAAGGGGTCATAAATTTCCTCTCAGTTTCCCGTCGAAAAAAATTGGTTTATCTTGAAAAAGGCCGAGCGAACCTGGGCCACGCTGCACCTGTGGATTGTGGAGACCCCTGGTTTAGGTAATAGAAAATGTAAAATAAATAGGATAGGGAATTAAATTTTTAAATAATATATTTAGGGGTAGAGAAATGGGCGAAGTTTTATGAACGAAATGCTTATTTTAATAACTTATTACCGAGATATTTACCAAAAGTAAAATAATCAACACTAAAAGTGGACTATGAGGGGGAGGGGGATAAGTATTTTTTTCTGTCAGATATCAAAGCGATTTATTTTACTTAAAATAGTGCATTATAGCATTAAAAACTAAAATAATCAATTTAAGCAGCAGTTATTTAAATAAAAGAAGAATTTTATTCACAAAAAAGTCCCTGGAACCTTCAAATATATATAGGTATGTTTTTTAATGTGGAAAATATCTTATAGCATATTCCATTAGTTAAACTGGGGTTTCACTCGGTGTACGAATTTTTTGAATTTTATTTTTCATTATTGTGAAAGTTCGAAAAAAAAGAAAAGAAAAACAAACAAAAAAAAAACGAAAAAAGTCGAAAGAAGTTCAAAAAGTTACAGTGTCGTTTTTAAATTTCTTTAGACTTTTTCAACAGATTTTTTGGTTATTTTTAGTAAAAAGTGTGTGTATACTTTCAGTTTTTAGTAAAAATGATTCCTGTTTAACAACCAATATTAATAGGTAATTAAATTGCATATGCATTATAATAATTGTTGATCTAAATTACAGTTTCAGCCTACAATGAATTTAAAATACGCGCCAAAAAAGTACGCTAAGGTTATGTTGGTCAGATGTTGGCCTAATCGATCTAGTCGATAGTTTAACGGTGTCAGTTGTTGTGAGCTGTCATTGTGCTTCATTTGAGACAAGAAAGACAAACTACGCTAAATAAACGATAAAGTGCAATAATACTTCCAATTGTCAACCAACACTCATAAGTTTATTGTAAAATTAAAGTTATCAAAAGAAGCCACATAATACTCGGTATTGTAAAGTATGCCATTTGTTGTAAACAATAATCGATGTTGTTTTACAAGACTTGACACGCGACGCAGAATCATATGTGAAACCAAAATAATCCTGAATAATCTTCAGAAATTATAAGAGCGATTGATAATGTCATAGTTGTCTAAGATTAATTCCAACAATGTGATGTGAAAGCGAATTATTTTTACTTGTTTGCTCCAGTTGCTAGAGTTTAAAGAGAGATTCTAAGCGCACAAAACAGATACAATGGAAAAACAGAAAGCACGACAGGTGAGGTTATACATGCGAAAAATGTGGCGTAATTTACGATTTACTCTAATGATTCATTGTTATTATAAAATGATTATAAGTCGGAGAAACCCTGAAAGTCAGGGAATTTTCAAAAAATTTGCAAAAGTCGGGGAATAATTTCTATAAGAACACTTTCCATGATTGTTAAGGGCAATAAATTAAAAATGTTTTATTTGAAATTGTTCTTTTCAATTACTAAATATATAAGATAAGAATTATCTCAATATTAATGGTCCTTGAAAAATAAGAGTACTTTGAAAATAAAGTTTTGCGGCCACTCTGATATAATATACTTGTTAGTAATTTACTTTCCTTGTCAGGGTGGCGACTTAACCGGGAAAACGGTAAATTACCAAGAATTTTATTGACCGGAAAAAACCGAAAATTTACTTCTGATCCTAGTAACCTTCAAGTTTTAATTATTTTAGTTAATTTGTAAAAGTGTTTTCTACTTTATCTGCAGCTGCAGGACATAGAAGTGAAAATAATTATCGTTTTTATTTTAAGACAGGGAGCTTTGGTGAAGAAATATAATTTCATTTGAAACATAGCATTTTTTATATGAAACGGGAATTTTTTTTAAGAATTAAAACTGGGATTCAGAATTCGTCACAATTTAAAAGTCCCTTCTTACAAATTTTTAAAAAAGCGAGTACTTAGAGGAGTTTTTAAAGTAGAAGTAGTATTTCGAAGAGGATATTTCTGAATTATGATGTGATTTTTTTCTTTACATTCTTTGTTTTAAACTTACCTTCTTTTGAAAATTTAACTACTTGCGTTTAAAAGCTAAACTCTTTTGTTAAAAAATAATTATGTTGTTGGCAGGTTCTTTAATTAAAACTTCGTTTCTTTTAAAAATGTAACAACTTCGTGCAAAATAGTTTTATTTAATTGAGCTATTTTTTTGAAAATCCTTTTTTGTTGTTTTTAAGCATTAGAGTTTTAACGAAAAATTCAGCTATTCTATTTTTGGTTGAAAGTTAATTTTTTTATCTAAAAATTTAACTGTTCCATTCTGGGGGGAAAACTGACCTTTTCTAGATCAAAATTTAACAATTTGGATGTAAATTTGTCTTTTAATTGAAAATTAATTTATTTCGTTGAAAATTAAAGTATTTTGTTAAAAAAAACTACTTTCATGGTAGAAAATGATTTTCTTCTTTTAAAGTTGTTAATCTCATTGTTTAAAAATTCGACTTTTCGGTTAGTAATTCTAGTATTCCAGGTAAATATTCATCATTTTTAAAAATTTATCTTTCAGGTTATAAATATATTTACTTGGTTTGAAAAATAAACTCTTGTTGAAAATTAATTTTTTTAATTGAAAATTTGTTTCTTTCTTGGTTAAAAATTGTTTTTTCCTTAAACTCAAAATAAATACTATTCCAGTTAAATATTCCATAATTTTAGATAAAAATTTATTTTTTTGGTTGAACATTCATCTTTGACTTAGAATTTAATTATTCAATTTTTGGTTGAAAAATGAGTTGACAATTAATCTTTTTTGTAAATTTTTTGTGAAAATGCAACTTTTTCAATTGAAAAAGCATTGTTGTAGTTAAAAGTGGATTTTTTTTTTTAATTCAACCCATTTAGTTAAGATGAAAATTAGTTGTTTTTTTACTGAAAGTGAAACTATTCCATTTTCTGTCAAAATTCGATTTTTTTCTAGTTCAAAATTCAACAATTGGTTGAAAATTTGTCTTCTTTGATTTAAAATTCAACGACTTTGTTAAAATTTATGTATTTTGTTGAAAAATTAAATGTTTTTATAGCAAATTAACCTATTTGATGAAAATTAATCTTATTGTTTAAAAATAAATCTTTTGGGGCAAAAATTCAAGTATCTCAGTTGAATAATCATAATTTTAGTTGTAAATTCATCTGTTTGGTAAAAAATTGTACTATACCATTTGAAGATTCATAATTTAATTTGAAAATTAATTTTGTAATTTTTTGCTCTGTTGTGTAAAATATTGTTTATAATTTATTTTCCTTGTATTTTTATTTATATTCCTTTGCAGTTGCATCCACCTGAAAATTCAATTTTTAGTTAACAATTTTATTATTTGGTTAAAATTCAACAATTTTGTTAAAAATACATCCTTTTTGATTGAATATTCAACTGTTTTGTTGAAAATTAATTTTTGTCTTAATTCGTCTTTTGGTTTAGATGTTTATTCGTTTTAGTAGAAATGTCATCTTTTTTGATAAAAATGCAGCTGTTCGGTTGAAAATGAAGTATCTTTGGTTCTTTTTTTTTGCTTGAAATCTCTAATATTACATTATTCGTTGAAAATTTATCATTTTGGTTGAAAATTGGAACTACTTGGTTGAACCACGTCATTAAAAATCTATTGTTTTATTGACAATTCATCTTCTTGTTGAAAATTCATCTTTTCCGTTTGAAAATTTAAATGTTTTACAAAAAAAAATCGTCTTTTTGGCTTGAAAATTAAACCATTAAGTTGAAAATGCATCTTTTTAGGTAAAAATCCAAGTGTTTGATTAAAAATGAACTATTTTGTTTAAAAAATAATGAAAAGTCATCTTTTATTGTAATAAAATCATATTTTTTTGTTAATAAATTAATTTGAAAATTTGTAATTACAATTAACAATTTTTTTGTTTCGTTTATAAGAGATGCTATATGTTTAAAGTTTTACAATAAAAGAGTCTGTTCTTTCAATATTAATTTTCAGAGAAAATGAAAAATGAGAGAGAAAAGAATTTTTTCGAGAGCGTGCTTAATTATTTTTAATTGCAATATAAAATTGAATAACAATGCTTCTTCTTTTGTGCGAGTAGCTTTATATTACTGTATTTAACTTTTTTGTTGAAAATTCGTCTTTTCTGGGTTTTGAATTAATTTTTGTAACTGGAAATTTAGCTAATCTATTTTTGGTTTGAAATTGATCGGGTTTAGTTGAAAGTTCAAGTGTCTGGTTAAAAATTCATGTATTTTGTTGAAAATTCCTTCTTGATTGAATTTAACTGTGATACAAAATTTAAATCTTTTCTTGTAATGAAAATTTAATGACTTCATAACAGTTAAAGATAAAGATGTAACTATTCTAATTGAATATTCCATCAATTTAGTTGAAAATTCATATCTTTGTTTGAATATTAATTTCTTGAACTGAAAATTAAACTATTCATTTTTTGATTGATTTGTATTTTGTTGAAAATTGTTGTTTTTTCAGTATTAATTTTTTCGCAGAAAATTAATTTTTGTGATAAAAATTAAATTCTTCCATTTTTTTTTTTTTTGTTGAAACCTGACCTTTTTTAGTTAAAAATTCAACTATTTGGTTGAAAATTGATCTTTTTTATTTTAAAATTCAACTATTTGGTTGACAATTCATGTATTTTGTTAAGAATTTGTCTTTTTTGGTAAACACTAATTTCTTGTTTGAAAATGCATCTTTTTGGTTGAAAATTATACTATTCCAGTTAAAGAGTCTTCATTTTAGTTAAAAATGCATCGGATTCGTTGAAAATAAATTTTTTGATACTGAAAATTTAACTATTCCATTTTTTATTGTAAATTTTTTTTCATTTCAAAATTCATGCATTTTGTTAAAAAATTGTCTTTGTTGGTATAAAATCAATTTTCTTGCTTAAAAATTCATCTTTTTGCTTGAAAATGTTAGTTTTCAAGTTAAATATTCATAATTTGCGTTGAAGATTAATCACTTTGTTTGAAAAGTTGTGTTTTTTTCGGAAAAATAATGTTTCATACTGAAAATTAAAGAATTTTTGTTAATTTCAAATTAAACAATTGATCTTTTTAGTTTAAAGTACAACTATTTATTTGAAAATGTATCTTTTTTAGTTGAAAATTGAACTATATTGTTGAAAATTGATCTTATTTAATTTAAAATTGAACTATTTGTTCGACAATTTATGTATTTTTTTCAGATATTGCCTTTTTTGGTAGAAACTAATTTTCTTGTTTGAAAATGCATCTTTTTGGTTGAAAATTATACTATTCCAGTTAAAGAGTCATCATTTTAGTTAAAAATGCATCGGATTCGTTGAAAATTTATTTTTTTATACTGAAAATTTAACTATTCTATTTTTATTGTAAACTGATTTTTATTATTTCAAAATTCATGTATTTTGTTCAAAAATCGCATTTGTTGGTATAAAATCAATTTTCTTGCTTAAAAATTCATCTTTTTGCTTGAAAATTTGAGTTTTCGAGTTAAATATTCATAATTTGAGTTGAAAATTAATCACTTTGGTTGAAAAGTTGTGTTTTTTTCGGAAAACTAATTTTTCATACTGAAAATGAAAGAATTTTTATTAATTTCAAATTAAACAATCGATCTATTTTAGTGTAAACCACAACTACTAATTGGAAAATTGATATTTTTTAGTTGAAAATTCAACAATTCTGTTAAGGATTAATGTATTGTGTTGAAAAATGGTCTTTTGTGATAGAAATTCATTCTTTTTGGTCGAAAATTCGACTATTTCGTTAAAAAATCATCTATCTTGTTAAAAATGCCATGTTTGTACTTTAAAAATTAAGAATTTGAAGCGGTTTCAATTGACTTTAATATAGTTCCCACATTAATTTTACCTAAGTATGCACTGCATTTTAAGTATACGAAGATACAATAAAAATTTGTTTGAATTATTTTTCAGAGTCATGAACTTTAGGATTGAATTCAGGAAATGATTAATTATGTTTTTACTATTATTTAATTATTTAATTAATCGATGGTTCGAATATATTTAAGAATATATTGTCATTATTAATTAATAGTTATTAAAAAATAATATTTATCCCTAAAAATAACCCTGGAAATTGTCAGGGAATATTTTTTTTCAGAAATTGAGTAGACACCCTCATGATTAATTAGGCTTATCTAATTTCCAGAAAAAGAAGAAAGACCGAATGCGAGCCTCTCGTTTAGAGCGAGAAATTCCCGATGCTCCAACTCTCGAGGAGTTCGAATGTCTACTCGGGGAATCACCAACAAATTATCCTCGAGGTGAAGGCATTGAAAATATGGAAAGCGAATTGCATTCTGCAGCAATAGACACGGAAATTTATGAAAAAGAGAGCTGTCGAGTCGTGATAATTGAGGCAGATCAGATATCAACTGGCGAAGATCTTGAAGTAAATCTTCATCCGAAGCCAATAATAAAATATCTAAAGTCTACAATTATCACAATAAATGTACCTTATCTAATTTTTCCAGGAACAAGTCGAATCCGTCGACGAAGTAGACATCGGAATTCCAGAAGCTTCCGCACCAAAGGAAGAAAAAGAAGAGGAAGCACTCAATTCTGTAGAAGAAATTAGCGTCAACGTTTCCAACATTCAGCTGACAGACAGTCTTCCATCAGCTCCTATTATTGAAAATGCGACTGCAAATCCACCGCCACAGTTGGCTCCGCAACTTTTTCTCAAATCAGACAAATCCTTTCTCAAGCCCCGAACATCATCGCTTGAAAAATGCAAATCAGATTCCAAGTTGATGAGACCTTTCACCGAAAAGCAGCTGGCTGCGCTCTACACGAATCAGGAATTGTCCCTCGTTGAAAGTTTCATCAACGAATTCGTGGAGTACCAACTTCGAGGCCACAGCGTCCGTCAACAGCACCGCTTACAGGAACTTCTCATGAGCTACCTTCGAGTCCGGAATCACCTGATTGTCAACTCTCACGAACTCGAGATTCTCAAGAAATCCTGCAAGGACATCCAGAAGCAACTCTGGTGTTTGGACAAGGCCTCGATCACCGAATATGGCGAGTGTCAAGATGGGAATCCAGTCAGCGCGACTCACGAGTACTCGGTCGCGCATTTCAATAAAAAAACCCTCGTCGCCCTAACGAAAAATCTCTCGGCCATCAAGGAATCTTTACACAATGCGCATGCATTGTACTGCTACGAATCTGACACTCTGAAGCTTCAGATAGAACATTACGTCCAGAGAGTTTGCATCTCGTGCAAGGAGTTTGCCAATTTGGCCCAAAACGCCCCAGTGAGTCTCGAGCCATTCCAGATGGCCTCGCACATGATGCCGCAGCTCGTAGAGCTCAGAATGTGCATATCGATCCTCTTCAACTTTCAGAGACGAGTCTTGAAAGACGGGAAGTTTGTGACTGACTCTAGAGACTGGCTCACGAAATTGGTCGCGGTTTTGCTGAGAGTCGCGACCTGGCAAGATCATCTCTTTCTGCTGAATCACGTGCTCAGATGTCCAGGTGGCGTCACATCCTGGGCTCGAGGTTACATCCAGATTCCAGTTCCATCCAGAAATCGTAGACTGAGCACTTCTCCCTTGAATGATCCTCACTTGGACCACATTGTCGCAATCCTTGCAACTATCCTGCTTCCAGTGAAAGAGAGGAACAAGTTTTTGGAACAGGTGCAAATATCGTTGCAGGACACTGGCAGTCAGCCTGGAGACACTGTCTGGGTGATGCTGGACGAGGATGGAGAGGAAGACGAGGACATAGCGAACTGCGGAGCGAATCTTTTCGAGAGCGATCTCATATCACTTTTGCATCAAATCCCTCTCGACAAACTGTTTGAACATATCTTGTTGATAGAGCGTCAGAATGATCATTTCCATCAGGACGGGAATGCAGTGACGGAACATCATATCCTGAGGATTTTCGCATTCTCAACTGTGATAGTACGACTGTTGAAACAAGGTTTGAAGACTTACGATACCCCGAGGTACAGGCAGCTGGCGAAGAGATTAAGTGCCTTAATCCGAGATACTGTTCAGTACGCAAGTGATTTGTGGGAAGCTTTTGACAGATCAAAAATCGGAGATGAATCAATGCTGACGAGAATACAGCTGGAGTATGATTACTTCTTTTTGAGAGCAACTCTCTGTATTTTCTCCTCGCGAAGACTCGGCGCTTGGCAGTATCTCGCCGCGATTCCTTATCATATCTTCACTTCTAGCATGCTCTGGAAACTATTTTATATACTCCACACAGATTCGGCTTTTTCTGACATCCCTGAACTCGAGATGTCCCCTCTCGAGTGGGAAGCCGAGCTAAGTTCTCCAGACTTGTACAAACAGTTCGAAGAGAAATTGAGCAACTTGCCCGGCGATGAATCGTATTTTCTGTTGACTACTTTTGCCAACATGGCGATGGCGAGGTCGGAAGAGGATTATGATTTCGTCAGAGCAACGACAATAGACCTTTTTCAAATTGGTTTCCTCAGTAAGAAAACTCAAGACACTTGTTCGAAAGATGCAAGATCACTTTTATCCAACCTGACGAGCAAATATCCATCACTTTTGTCAGATATTCTTTTAAAACTGAGAGACAACTTTGTCGCAGTTGGAAAGCTGAGTTTGTATCTCTTCACGGAACTGAGGATTGAGAAGTGGATTCCTCAGAGTGAGGACATGAATGTGCTTTCAGTTTGGCTGCATCAGTACCCTCTTTCATCCACAGAAAGTCATCTGGCACGTTTAGTGCTTTCGCATCTTAATTGGGGATTCGACAATAATGATAGCTTACATCTGCCAATTAGTTTTCATCGTAGAGTTGCTTTACTCGTTGTCGAGCTCTCGATGAAGTATATTTTAGAAACACCTGGGCAAAGTGTTTCGCTTTTAGCGGAGGGAGTCAAGACATTTTCGTCGATGGTGAGACCTCAGAGTAATGAGCACGCCTTTTCTCTCTGGACTTGGGAGATGATTTCACGATTGAGATTACATCAGTTGGACCAGGCGGATACTGTCAGCCAGTGCTCGATTGTCAATCCTGGCGAGGCTTTTTCTCACGTGCCGGATTTGGATTCGGACGCCACTTTGGAAAGTCTCGTTCTTGCTCTCAGAGAGAAGCAACCGATAGCTTGTTTTGTGGCACTGAGAATGACACTTTGGGGACATTCGGTGCCTTTGATTTGTTCCAAGGGATTTGACCAGTTGCAGATTTTGCTCTCATATTATAAGTACGAACAAATGCTCCAGGCGCTGCATAATATTATTCCGCTGTGTCTCAATTGTCCGGAATCTCTGCTCAGAAATGAAAAGTTCCTGGGATTAATGATAGCTCTTATCACTGCCGACAGGACGTATGTGAAGATGGCCAAAAATCTCATTGCTTCGGACTTTCCAGGCGTTATTTTGACGCAGATTTCGAATATGATTGAGGCCCATTTGCTGAATTATAAAAGGTAAGAGAGGTTCTTTTCCAGGGTGTTTGGCTACCTTGAAAACCTTGAAAACATGTAAATATGTTTGAATTTTTCACGAGAACCTTGAATGAACTTTTTTTTTGTGCAGTTATTTGAATGATATGCGAAAAGTAATTTAAAATCTTTTAATATATTATAAAAAACATCTCATTTAGAAAAAATCTTGTTACTGAAAAGTTGTTTTATTTATTTATTTGTATTTTTTTATTTTATTTCAATACACTTTTTGTAGACTGTACCAATTATTTTATAGTTTGCAAAGAACGCACTTTAATATTGTGCATAATTTTTTTATTTCTTCTCTCAATATAGAATTCAACATATTTCAAATGTTTAAAAATGTTTTAAATGCATACTTTCAATAAAGATTTCACAAAAATTCCACGAAAATTTTGAAACTTTAAAGATTTAAAGGATTTGAAAGATTTGAGGAAGGCTTATAGTAATCCATATTTCTAAGATTTCAAAGTGCGTCAAAGATTTTAAACAATTAAAAAATTTTTAGATAATATTAAAATATTTCACAAAAGTTTCAAAATTTTCGTAAAAAATTCGTAGATTTCAAAGATTTTAAACGAATTCCAATTTTTTTTAGAGATTTTATTATAATGTTTTGTTTTGTTTCATAAGACATCACAGCGCTTTTAAATATTCCAGTGATATTTTATTTTTCAAATTTTTTTAGAGATTTTTTGTTTTTTTTTTTTGTTTCATAAGATATCAGAGATTTTAAATATTCCAGTGATTTCAAATGAATATAAAAGATTTTAGAAAGATCTTACCAAATTTCAAAGATTTCGAAATGGGTACAAAACACCGTATTTCAAGGATCTTTTAAGGTTAAAGGCTCAGCTCTTTTATCGAAACATTAACTTTTTCTTTAAAATTCATATTTTGTTGGCTGATAACTCAACTGAAATCTTTTTTTGATGAAATTTTTTTTTTTTTTTTTGAAACTTTGTCTTTTCGATTTAAAAATACATTTGTTTTAGTAGAAATATTTAGTCTTTCTTGGATAAAAATGCAACTTTTTTGTTTGAAAATTCGACTATTAAACAGAAAATTAACTTCCTGTTCACAATTATTATTTTGGTGTTGGAAAGTGAACTGGAATCTGCTTTAGATGAAAGTATAACTATTTTTTTGAAATTTTTTTTTGTAATTCATCTTTTTTATAAGATATTTCATCTTTCTTGAGTAAAAATGCAACTGTTCGGTTGAAAATTTAACTCTTTTTTGAATATTTGTCTTTTTCATTTTTATTTTTACCTGCCTTAGGAGCAATTACATCTTCCTTGGAGAAAAATGCAAATAATCGGGTGAAAATTGAACAATTTTGTTAAAAATTTATACTTTTTGGTAGAAAATTCTGCTGCTGTGTTGAAAATGTAACTATTGCGTAGAAAGTTTACATTTTGTTTAAATTTAATATATTGTTCTAAAAGGGAAACTGAAATATTTTCTGGATAAAAATTCAACTATTTTTTTAACCAGTTTTGGGAGGTTTTTAATTAAAAATTCATCTTTTTTAAAAGAAATTTCGTCTTTCTTAGACAAAAATGCAACTGTTTGGTTGAAAATTAAACTAGTTTGTTAAAAAGTCATTATTTTTTTGTTTAAAATTCTATTGTTTTGTTGAAAATTTAAAGTATGTTCCAAATTTATATTTTTGTTTAAAAATGAACTGAAATCTTTTCTGAATGAAAGAAAAAAAATTGTCGTTTTCTATTAAAAATTCGTCTGTTTTAGTATAAATTTCATCTTTCTAAGATAAAATAGCCCTTATTTGGTAGAGAGTTCAACTTTTTTTTTCAATTTATTCCTTTTTGGTTTAAAAAATTTTGGTCCTTTTTGGTATTTTTAGATTAAAAATTTATTTTTTTCATAGAAACTTATATTTTGTTAACAAATTTACATTTTCATCTTGAAAAGTCAACTCGATTTTTTTAACATGAAAATTCAACTATTTACAAAATTAAAAAAAAAAATTCATGTGTTTTAAGAGAAATTTTATCTTTTTTTAGATAAAAATACAACTAGTTGGTAGAGAATTCAACAATTTTGTTAAAAAGTCATCCTTTTTAGTTAAAAATTCGTCTTTTAAGATTGGAAATTCAATTTTGCTTCAGTAGAAATTTCTTTTTTTTATATAAAAAAAGCAACTTTTTGTTCAACAATTATTCTTCTTTAGTTGATTATTCAACTATTTTGTTTGAAAGTTTGATTTTAAATATTTACTATCAAGAATTTCTGTAATTTTGATGATTTATATATAAAATTCCATAATTTTGGAAGATCCAAAATTAAAAACATGACTTTTGATCTCCAAAATCATCCAAATTTGTAACCTTTTATTTGCACATCTTTACAATTAAAGAGTTCACCGTCTTAAATATTCAAAATTGAAGAATTTTCAATTGCAAATCGTAAAAATTGAAGAATTTTTCATTGTAAATCTTTCAAATGTATCTATTCGAAAAAATATTCCAAGTTACATGCCTTCAAAATATGTATCTTTAAAATTTAAAAATTCGTAATTCTATATTATCAAAATTAAACAATTTTCAATTGTACCTCTTCAAAATTGCGGAACTTTAAATTATATATTTTTTTAAATCGAAGATTTTTCAATTTATACAATTTACAATTAAAAACTTATTTAATTTTTGATGATTTTCATTCGAAATTTCTTCAATTTAGAAGATTTAGAATTGAAAATTTAAGAATTATTATAAATTGATACATCTTTAACATTCAAGAGTTTTTAATGGTAAATCTTTATATCTGAGGAGTTTTTAATTTATACATTTTACAATTAAAAGTTTCTGTCATTTTTACGATTTACATTTGAAATTTCTTCAGTGTGGCAGATTTATAATTAAAAACTTCACTTTTGATTTCTAAAATCATCTAAATTAAAAAATTTTATTTATTCATTTCTAAAATTCAAGAGTTTTCAAGTGTAACTCTATAAAATTTTATAATTTTCAATTTTAAATGTTAAAAACTAATTCGTTTTTAGTTTAGATATTTAATAATTTTTAAGTTTCACAGTTAAAAAGGTTGTATTCGTTATGGTTTAAATTCGGAATCACTTCAATTTTTAAGATTTAGAATTAGAAACTTGACTTTTGATTTTCAAAATCATCATTATTTAAAATTTTTTATTTATACATCTTTAAAATTGAAGAGATTTTAATTGGGAAAATTAAAAATTAAAAATTATGCAAGTTTTAATATCGAAAAGCTGTAATTTTGACGATTTACATGCGAAATTTCTTTAACGTGTAAAATTTAGAAATTATAAACTTTACTTTTGATCAACAAAATAATCTAAATTCAACCATTTTTATTTATACAGTTTTAAAATTGAAGAGTGTTCAATTGTAGATCTTTAAAATTGAAATAAAAAATAAATAAAAGACTTTCAAAATTGTATAGTTTTAAACTATAAACATTCAACAATAAATATGTCGGAGAATTTTAAATTACAAACATCTTCAAATTGGATTAGCGTCGAAAATGGAAGATATCAGAAAGACTCAGAATTCTAGAATGTCTTTTAAGAACATATTTTTACAATATAAGATCCCACATTAACTTTTTCATTTTTTCTTAACTTCGAATTTCTTCTGAGACAAAGTTTTATATTTTAATGAAATTTACAGATTGCGGAAAGCCGATTCAAGTTTTAAAAAATAAATGTAAATTGTTTGAAAGCCAATGTAGCTATTTACTATTCTAACATTTATTTTAATTGATTATTAATTACATTTCATAGTACTTTAAAATGAAGCACATATTTTAATTTGATATTTAGGCTATAAAAATAAGAAAAATGCAAAGCGCGCTATTTTTTTGATTAATTAAAATAATTTTAACATTTATTTGCAGATACTGTTTACAAACGCCTGAGCCTTTAGTAAGACTGTGGTTAAATATTCTTGTACTTATGCCAGACTGGAACCGGGATCAAAGTGTGCTTTATTTATTAGACACCGTAATTCGTGCCTCATTTTTCTACACTGATGCAAGAGCTACGACAGAAGTTATGTTCCACAACCTCTTTTCGGTAAGTGATCTTCTAGAAAGATCCAATTTGGGAGTTACCACTCACCAGAGTGCGCAATCTGTTTAGTTCCGAGTTGAGAGAAAATTCAAATTTATTATAAGAAAAATAGTTTTTTTTTAATATAAATTATTAATAGAAGTTTATAGTTAATTCGTAAAATAGAGTCAAATGGTCAATTATACAGTTTGAAAAGAAAAAATTAAATTTTTTAGGTGAATTTCACAAACATAACATTATTGTTTGCTTAAAGAAAGTTTTATAGTACATATTTTTTTTTAATTTCTATTTTTTGCGAAAATGAAAAAACAACCATATTTAAAAATTATAAAACCATCTGTTTTGAAGAAAAATCGTTTCTTTTTTGTTAAATTCAACTGTTTTTATTAAAATTGTACCGGTTAAGTTTATTCTTGTTGATTGAAAATTTATTTTTTATTAAATTTTTTTTCATTTTTTTGAAAATTCGTCATTTTTTTCATTTAACGACTTTTAGCTTAAGATACTTTTTAAATGAAATATGAACTATTACATTTTACGTTGTTTATTGAAAATTCATCTCTTTGGTTTAAAATAAACGATCTTAATGGAAATCATTTTTTTTTAAATTAAATAACTGAAATTTTAACTTGTCCCTTTTTGATTAATAATTCGCCTCTTTCAGCTTAAAAATGCACCATTTGAATGAAAATTCATGTATTTTATTGAAAATTATTATTTTTGGTTAAAAAATTATTTCTAGGTCGAAAATCTAACTAATTTTTTTTTAAATTTATTCTCTTCTGGAAAATTGATCTTTTTAGGTGAAAATTGAATTATTTGTTTGAAAATGGACATTTTTCATATTCTTCTTGTTCGCAAATTCATTTATTTTGGTTAAAAAATTAATTTCGTTGGTTAAAAATTTAACTCCTTTGTTAAAATTGTATATATAAATATATATATTTTTGTAGTTGAGAACTCGAATTTTTGGGAAGAATATTAATCTTCTTACTTGAAAATTCATCTTTTTTTGGTTGAAAATTTATTATTTTAACTGGAAATTGAACTATTCCATTCTTGTTTACAATTTTTTTTAATTGAAAATTTATATCTTTCGTTAAAAATTTAACCATTTATTGAGGATTTTTTTTCTGAAAATTAATTTTTTTACTTTATTGAGTATTTAATCTGAGATTTTTCTATTTTGTTTAAATTCAACAGTTCCGAGTTGAGAGAAAATTCAAATTTATTGTATGAAAAATAGCTTATTTTATATAAATTATTAATAGAAGTTTATAATTAATTCGTAAAATAGAGTGAAATGGTCAATTATTCAGTTTGAAAAGAAAAAATGTAATATTTTAAGTACGGTTAGTTTTTCTTGCATAATTCTAAATTTCACAAACATAAATTTATTGTTTACTTAAAGAACGTTTCATGGTACAATTTTTTTTTAATTTCTATTTTTTGCGAGAATTAAAAACAACCATATTTTAAAATTACAAAACCATCTGTTTTGAAGAAAAATCGGTTCTTTTTTTGTTGAATTAAACTGTTTTTGATGAAAAGTGTATCACTTAGGTTTATTCTTTTTGATTGAAAATTTATATTTATTTTTTTTATTAAAAACTAGTATTTTTTTATTTGAAAATTCGTCATTTTTGTTTGAATTCAACGGCTTTTAATTTAAAATATTTTTTGAATGAAATATCAACTATCACATTTTATGTTGTTTGTTGAAATTATATCTTTTTGATTTAAAATAAAATATTTTGATGAAAATCAGTCTTTTTTGTTTTGTTAAAAATTGATTAACTGAAATTTTAACTTGTCCTTTTTGGTTAATAATTCGCCTCTTTTAGCTTAAAAGTGAACCATTTGAATGAAAATTCATGTATTTTATTGAAAGTTAGTCCATTTCCGTTTGAAAATTAGTATTTTTGGTTAAAAAATTATTTCTAGGTCGAAAATCTAACTAATTTTTTTAAAATCTTTTTTTCTGTTCCGGAAAATTGATCTCTTTTTGGTTAACATTTAATTTCTTCGGTTAAAAATGTAACTCCTTTGTTAAAATCTCATATATATTTTTTTTTAAATTAATTTTTTAGTTGAAAATTCGTCATTTTGGTAGAAAATTAATATTCTTGTTTGAAAATTTATTATTTTGACTGAAAATTGAACTATTTCATTCTATCAACATTTCATTCTATCGACTATTCAATTTTTCGTTGAAAATGCATACGTTTTGGCATAAAGTCATACTAATTTGTGAAAAAGTAATATTTTCGGTTGAACATTAATTACGTCAGTTGAAAATTCGCTTTTTTGTTTTAAAATTAATTTTTTCCACAGAAAATTTAACTATTTCATTTTTTTTGTATAAAATGCTTTCTTTTTTAGTTAAAAATTCACTTCTTTATTTGAAAATTCTATATATTCTGGGAATTTCAATTTTTTTAAATAAAAATTTTACTATTCCATTTTTGGCTGAAAATTAATTTTTTAGTAGAAAACTTAACAATCTTATTGAAAATTCGTTTTCTTGCAGTAGAAAATTTACGTTTTTTGGTTAGAACTCTAAATATGTAGTTCGAAACTTAATCTTCTTGTTTGAAAACTCATCATTATTTATTAAAACTGTATCGGTTAAGTTTATCCTGTTCGATTGAAAATTTACGTTTTATTTATTTTTTAAATTAAAAACTGGTCTTTTTTATTTGGTGAAAATTCGTCCTTTTTTGTGAATTCAACGGCTTTTAATTAAAAATATTTTTTGAATGAAATATCGACTATTAGATTGTAAGCTGTTTGTTGAAGATTCATCTCTTTGGTTTAAAACAAACTATTTTGATAAAAATCAGTTTTTTGTTGTTGTTAAAAATGGATTAACTAAAAATTTAACTTGTCCGTTTTTGGTTAAGAATTCGCCTCTTTTAGCTTTAAAATGAACCATTCGGATAACATTCATGTATTTTACTGAAAATTCGTCTCATTTGGTTGAAAGTTAATATTTTTGGTTGAAAAATCATTTCTAGTTTGAAAATTTAATTAATTTAAAAAAAACATATTTCTTTTTAGGAAAATTGATATTTTTAGTTGCAAATTTATTTAGTTCGTTAAAAATCTAACTATTTTTTTTAAATTATTTTTTGTAAATTCATTTTCGATCTTAAAATTTGAGTATTTAATTTGAAATTAGTCTATATTGTTTAAATTCACCTGTTTTTAAAAATTTAATATTAGAATTTTTTGGTTGGAATATCAAATATTCCATTTGTCGTTGAAAATGTGTCCTTTTTAGCTTAAATTCGTACAAATAGTAAAAAAGTAATATTTTTTATTGAAGATTATTTACTTCAGTTAAGAATTCGCTTTTTTGTTAAAAATTAATTTGTTTAACAGAAAATTTAACTATTCCATTTTTTGTTGAAAATTAATTTTTTTAGTTAAAAGTTTAACAATTTTGTTGAAAATTCGTTTTCTTTTGGTAAAAAATTTACCTTTTTTGGTTAGAACTCTAAATATTTAGTTGGAAATTCATGTCCGTTTTTGGTTAAAAATTCCCCTATTTTAGCTTAAAAATGAACCATTTGAATGAAATTCATGTATTTTATTGAAAATTCGTCTCATTTGGTTGAAAGTTAATATTTCTGGCTAAAAAATCATTTCTAGTTTGAAAATTTAACTAATTTAAAAAAATCTATTTCTTTTTAGGAAAATTGATTTTTTTAGATGAAAATTCATTTGTGTCATTGAAAATGGATTTTTTCCATATTATTTTTGTTTGTAAATTCATTTATTTTGGTTAAAAATTCATTTAAATTGTTCAAAATTGAACTCCTTTGTTAAACTTTTTTAAATATTTTTTTCATAGTAATTCTTTATTTTAAAACTCGACATTTGGTAGAAAGTTATTAATCTTCTTGTTTTAAACTTCATCTTGTTTGGATGAAAATTTATTATTTTAACTGAAAATTGAATTTTTACATTTTTGGTTACAATTTTTTTTAGTTGCAAATTCATTTATTTCGTCAAAAATTTAAATATTTTTTGTTTAAATTCTTTTTTTTTGTAAATTCAATTTTTATCTTAAAGTTTGAGTATTTAATTTGGGATTTATTTGTTTTGTTTAAATTCAACTATTTTTTAATTTAATATTATAATTTTTTGGTTGGCATATCAACTATTCAATTTTTCGTTGTAAACTCATTTTTTTAGCTTAAAGCCGTACAAATTTGTAAAAAAAGTAATATTTTTGGTTAAAGATTATTTACTTCAATTAAAAATTCGCTTTTTTTTGGTTGAAAATGAATTTTTTATAACAGAAAATTTAACTATTCCATTTTTTTGAGAATTAAGTTTTTTAGTTGAAAATTTAACAATTTGGTTGAAAATGCGTTTTCTTTTGGTAGAAAATTGACGTTTTTTAGTTAAAACTCTAAATATTTAGTTGGAAATTTATGTATTTTGTTACAAAAATTTTTTTCTGGTAGAAACTTAATCTTCTCGTTCGAAAACTCATCATTTTTGTTGAAAATTGAACTATATAATTTTTGTTTCAAAATTTCTATTTATTAGTTGATAATTCTACTGTTTGGTGGAAAAAATAGAGAATGTTATCAAAACACGTACTTTGCATTTTTTCAGTAAACAATAATGTTATTTTTGTAAGATTCAGAACTGCGCGAGAAAAGTTAACAGTAATTAAAATACATTTTTCTCTTCAAACTGAATGACTTACTCTTTTACTTTATTATACAAAAAAATAGAATATTTTATTAATAATCTGTATAAGAAAAGCTATTTATTATTGATAAAATTTAAATTTTCGCAGAACTCGGACCCGATCAGATCGCGCACTCTCTTGAGTGGTAAACTACTCCATTTAAAAGAATGATAAAGCCGAGAAAAAAGTCCTTTTTTACCATCCTAATCCTTAACCATTTTCTGTAAATTCATCTTTCTGTTAGCTAACAGTTGTAAGTGGAAATGAGGTACGTTAAAAAAATTCCACAATCCTTAGAAGTACTTTCCCTTTTAAAAATCAAAGATGAGGTAAAAGTTTTGTTATAAAATCATATTTTGCAGACTCTATCGGCTGGAAAAAATTCAAGTTCCTTCGGCTCATTTTTGAACTGGGCGACGGGTTCGTCCAATTGCCCAAGCCTTTTGGGTGGATCGGTACAGTCGATTTGGGTAGCTTATATAGTTTTGTACACAGAACAATATGAGAGAGAATTGAAAACAAATCTCTGGCGAGAAATATTACGAGAATTGTGCCTACAACCGAAAACTTGTTTGGACTCTGCCCTCAAGGTAGACTGAAGAATATTGCTAAATATTTAAGTATATTTTAATATTTAAAAAATATAATATCTGGAAATTAAAAAATATATATATCTTTTTAGAAAGCCTTTGCGACTGTTAAGATGCAGCCATTCAACTCGAACAGTTTGGCAATTTACCGCTGGTCGCAACAAGCTCTCGACACTCCGATGGATCATCCCCTTTTGCCACTTTTGTGGCAGAATTTCTTTTCTCTTCTTTTGGGTAGACCTCCCTCTTCAACAGGGTTCGTATATTTTGGTGACCAAAATTTATTGCAGGGATCGCAGTGGTTAAGAAGTTCAATTCTAGGAATTGCAAGCTCTTAAAATTTGAACCAACGATTTTTGACAATTCAATTAGAAAAATGAGTTGGATTGTGTAATTTCTAAGTCGAAGCGTTAAAAATTAAAGAATTGTAATTTGACTTGGAGATAATTTGAATTCAAAGCGGTTAAAATTTGACAATTTAATATTGAAAACTAAATTAAATCTTTCAAATGTCAAGCTTCTGATATTCTAGAATTTTAAATTTT
>NC_046660.1:37470335-37473922 GCF_010883055.1 Belonocnema kinseyi | reverse complement strand
GTGTTGTTAATAAAAATTCAGAAATCTAAAATTGTAACCACTTATAATTACCGAAAGTGTCCTTTTACTGATGCATCAATTTCAGGTAGAATAATTTTAATTTTTTTAATTTTAAACTGAATTAAAATTTTTTTTTTATTTTTAATTTTTCTTTAGGATTATCATTCATTCTAGAAATTTTCAAATATAAAATATTTTTTCAAATACCAACTTAATTAACAAAAATTAATAAATGCAGCACTTTTATGAGAAATCGCAAATTGTATTAAAGTAGAAAATAGACGCGCGCGCTACGTGCGCGATTTTTTGTTTTGTTTTACGCAATTTTTGAATTAAAATATAAAACTGATGTTAATAAAAAATTTTTGTATTTCATAGTATGTATTATCAAGGTGACCGCTGGACCGTAAAACCGGAAATTTTACAAATTTTTAGAAGAAAAATATGTCTACGTTGGATTTCAACAGGTTTTAAAAATAATTAGTTGAATTGTTATCTTTTTCAATTAAGCTATCATTTAGTTTACAATGCGTGATTCGAAAATCTTCTAATTAACGCATTTTTCACTTTAGATTTTTTTAAGCTTAAGTTTTTAATTTAAAGAATTTTAAAATGCTGTCTTGAAGACTGAAAAAAATTTAAAGCGTTTGAAGTTAAAAATTGTTGAAAAAAAAAACATTTTTAGTTTATGAACTGTAAATATAAATTTTTTTTTCAAGTGGGTCTGTATTTTAAGTATTCAAAAGTCACAATAAAGGAATTGAGAAACCGATTCTAAATCCGTTTAAAATTGAAGAATTTCCAGATTATAACGTTGATTTTTGTATTTAAGAAATGTTTAATTTGATAGTGAAATTTTTGAATTTTGATGTATGAAGAGCAATTAAACACTTATTATTTGTAAAACTAATTTGAATAATTTTAAGGGATATTTAGAATTTTTGAAAAAATTCAAGAATAATTTAAAACTTAAAATTCAAATAATTTATGCGACAAAATTCGGCTACTCGTAACGAAATTCCGCTGAAAATAGACACATCCAAATTTAAAATAAAATGTAGATTTTTGCAGATTTTAAATGAAATATTGATCAGATGTCTAAGAATTGTAGGATTCAAAAGGATAAAAATATCTTAAGAATCCCAGCAAAATTGAAAATGATTTTTCATTTTGAAAAATTATTCTAAGAGAATATTTAAAAAGGTTTTTAGATTTACCAAATTTTAAACAAAAATAACTGAAATATTTTAAGGAATTTTATTTTAATTTTCAGGATTTTCTAAAAATTACAGGAAAAATTCGGTAAATATCTTTTAAAATGTGTTTAAATATTTTATTAATCTGTTTTGGTTGAGGATTTAACTACTCTGTTAAAAATTCGTCTTTTTTGGTTGAAATCGACAGTTTTTTCTTTAAAATCAAAATATTCTTTGGTTGAAAATGCAACTACTCAGTTGAGCGTGGAACTGCTTTGTTAAAAATCCATTTTTTAGGTTGATGATTCCTCATTTTTGTTGAAAATTCATTCCTTTGTTTGAAAATTTAAATTTTTTTGTTAAAAATTAATTTTTATTGTTAAAACTTTAACTATTCTGATGAAAAAAACATTTTATTTAATTGAAAATTTATTATTTGATCTTCTTTGTTGAAACTTGATCTTCGTTGAAACATCATCTTTTTTTTATTAAAAGATAATATATTTGGTTAAAAATTTCACTATTTTGTTTAAAATTCGTTGTCTATACTAAAAATTTATTTTTTTCACTTACAACTAAAAAAAAATTAAAGTTAAAAATTTATATTTTTAGATGTTAAATCATTTTTATGGTAAAAAATTTGATTTTGTTGAAATTTTTAATAGATAATTAATTTTTCGAACTGAAAATTTAACTATTCTTTTTTGGTTGGAACTTTATCTGTTCAGTTGAAAAATTAACCGTTTTGTTCACAATAAATTTTACTTGGATGACAATTAATTTTTTTAGCTTAAAATTCAAAGTTTCTATTTTAAGTTGAAAATATTTCATTTTTAGTTGAAAATTCAACGATTTGGTTAAAAATTTGTATTTTTTGATAGAAAAGTAATCTTTTTGGTTGAAACTTAATTTTTTTATTGCAAATTTATTTGTTTGAATGAAAAGATATTGTTGAAACGTCGTTTTTTTAATATATTTTTTTCAACTGATAATGTAGGAATACTATTTACGTTTAAAAATTTACATTTTTCAGTTGAAAATTTATGTATTTGATTGAAAATCGGCTTTTATAGTTAAAAACGCATTGAATATAGTAAAAAATTTATATTTTTGGTTGAAATATCTTTTTTTTTTTAGAAAATTCGTTGTTAAAAATTCATATTCTCGTGTTGTAAACACATTTTTTTATCTTTTTATCTTTTAGCGCGCTTCTAAAAATAAAACAGTTTAATTTTCAGATTACAAAAAAAAATTGCAACCAGAAAAAAACGACTCTTCAACGAAATAGTTCCATCTTGCTCTAATAAAATATAATATAACGAAAAATATGATACTTGAACTTTATACTCATAATCATCAATTTTGAGCCAATAATGGAATAGTTAAATTTCTAGTTAAGAAAATAAATTCTCAACCAAACAAAAATTTAATTTACAACCAAATAGATAAAAAAAATTGTTTATCAGCCACGTTAGATTTTCTTTTCTCTTTTTCGCATATCGTCGAAAATTTTCTTCTGATTTTTTTTTTCATTCAGGGTGGTCATTTTTTTTAAATTTTCGTCTCCCGGTTCTCTCCCGGTTCACCCGGTGAATATTCGTGATTTCTCCCGGTTTATAAAAAAATTAATTTTCTTTCCAAAACCCACGGGTTTTTCACATATATTATGAATTGCGGAAGTCGATAAATTTCAGCAAACTTTTTGCAAGAAATTAATTGATTTTTAAATCATATAATAGGAAGTCTAATGAAATTATTGTGTCTAATAAAGGAAAGTACAGATAAGCGTTTTATTGTACACTAGCAGCAAATGCACACGCGCAAATCGCGCGTTCCTGTCTCTGAATTTTTATTTACTAACATGAAAATATGAAAATTTAAAAATCTATTATTAAACCAATTTTTTAATATAAGGTTTTAAATATTTTTGAAATATTAGTTAATAATGAATAATTTCGAATTGCAAGCTCTTAACATTTGAACCAACGATTTTGGACAATTCAATTAGAAAAAGGAGTTGAATTGTGTAATTTCTAAGTCGAAGCGTTAAAAATTAAAGAATTGTAATTTGATTTGGAGAATCACGAAATTAGAATGATCTTAGATGAAAAACTTTAAAATATGACAATGTCAAAATGTGAAAAAATGTATATCTAAGATTCAAAGTTTGGAAATTGGATAGTTTAAAATTAAGAGTAATTAAAATTACTGTTAAATTATTAAATTTAATTCTTTAGAATTAAAAGCGTTCAAAATAAATAATTAAAGATTGAAGACTTTTAAATTTGAATAATTTGAATTCAAAGCGGTTAAAATTTGACAATTTAATATTGAAAACTAAATTAAATCTTTCAAATGTCAAGCTTCTGATATTCTAGAATTTTAAATTTT
>NC_046660.1:37449472-37470235 GCF_010883055.1 Belonocnema kinseyi | reverse complement strand
GTGTTGTTAATAAAAATTCAGAAATCTAAAATTGTAACCACTTATAATTACCGAAAGTGTCCTTTTACTGATGCATCAATTTCAGGTAGAATAATTTTAATTGTTTTTTTCATTTTAAACTGAATTAAAATTTTTTTTTTATTTTAAATTTTTCTTTAGAATTATCATTCATTCTAGAAATTTTCAAATATAAAATATTTTTTAATTTGAAATTACTTTATTGTTTAAAATTCAAACTAAGAACCGGAGACTTTTGAGATCTTAAATATAAAGTTAAAAATTAAGATAAAGAATACAAAACAGTATTGTTATATGATTTCATTTTTTGAAAATTTACACTTTCATGCTTTTCAATCAAAAATTGCTTTATATTTACATCCAAAATTATTAAATTCAAAGCTGACCATTAAAGCCTTTAATATAAAATTTCGAAATATTTAATAGCGAAATGGTCCTCAAATTTTAAATATTTGAATTTGAAACAACAATATATTGAAATTTAAAATTCCAAACCTCCAAAAATCAATCTAAAAATATATTATTAATAAAAATAATATGTAGTATCAAGTGACATTCAAAAGAACAAGATAGGTTTTTTTACTAAAAGTTTAATTATTCTAAACACTTTGAAAATGATAGGATTTCTAGTTGGGAACCGGCTTTCTCCCGGTTCTCCCGGGTTGGTTTTCCCTTTCATTCTACCGTAGGTTATTTATTAAAAGTTGTGAGTTTCCTAAATTCTTGATAAATTATTCATAGCTTAACAAAAAGGGAAAAATGATCAAATATATGGATTATAGGGGATTTATAGAAAAATCGGGAGGAATTATAGAAGAAAGGGGAATAGAAGACAGTGATCTCTGCTCTGATGTTCCAATTCTACTGAAAAAAATCCTAAAATTCCTTATTAACTAACAGGGTAGTCGATCACGGCGGCATGGGTGCGAAATTTTTCGAAGGGATGATAAATCTCAGCTATTTGAAGAAACTCAAGAAAAGACTGCACGATACTGTCGAGCATTTTCAAATAAAGTCTGACAACGATCTGGACGGTGGAAAGTTGATAACCGACGAGAGACGTATTTTTTATCTCGACATGGCAAAATTTTACAAAACCCTAACACTGTGGCTAGAAGAGCCAAGGCTTCAGGAATCAGGACTCTACCTTCCAGCCTTGCCTCCACAATACATGTCTCAAAAATTAATGCTACTTCTCCAGGGCGAAAGGAATCCATGGCTCGAATATGTCGATTATTTTTCGGTACAACAAAGTCAGCAGAAAGCAATACAAGAGTGGCAGCACTTGACTCTCCGAGAGCTTGACGAGTCCTGCAAAAAATCGAGTCAAACTCCAACAACTCCTTTGGAACCAGCGGATCCTCAGCAGAGGATATTCCGAAGACTCAACAGCTACGAGCAACCAGTACCGCCTCCAGTTTTAAGTCGAAACAATCCCGTGATAAGTCCTATTCTCAGAGAGAGTCTTTATAATTCGGATTCGATTGTTAATTTGATCAAACCACACCTCAGAGTAATTTTGGATTATGCTCAGACTTTCAATCTCATGGTTTCGGAACACACGGCAGTTGATTGCAGCTTTTTGGAATTGGTTCCGATACTTTATAAGGAGGTCGAGAATCATGTGACTTTACATGCTTTGTGTGACACGACATCCTCGAGTCAAAAGCGTACAAGGTCAGGAACTCCACCGATTGTACATTGCGCGGGCGCTGCAGTCATCAGAGTTAAGGTAAGAGTTTGATAGATATTTTTTTAGTAAATTTATCTTGAAGGCTTTTGTTCATAACAATCCACAAATTTGCTCAAGATGTTTACATTGTGTAATTACATTTTTTAATTGATTTTTTTATTTAATCTGATGTAAGAAAAACGTGTATAAAAAAGTAGCAAATCCATATGTATTACAACTTAGAGGCAGGAGCAGCGGAGCCTTTTTTCTCTAGGCGGGGGCAGGAGAATAAATTTATAATATTGAATGAGACACTTTCTACATACTATAATAATATTATACTAAACACAAATTGTGCATGAATAATAATAAGTGAATTATACATAGTAAATAATAAATACAGGTATAAAATTCATATTACTAAATATTTTACAAAGACATCAATAATTTCATAAATATTACCAAATATTTCGCAAAGATTTTTAAAGATTTCAGAAAGATTTGACAGTTTTCAAATATTTCACAAAGATTGCGGATAGGCTTAAAAGATATGCAAAGACTTTAATGATTTCTCAAAGATTTTACCAAGATTACAAAGATTTCTCAAAGATTTCACAGTTTTCAAATACTTCGCAAAGATCTCAATAATTTCATAAATTTTACCAAATATTTAAAAAATAAATGTAATATTTCGCAGATATCTGAAGATTTCAGAAAATGTTTAAAAAGATTTTACAAAGTTTTCAAATATTGGGCAAAGATGTCGGTTAGATTTTTAAAAATTTCACAAAGACTTCAATTATTTCATAGAAATTGCCGATATTTTTCAAAGATTTCTCAACGATTTCAATAATTTTACAAGTATCACCAAATATTTCAGAAAGATTTCAATGATTTGCCAAATATATAAAAGGTTTCAAATATCTTGCAAAGATTTGGCATAGATTTAAACGATTTTACAACAACATCAATGATTTCCAAAAGATTTCGCAAAGATTTCAATAATTTCAATAATTTCTGAAGATTTCAAATATTTCGCAAAGATTGACAGAATTTTACATAATTAAATATTTCACAAATATTTTGCATATTTTAAAAAGATTTCAATGATTTCCCAAACATTTTAAAATTTCGCAAAAATTTCAGAAAGATTTTGGATAGATTTTAAAATTTCACGAAGGTATAAATGATTTCCCAAATTTTCAAATATTTGACAAGGAGTTCAATGATTTCCCAAAGATTTTCAATATTTCGCAAACATTTAAATAATTTCACAAACATTATGAAATGTTTTATAAATATTTTTTAATATTTTACAAAGATTTCAATGATTTTAGAAAGATTTCACAATGACTTCAATAATTTCCCAAAGATTTCAACAATTTAAAAAATATATAAGATATCTTAAATATTTTATTAAGATTTCAATAATTTTCCAAAAATTTCACAAAGATTTCAAATATTTCATAAATATTTCTGATAGATTTACAAGATTTCACGGACTTCAATGATTTCTCAAAGATTTTCAATATTTCGCAAAGATTTAAACAGTTTCACAAACATCAAATGATTTATAAATATTTTGTTATTTTTTACAAAGATTTCAATGATTTTAGAAAGATTTCACAAAGAATTCAATAATTTCGCAAAGATTTCAACA
The DNA here is from genome assembly GCF_010883055.1 of Belonocnema kinseyi. NCBI lineage: Eukaryota > Metazoa > Arthropoda > Insecta > Hymenoptera > Cynipidae > Belonocnema > Belonocnema kinseyi. The sequence goes on along the minus strand of NC_046660.1, from coordinate 37,466,885 downwards.
ATTTAAAAAATATACACAATTTTTTAAATATTTTATACAGATTTCAATAATTTTCCAAAGTTTCAAAGATTTTACAAAGATTTCAAATATTTCGTTAATATTTCTGATAGATTTACAAGATTTCACGAACTTTAATGATTACCCAAAGATTTCAAAAATTAAAATTTTTTGACAGATTTGATAAAGATTTCAAATATTTCAATAAGATTTCGGATAGATTTAAAAAATTTCACAAAGATTTCGATTATTTCAAAAATATTATCAAATATTGTTTCAAATATTCGACAAAAATTTCAATGATTTCTCAAAGATTTCAAAGAATTTACCAAATTTTAAAATATTTGACAAGGAGTTCAATGACATCCCAAAGATTTCAAATATTTGGCAAAGATATCGGTTACATTAAAAAGATTTCACAAAAACATCAATTATTTCACAGAGATTTCAGATACATTTCTGGAAAAATTCAAACGATCCGATGAATTTAATCATTCGATTTCAGAGGGGTCAAATCAATACCTTGCGCCTCCCTGGGTGATTTTTGAGGGGCGCATTGCCCCCTGTGCCCCTATAGGGCTCCGCCGCTTCTGCTTACAGATATGACATTTTCAACAAAATAGAATTCATTTTTAACCAAATAGTTGGTTTTTCAACAAAGAAGATGAACTTTCAAACAAAAAGATTAATTTTCTTCTAATAAATTCGAATATTTAGAAAAATACATCAATTTTTTAATATAAAAGGAATTTTCAACAAAATAGTCAAAACTTTCAACGACGGAGATGAATTTTTAACAACAAAAAAATGAATTCTTAGCGAAAAGTGTAATAGTTCATATTCCCACCAAAACATGTTTAAATTGTAATTCAAAAACAGTGGAATTAAACCAAAGGATACGATTTCTCATATAAAATTTTGCATCATCAACCAGCACATATTAATTTCCACACCAAAAATAGGAATTTTCAAAAAAGAAAAAACTTCATCCACAATATGTTCAATTTTCATGACAAAAATTTGAATTGCCTACAAAACCGTTGAGTTTTCAACAGGAAAATATGAATTTTTAACAACAAAGTTAAGTTAAAACAACTTTTAAACTTTGAAGCTAAAAAAAGCGAATTTTTTACAAAAAAGTGAATATTTCTACCAAAAAATATAAATCTTTTACAAAATTAATTGAATTTTCAACTAAAAAAAACAATTTTTAGCATTGTTAAATTATCAGTTGAAAAAAAATCCTATAAGAGAACGCAGTTTCAACAAAATAATTGACTTTTCTACCACAAAGATGAAGTTTCAACTAAAAAGATTACTTTTCTACCAAGAAAGACGAATTTTCAACCAGACTTTTGAATGTTTAACTAAAAATAAAATAGTTTCAACTTAAATTGGTAAGTTTTCAACGTAAAATGGAAAGGTTGAATTTGGAGCTCACAAAATTAATTGTCAACTATGTAAAATTAATTTTCAACAAAATAGTTCATTTTTCAACCAAACAAATAAAGTTTTAAACAAAAATACAATAGCTAAATTTTTTAGTTAAAAAAATGAATTTCCTATAAAAAAATTTGAACAAAATAGTCAAATTTCAAAACTAAAGAAATATTTTTTACACTAAAAAATATCATTTTTCCAAAAAGGAATTTTTAAGTAAAAAAAGATAAATTTTTAACTAAAAATAGAATATATTTAAAATTTTAATTTAAAGAATTTAACCAAATTACATTTTTAACTAATGAAATGATTTTTTAAATAAAATATACATTTTTAACTTAAAATAGAACATTTAAATTGTCAACAAAATAGTCAAAATTTTCAACGACGGAGATGAATTTTCAACAACGAAAAAATTAATTCTTAGCGAAAGTGTAATAGTTGATATTCGCACCAAAAGATATTTTAATTTTCATTCAAAAACAGTTGAAATGAATCAAAAGATACGAATTTTCATATAAAGTATTGAATCCTCAACCAGCACATATTAATTTCCACACCAAGAAGAGGAATTTTCAAAAAAGAACAAAATTTCATCCTATATGTTCAATTTTCATGCCAAGAATTTGAATTGCCTACAAAACAGTTTAGTTTTTAACAGGAGAATATGAATTGTCAACAAAGAAATTAAGTTAAAATACTTTTGAATTTTAAAGCCAACAACAAACGAATTTTCTACAAAAAAGTGGATGATTCTACCAAAAAATATTAATCTTCTACTAAATTAACTAAATTACCAATTAAAAAGAAGATTTTTAGCATTGTTAAATTATTAGTTTCAAAAAATCATATAAGAAAACGAAGTTTCAACAAAATAATTGACTTTTTAACGAAACAGATAAAGTATCAACCAAAAATAGAAGTTAAATTTTTAGTTGAAAAAATGAACTTGCTATAAAAAATTTGAACAAAATAATCCATTTTTAAAACTGACCAAATGGTTTTTAAACTGAAAAATATAAATTTCTTAACTTAAACCAAAAAAGAGGAACTTTCAAATAAAAAAGATAAAGTTTCAACCAAAATAACAAAACTTAAAATATAAATTAAAAATTAAATTTTTAATAAACAAATTTAACAAAATCAAATTTTTAACCGAAGAAATTATTTTTCAACTAAAATATACATTTTTAACTTAAAATAGAAAATTTAAATTCTCAGTGGAACAAATTGTCAGTATAGAAAATGAATTTTCAAAAAAATAGTGAGATTTTGTACCAAAGAAATGAACTTTTAACAAAACAAAAAATAATTTTAAAGAAGAAAATCATCAATATTAAAATATGAGTCAAGTAACAGTTTTTCTCATCAAAATAGTTTAATTGTTAACAATAAAAATTAATTGTCAACTAAAATTTAACTTTTTAATGAAAGGATTGAATTTTCAACCAAATATTTGAATTTTCAACTAGAGAAGATAAAATTTCAAGCATACTTTAAATACTTAAATTTCCAGTTAAAAATATTAATTTTCAACTAGAAAAAAGCCTTTTTTATTAAATTAGTTCAATTTTCAAGTAGTTGCATTTTCAGCCAAAAAATATATTTTTTTAAAAGAAAAAATAGTCGAATTCAACCAAAAAAGATGAATTCTCAACACAATATTTCAATCCTCATCCAAAACAGATTAATGTTCAACAAAAGAGTTGAATTCTCAACCAAGAAGGAATTTTCAGCCAATAAAGGAAAAAAAATTAATCCAAAATGTTGAATTTTCATTACAAAGGTACGAACTTTCTACAAAACATTTGAATTATCAACAAAAAAGTTTTACTTTTTAACCAAAAGTTGAAGTTTTTACCAAAATAGTGGAATTGTAATCATGAAAAATAAAAGTTTTAACAAGCAGTTGATTTTTCAACCAAAAATAATTACTCTTTAACAAAACTGTTGCATTTTCAACAAAATAATAAAATATTTAACCACTAGATGAATTCTTAACCAAAAAGAAATATAAAAAATTATAAGTTTGGTGTGGAGGGGGGGGGGGGAGGGGTCAGGAAAATGCGTTAGGTAATTTATGGATGGCCCTCAAACTTAAACTTTACTTTATCGAAAATTCCCACACTCTTTCAGGTTTACCTAAAATTCTCTTACATTCCCTGGCCAGTTTTAAGTTCCCGGATTTTCCAGAATACCCTGAACTTTTATATATTATGGAAAACGTTAGATTTCAGAGGCCCGAGTGAGCGATGGAGTGGATCAAATGATAAGTCAAAACAGGGCAGAGTATGAAAATCTATTGGTGAAAGCCAGTCAACCACCTCCGAGCAAAGTAACTCAAGGCTGCGTCATCGCCGATCATCTGATCGCGTGAGTAATTCTCTAATGACTTGAAAATATTTTGTATTTTACAATTTAAACAAATATAATCGAGAATCCTTTTGATTGGCAGACTTCTCGAACACGAAATAAATGTCAACCGCACGACAGAAAATACAGAAGTTCTGCGTAAAGTTCAAGACAGTGGAGTTAAGTTATTTTATCATTTAGTCCAATTTTATACAGAGGAAGCTTCACTTTGTCCCCCAACGAAACAACTTCTCACAACTTGCATAGAAAAATTAGGACAGGTATTGTTAAATATTATGAAAAAACGTAAAATACAATGAGAATTTCAATTTTTAATTCAATATTTTGCACTTTTAAGCTGTTTATCAATGGAGAGGAAAGTCAGGGTCCTGAGCTGCTTAAAGCAATAATGGAACGACCTAATCTCGGTGGACTTTTAGGTCCTCATTTTACTCCAGTTGCCGGTGGCGCCTCCACATTTTTACAAATGTACCAAACCGTGGTTGAATTGTCGACAGGATCTAATGTGGATTTGTGTTTTGTTCTTCTTTCGAAGGTGAGATTAGCTATTTTCTTATGCAAGAAGTTTGCAAGTAAACCGGGAATTTCACAAATTCGTGAAATGTTGTTCTTTTTCTAATTATAAATTCGAATTTTTTTGAATTTATTTGCTTTATGATTAATTTTTTTGCCAATTACTTTTAAAGTGCACGAAAAAGATTGAGATCTTTAAAAACAATTGTAATGAATTTAAAATGTTAAAATTTTGTTGACTACACCTTTAAATAATTATTTTATTCATATTATTAAAAATTAAAGTTAACAATAATTTGCGTTAAAATAATTGTTAATTGTATATTGTTACTCATGTTCCTCGCTAAAATAAAAAAATGGTCTTGTAGTGCAAAACTCTTTGTCAATTATTTTCAGAGTGAACACAAAATATTGCGATCTGTAAAAACAATTGTCATCACTTTAAACTGTTTAAAAATTCTTTTATAAATATTGAAATAATTTGAAACATTCTATGTACAAATTACATGCCTTTAATTTGTGTCTTTGCATTATTATTTATTGAAAAAACACAAAAATTTATTAAAAACTTGATACTTTTTATGAATATGAAAGGAAGAACAAAGTTTTCAATGACAATAAGAGCAGCTGTAATTAGTAATCCAAAAAAATTCATGAAAACATGTAATTTAATATCAGAAAAACTGAATATAAAGGTGAGTATTTTTAAAAGAGTTTGAATTGTATTCATATTTTTATATTGTTTATCTTGCTAATGTAATTAATCAACTTTATAAACAATTGCATTTGTTGCAAATTTTAAGCATTGATTGATAATATAAGTTGACTCATAACAATAATAGTAATAATAATATTTAAACACTGATAATTCGCCTTATAATATACTTTTTTATTAATTCATCTAGACATTTCCGCCCTCTAAAAATATATATTTATACATAATTTATTTATAATCAGAAAGACTGAGAAAAAACGGGAAATAACCGGGAATGAAATTAATTTTTACTTTATCCACATTTTCAGGACATATACGTGAAAATAATTAATGGTTTTAATTTATAAAAAGGAGTTGGTAAAGAAATAAAATTTCCCTTCGGACAAAAAACGGGAATTTAAAATAATAGAAACTTGGATTTAGGAGAAAAAAATTTAAAAATCCCTGTTGCAAGTCAAAATTCGTTACAATTTAAAAGTTCCTTCTTCTGAAATAAAAAAAAGGAGTGAGAAAATGTTAAATATTCTATTGAAAGTGATTTATATGAGAACAATGTGTAAAATTGATCATTTAAATAATAAGAACTTGTAGCCGAGTAAATTATTTATTGTGTTGAACGTTGTTTTTAAATTATTAGTGCGAAATCATAGGATTGAAATGTGTAGCTCCGGGCTGTATGTCATACTATAACAGCAAATAGCTCATTTTTCAACCCAAGAAACTAATTTTTAATCAAAATGATAATTCTAAATTTAAAAAATAATAATTTTCAACACACGAGTTTGATTTTCAACCAAGTAAATTTATTTCTAAACTAAAAGATTACTTTTAATCGAAAATGATAAGTATTTAACTGGAATACTTAAATTTTTAACCAAAAAGAAGAATTTTTAAATAAAGAGATTAACTTTCAAAGAAAAAACTGATTTTCTACAAAAAAAGTCGATTTTTTAACAACATATGTGAATTGTCAACGAAATAAATGAATTTTCAATGCAGAAAGACAAATTTACATCCAAATTGTTAAACTTTGAACTAGAAAAGGTTAATTTTCCACCCGAAATAATTATATTTTCTACTGAAATAGTTAATTTTTTAGTTAAAAAGTGACTTTAAAGGAACTATTTATATTTTGAAAGCGATACGAATTTTCAATTAATATGATGAATCTTCCAACAATAAAATTAATTTTCAACAAAAGAGTTCAGCTTTCAACCGCAAGTAGTTGCATTTTCAAAAAAAAGGTAAATTCCGAACGAAAAATGTTTAAAAAAATTATATTAAAATTTCGGAATATTTACTTTTTGAAATACTACTTCTACTCTAAAAATTAATTAAAGCACTCTCTTTTTTTTAATTTCGAAAAAAAGGAATTTTGCAATTGTGAAGAAATTTGACTTGAAACAGGGATTTTTTAAACTCCTCTCTTCTAAATCCTACTGTAAATTCTTTTAAAAAATTCCCGTTCCATGTCAAAAATTCCTTTTCCCAACGGAAATTGTATTACTTTACCGAAACTCCCTTTCCTAAAATAAAAACGTAATTATTTTCACTTATATTCCCTGCAACCGCAGATAAAGTAAAAATAACTTTTCTAAATTGACAAAAATTACTAAAATATTGAGAACTTGAATTTTGCTACGATCAGAAGTAAATTCTCGGTTTTAACTCAATTCCAGGTTTTTCCCGGTTTCCCGTTTAAATCGCTACCCTGATTATAAATAAATTATATATAGATATATATTTTTTAGAAAGCCGAAATGTATAGATGAATTAAAGTGAAAAAGTACATTATAAGACTAATTATTAATGTTTAAATATTATTATTACTAGTATTATTAGTCAAGTAATATTATTAATCAATGTTTAAAATTTGCAACAAATGCAATTGTTTACAAAGTTAATTAATTACATTAGCAAAATAAACAATATAAAAATATGAATACAATTCAAACTGTTTTCAAAATACTCACCTTTATATTCAATTTTCCTGATATTAAATTAGATGTTTTTATGAATTTTTTTGTATCACTAATTACAGCTGCTCGTATTGTCACTTACAACTTAGTTCTTCCTTTTATATTTATAAAAAGTGTCAAGTTTTTAATGCATTTTTTTGTTTTTTCAATACATAACAATGCAAATACATAAATTAAAGGCATGCAATTTGTGCATAGAATTTTGCAATTTATTGCAATATTTATAAAAGAATTTTTAAACAGTTTAAAGTCACGACAATTGTTTTTACAGATCGCAATATTTTGTGTTCACTTTGAAAATAATTGAGAAAAAGTGTTGCACTATAAGACAATTTTTTTATTTCAGCGAGTATATGAGTAACAATATGCAATTGACAATTATTTTAACGCAAATTATTGTTAACTTGAATTTTTAATAATATGAATAAAATAATTATTTAAAGGTGTAGTCAAAAATTTTTTAACATTTTAAATTCATTAGAATTGTTTTTAAAGATCACAATCTTTTTCGTGCACTTTAAAATTAATTGACAAAAAATTAATCATAAAGCAAACAAATTCAAAAAAATTCGTATTTATAATTAGAAAAAGAACAACATTTCACGAATTTGTGAAATTCCCGGTTTACTTGCAAACTTCTTTCATAAGAAAATTGAAAAAAAGTACTGCACTATAAGAACATTTTTAGATTTCATCGAGATATGTAAAGTAAAAAGTTGATCGAAACTATGCAATTAAACATTGTTTTTTAATGCAAATTAATAGCATTTTGAATTTTCAATTGACATGAATAAAATAATTAATTAAAGTTGTCAAAAAATTTGGAACCATTTTTAAATAATTACAATTTTTTTAAAGATAGCAATATTTTTTTCGCTCTGAAAATAATTGACAAAAAGTGTTGCACTATAACAAAATTTTTTAATTTCAGCGAGATCACGAATAAAAATGTGCAATTAAACAATTGTGTTAACGAAAATTATTGGTAACTTGAATTTTTAATAATATTAATAAATTAATTCATTAAAGGCGTTATCAAAAAATTTGCAATTTTTTTAATTCGTTAAAATTGTTTTTAAAGATCCCAGTCTTTCTTGTTCACTTTTTAAATAATTAACAAATAAGTATTATACTATAAATTTAAAAAAAAATTATCAAGAGATAATGAGTAAAATATGCAACTAAACTATTTTTTCAAACGCAAATTATTTGCAACATGTATTTACAAGAATATTAATGAAATAATGAATTAAAGATATAGTCAACAAAAATGTTAAACATTTTTAATTCATTACAATTTTTTTAAATCGCAATATTTTGTATTAACTCTGAAAATAATTGACAAAAAAGGGTTTTGCACTATAAGCACAATTTTAAATTTCAGCGAGATGTATAGAGTGAAAATGTTATCGGAAATATGCGATAAAATATTTTTTCAAATAAATTATTACTACATTGATTAAAAAATTAAAAAATTTGGAATCATTTTTAATTGATTAAATTTTTTGTTTAAATCGCAATATTTTTTGATCACTCTGAAAATAATTGTCGAAAATATACAATGCAACTTTTTTTTTTAAAGCAAATTACTACTAACATGAATTTTTAACTGATATTAAAAGACTTAATTAAAGTTGTTATAAAAAAATTTGAAAACAAAATTTATTTCATTATAGTGATTTTTAAAGATTGCAATCTTTTTTGTTCACTTTGAAAATAACGAATAAATAAGTGGTGCACTAAAATTGTCTAAATTGTCTCAAATGTTTCATTTTTTAAATATTCATTTGAAAATATTTTTATCAAGAAAAAGAACAATTACTTAATATTTAGAAATATCTGACTGTTAATTTAAAATCAATAATTATAAATCAAATATTCGAACCTAAAAAAGTAAACTTTAAACGCTACATTTTTAATTGTTATATTAAAAAAAATGGAAGTCAAATTGTTCAATTTTGATGTATAAATAAAAATTGAACATCTATTGTTCTTAAAACAGAATTTGAGTAAATTGAAGAAATTTTGAGAAGTTTTGAAAAAATTCAAAATTATTTAAAAATTTGAAATGATATCAAACAATGTAAACGAAGTGTCTACGTGTACCAAGAAATGCGGATATTCGTACCGAAATTTGGGTGCAAATAGTCCACAGCCGGCCTGATTTAAAACAAAATCTGGATTTTTGCAGATTTCGAACAAAAAATTTAGAAGCTTTTTAAGAATTGTGAAAGGCTTTCAAAGAATAAAAAACATTTCCTTAAGATCCATCGCATAATGGACAGTGATTTGTTATTTGGAAAAATTTATTTCGAGAGAATATTTAAAAATATTTAGAAAGATTTACAAAATTGTGAAAATTAATGTGGAAGATTTTAAGAAAAAATTGCAGGAAAAGTTCGAATTATTTTAAAAGATGTTTAGAAGTTCTGAAAATTTTTCAAAAATAATGTAAAATGTAAAAAAAATGTAAAACAACATGTAGATTTTTCAAGATTTTGAAATATAATTTTGGAAGCATCTTAAGGATTGTTAAACTATTTAAAATAAAAGTCATTTTAATTTTAAAAATTCAATTTTTAATATTTCTAGCTTCAAATGGTTTAAAATGATATAATTTTGAAAATTTCTAAATTCAATGGTATCTTCTTCAATTTAGATAATTGAAAATGATAACGTGGATTTATATTTTTTGAACTGAATTTGCATCTTTAAACTCTACAATTTATAAAAGTTAAAAATGTTTTATTAGGCAGTTTAAGTGCATTTAATTAAATTAAATTATTGAGAAATAATGTTTGAATTAAAAAACTGTTAAGCTTGAATTTTGAAAGTTTAAACTTCAAGAGTTCCACTTTGGGTGCTTTAATTTGCTGCTAGTTTTTATTACTTCAAATGGAAAAATTTTGAGCTTTAGAGCTCGAATTTTTTAATTTTATTGACCGTGAAAATGTTTGCGAACCTGAAAAAAACGGGGAATTTTTTTCTTTAATGGCCATCCTGAGTAAACTATCCTAACTAATCACTAAAATTTTCTAGTTCGATGTTGGAAGTTGGCTGAATTATAGACGTCCGAGATTGAGTGAAAGATCAACGTTTATAGAACTAGTCTCAAGGGCACTGTGTAATATGGGATTAAATCCAGAGGACGATAAGCAGATACTACACGAGGTCAGATATTTTTCCCGTTTGCAGTAATAATTTCAGATTTTACTCTCTTTTCTTCTATTTCCCTCTTTTTCCCCCTTTTTGAAAAACTCCTCTTTTTCCCCCCTTTTTACAGAAATTATTTTAAGTTTAAAGTCAATTCTTTTTTATTTTAAAGTTTACTAGTGAATATTTGGTTCAGAATACATATTTTTAGTTGAAAATTTAATTTTTTTTTTAATTCCACAGTTTTGTTAAACAGTCACCCTTTTGTTTGAAAACTCATATTTTTTGGTAGAAAAGTTCTTGTTAAAAGTTCAGCTGTTTTCACAAAAATTAAGCTTTTTGGTTTGAAAAATTAGCTATTGACTTAAAAATTCGACTATTTTGTTGAAAAATCTCCCTTTTACGTGAATGTTCAACTGTTTGCTTGTAAATGCAACTGTTTGGTTAATAATTAATTTGGTTGTTGTTCAACATTTCGCTTTTATGTAGAAAATACATCTTTGAAAGTTAAAAATTTGTCTTGTTTATAGGAAAATTCAACTACTTAGTTGATAATTTATCTTTATCAGTTAAAAATTTAACCACTTGGTTGAAAATACATATTTGTAGGTTGAAAATTCAGGTATTTTGTTAAATATGCAACTATTTTTTAAAAAATTTAATTATTTTGTTGAAAACTCAACAACGTTGTTAAAAACAATTTTTTCTCTAAAGTACAAGTTCTTAGTCTAATGTTTAAATTATTTGTTCAAAATTCATTTTATTGGTTGAAGATTGAACCGATTTTGTTAGAAAAAAATTTTTTTGCTTAAAAATTCAGTTATGGTTATTTATTAATTTTTCGTTAAAAATGAATCGTTTTTACATTAAAAATGTATTTTATTAGTTGATTATTCTTGCTTGGTTAAAAATTTAACTATTTTGTTGAAAATTTATTTTTTTGTGTTTGAAGATCAATTTTTTTAACTATAAATTAAACTATTACATTTTTGGTTGACAATTGATAATTTAAGTGCAAAATTCATCAATTTGGTCAAAAACGAACTTTTCTGTTAAAAATTCATGTTTTCAGGTTGAAAATTCAACTTTTTTCATATAAAATGCGTTTTTGTGGCTAAAAAGTTCAACTGTGTTGATGAAAATTTGTGTTTATTGGTTGAAAATTCATCTATTGGTTTGAAAATTTAAATATTTTCTTGAAAATGTAACTATTTTAGTTTAAAAGTAATCTTTATTGTTCAAAATTTTTACTGTTTTGTTGAACATTAATCTTTTTAGAGAGAAATTTCGTCCTTTTAGATTAAAAATTCATTTTTTTCGTAAAAAAGTCCTTGGCTGAAAATGAAACTATTTGGAATACAATTCCACTACTTTATTAAAAATTTGTTTAAATAATTTTTAAAATTTTCGGTTTATTAGTTAAAGATTTCATTATTTTGTTGAAAATTCATTTTTTTTTGGTTGAACATTATTTTACTGAACTGAAAATTAAACTACTCTATTTTTCTTTGAAAATTCAACTGTTTTGGTTGAAAAATTGACTACTCAGGGGAACGTTGCACTTCTTTCTTAAAGATTCATTTTATTGGTTGAAGATTGAACCATTTTCCTGAAAATTTGTTTTCTTTTTTGCTTGTAAATTTACTTATCATTATTTATTGAGTTTTTTGTCAAAAATTGATCATGTTTAGTTCATTTTCTAATATTTGGTTGAATATTTTTTTTTTGTAAAAAAAATTGAAAATCAAAGATTCTAATTAGTTAAAATTTCTTTTTTTTTTTAAATTATATTTATATTGATTATCAATTATTAATAATTATATTTTTACTTGAAAATTGATCGTTATCATTTGCAAATTTAACTATTTTGTAACAAATGAAATTTTTAGTTAAAAATTCGTATTTTCAGGTTAAAAATTTCGCTATTTTGTTGAAAATTTGTCTTTCTGGGTTGAAAATGAGCTTCTTGGTTGAAAATTTATATATTTGTTTGAAAATGTATTCTTTTTGAATTCAAAATTCAACTGTTTGATTGAAAATACATTTATGTAGGTTGGAAATTCAAGTATTTGGATAAAAATGCAACTATTTTTGTTTAAAAGTGATCTTTATTGATCAAATATTTAACTGTTTTGTTGAACTCATTTTTTATAGAGTTTTAGATAATTTTAATACTTGAAAGTTCAACTGTTTGGTTAAAAAGTCACCTTTCTTGGTTGAAAATTAACATTATTATTGAAGATATCTCTTTTTGGGCTTGAAAGCCAACTGTTTTCTAAAAAATTCTAATTTCTATCTTACAAACTCAACTCTTCCATTGAAAATTCATCTCTTTCAGTAGAAAATTAACATTTTTTTGTTGAAAATTCAACTGTTTTTTTGAAAATGAAATGAGGAAATTATTATTTGTAGTTAAAAGAATTTCTTCTCCTATTATTGTCCTATTTTCCTGAATATTCCCCTATTTTCCCTGCTTCGATAGAATTTTGAGAAGTTAAGCTCTTTATTTAATTAAACTGTACTTTTTCCATGGGTAAATCTAAACTTAAATTATCTGTAGCTGTTTCGCAATCATCTTCGACTTGTTTTGCTGCACGAATTTCCGGAACACTACGGTGAAGTTCTCAGTGTTATTTTGCGAGGGAGCGAGGGTCAAAGTCTTTCACTTGATGTTTGGCGTGATTTGTTGGGAGCTTTGAGTGGAAGACCAAAAACTGCACCTCCTATTCAGGCTTCGAAAATCAGAGATGAAATTAGACGTTATGCTACTGAGCAGAGGTTGCTTGCTCGTCAAGAAGTATGTGCCTTTCTTAAATTCTGTAATATTTTAAGATCCTTAAACCAAAATCATCGAATACGTAATTAATCATACTTGACCGGGGAATCGGGAAATTTATTTACCGGGAAAAAATCGGGAATTTACTTCTGGTCGTAGCAAAATTCAACTTTTCATTATTTTAATAATTTTGGTTTCTTATAAGGATTTTATTTATTTTTTCATTATGAGAAATACCTTTTGCAAAGTTGTGGCTATGTGAGATCATTTTCTCGATTTTTTTTTGTTTTCAAAAATTGATTTATCACGTTTTATTTATTCCTAATTTATACTGGCTTGGAACAGGGAATTTTAGAAAATAATTATCGTTTTCATTTTAGGAGGAGGAGTTTCGGTACAGAAATATAATTTCACTTGGAACAGGGAATTTTTATATGGAACTGGAATTTTTTCCGAATTTTAGTTCGAATTTAGAAGAAAGGAATTTAAAAAATCCCTCTTCCAAGTCAGAATTGGTGACAATTTACAAGTTCCCTCTGCTAAAATTTAGATAAAGAAAGTACTTCAAGTAGTTCTTAGAGTAGAAGTATTATTTCAAAGAAGTATTTCTGAATAATAATATCAGTTTTTCTATATTGTTTGTTGCGAATTCATCTTTTTTTAGTTGAGAATTCAACTACTTGGTTAAAAGTTAAACTTTTTTTGTTTAAAATTAATTGTTTTGGTTGAAAATTGATCATTTTAATTTAAAATTCATTTGTTTGAAAATTGATTTAATTTATGGAAAATTCGTGTTTTTTTGTTGTGTTTTTTTTTTGTACAAAACTAGTCTTTAATATTGAAAATTTATCTTTTTGGCATGAAATTAAACTACTATTTCAGTTGAAGATTCATCATTTCAGTTGAAACTTCATCAGTTTCGTTGAAAATTAATTTCTTTTACTGAAATTTTAACTGTCCCATTTCTAGTTAAAAATTCAACAGTTTGGATGAAAATTTGTCCTTTTTATTAAAAATTCAAGTGTTTCGTTGAAAGTTCACCTATTTTGTTTAAAACACGGTTTTTTGGGATAAAATTATCTTCTTTTTCAAGTTAATCTTATTGTTTGAAAATTCGTTTTTTTCGGTTAAAAATTTAAGTATTCCAGTTAAATATTTATCATTTTGGTTGAAAATTGATCTTTTAGATTGGTAATAACATTATTTGGTTAAAAGTTAAACTCTTTTGTTAAAAATGTATTTGTTTGGTTGAAGATCCATCATTTTAATTTAAAATTTATTAGTTTGAAAATTTATTTAATTTGTGGAAACTCTTAGTTTTTTTTCTGTAGAAAATTAATCGTTATTGTTGAAAATTTATCATTTTGGCATAAAATTAAACTACTATTTCAGTTAAAGATTCATAATTTTAGTTGAAAATACATCAGTTTAGTTGAAAATTGATCTTTTATAGTTAAAAATTCAACAATTTGGATAAAAATTTGTCCTTTTTATCAAAAACTCAACTATTTTATTAAAAATTCACGTATTTTGTTTAATAATCAATTTTTTTGGGTATAAAATTATATTTTTTTTTTAAAGTTAATCTTCTTGTTTAAAAATTCTTCTTTTCGGTTAAAAATTTAAGTAATTCAGTTAAAAATTGATAATTTTAGTAAAAAAATTCATCTTTTAGATTAGAAATAAAATTATTTGGTTTTTCGTTGATAATTATTTTTAATTTAACTGAAAATGTAACTTGATTTTGTATTGTATTCATCTTCTTGATTGAGAATTGTTTTTTTTTGTTGAGAAAAATTGAATAATTCTAGTTAAAAATTCATCATTGCAGTTAAAAACTGATTTTTCTCGTTTAAAATTCAACTATTCCAGTTAAATATTTACACTTTTATTTGAAAATTCATGTCTTTGTTTGAAAATGTAACTGTTTTTTTAATATAGCTTTTTTTGTCAAAAGTAATTTTTTTAACTGAAAATTTAACTTATTTCAATTGAGAATTCCATAATTGTGGTTTAAAATTCGTCTTCTTGATTAAATATTAATTTTTTGTTTGAAAATTCAACTATTTTAGTTGAAGATATGTGTAACTAAAAATGTTACTATTCCATTTTAGGTTGAAAATTATTATTTTTTAATTTAAAATTTTAATTATTTAGTTGAAAATTTGTCTTTAATTAAAAATTGAATTGATTTTTTTTTAATTATTCTTTTTTGTTTGAGAATTAATCTTTTTGTTTGAAAATTCATGTTTATTTTTTAAAATTCAAGTTTTACAGCTAAATATTCATCATTTTAGTTGAAATCTCATCTTTTTGGTTTAAAATTTAACTATTCCAGTTGAAGATTCATAATTTTATTTGAAAATTCATCACTTTGTTTGAAAATTGAACTTGAACGGGAAAATTGAAAAACTTGACAAGGAAAAACCGGGAAATGATCGGGAATTTGAAATTTTCCGCCGAATCGCCGAATTCATTTTATTCCGTAAAAATTGCATCTTTTGGTTAAAAATGCAATTGTCTGGTTAAGAATTGATCTGTTTAGCTTGAAAATTAACTTTTTTTTTTTAAATTCATTGTTTCGTAGAAAATTTGTATCCTGAAAAAATTATTTTTTAGATGCACGAGACGGCAGTGCTGCTAAGCAAACATTTTATGAACGAACGCCTGCAGTACGGCCTTTACGGTTTATATCCAAAGTATCGAGTCTACAATGAACCGCTCACAATATTTCTTGGCATGGTGGGTCATGCTCTTGTTGTCCAAACACTCCAGGCAGACAGAGGATCACTGGCCGATCAACGTGAGTACCAAAAACAATCAAAATTTTACATTAAAAAAAAATATATTAAATTTTCTTCAATTATAGGTGCGCGTGTGTGTATGTATATATATAATATGTATACTTAACTTACATTTTGGGGGGAGCATGGCAAAATGTTAAGATTTTCCACGAGTTTTAAAAGTGAATTATTTTCTCGAAAATTGAACAATTTTTCCAAAAGTCACACTTTTCGGTTGATAATTCATCTGTTTTGATGGAAATTCATCTTTTTGGTATAATATTCATTTTTTTCTATAAAAATTGCACCTTTTGGTTAAAAATGCAACTGTCTGGTTAAAAATTAATCTGTTTAGTTTAAAAATTAACTTTTTTCAACTTCAATTGTTCTGTAGAAAATTCGTATTTTTGACCCAAAAATTTAACAATTCTATAGAAAATTTAACTACTTGGTTAAAAATTTATGTATTTTGCTGAAAATTCGTCCTTTTTATAACAAAAATAAATGGTTTAGGTTAAAAAATCATTTTTTCAACCGAACATTAAATTTCTTTGTTCAAGACTCAACTCAATGTGGTAAAAAATATATCTATTTAATTAAAATTGTTAGTATTTTGTTCAAAATTCTTATTTTTGCATAGAAATTAATTTTTTTTATTAAAAAAGCACCTGTTTCGAAGCTAGATAAAAGAGTATTTTTTTAAAACAATATTGATTAGAATTGCTTAAAGAAAGTAGTTATTTTTTAGCAAAGTAATATATTTTTAAACAAAAAAAAAAAGATTGTTAACAAGAAATGTAATAGTTAATAAAGCTCGTTGATATTTCAATAAAAATAGATTTTAATTTCGAACCAAAAATAGTTGAATTCAACCAAAAAGGTCAAATTTTCACCGAAGTATTAGATTCTAAACAAAATAATTGAATTCTTCCAGCAAAATAGTTCAATTTTATACCAAAAAGGACTAGTTTTTAGAAAAGTTGTTAAATTTTTAACTAAATAATTAAATTTATATAATTAATATAGTTGCATTGAATTTTAAAGTAAAAACTATCAGTTTTCAACAAAAAATGGAATAATTACATTTTCAGCTAAAAACATTAATTTGATTTAAAAAATTAATTTCCAACGGAATAGTTAAATTTCAAACAGAAGTGATTAATTTTTAACACCAATTAATTAATCTTTAACTTGAAAATTCTATTAATCTTCAACTTGAAAATTTTTTTTCTGCCAAAAAGATGAATTTTCAAAAAGTACATGAAATTTAAAGTAACAAAGATAATTTTTCAGCCAAAAATTGAATAGTCAAATATTCAGTAGAAAAAATAATTTTCAATTTAAAAATCTGCCCGCCCTGCGGGAAGATTCTCTGTGATGATCGCGTATCCCGCGCTCATCTAGTTATGGGATCATGTAGAACTCAACCCTTTTTGCATGGTAAAGAAGAACACCTCCTCACCATAAAGGCCTAATCGCTAAATTTAAAATTATATTTCACAATTTTTATTATTGTTCTTAAACTCTCTTATCTTTCTATTGGCAAAAACGAGACAGGCGTGAGACAAGCCGAGAAAAGAATCAGAAAGTCTGTTTCTTTTCTCGGGTAAATGAATGCACTTAGAGTAAGTTAGCACATAAGACCTTACTTAATAGTTCCTATAGATGAGACAGATTTTCTGAG
>NC_046660.1:37445564-37449372 GCF_010883055.1 Belonocnema kinseyi | reverse complement strand
CTGTTTAAACCTGTTATTTTTTTTACTCGCCTATCTTCATAGGTCTTAAATTTTTTAAACGGATCCACGTTTACCTTTCGAGTCCGGCCGGTAATATCGCGAAATATATAGAGGACGCGATACCCGGGTTGTGACATCTCATCGCGCGTGGCTCGCTTCGCTCGCAAGTTTGAGCGCGCCTAGGGCGCGTGACGGTTGAATCTTGCGCTCGGATATTTATTCTTTGTATTTGTAATGCTTGAATAAAACTTTATCAAAAAGATCTCTTTTAGATGGCAGTATTTTTGTGCGTCTTGATATTCTGAATTGTCTACTTAATCAAGTAATGGTCAAAGATTAAGTTTATCAAAGCTCTGTAGGCTTTGAAGTACTCATTCGCATCGTGACACTCGCGCTGTACGCTTGATTTTAGACCGACATTTGTAAACTGGTTTTGTTGAATCTTTTTTCTCTCGTAACTTTCGTCTTTTTTCCAAACATTTTTTATTTTTTGCTTATTTTCAATGTTATTTTTCACAATTAAAACAAAAAGTACGTGTCCTATCAAGAAGTGATTCTTAACGAAATTGTCGGTCTTTTTTGGGATAACAATTTTTGTGAATTCATCTTTTTTCGTGTCCTGCATTGTTTGACCACAAAATGGAATTTTTTATATTACATTAGTTTTTTGTTCAATCAAAATTTGAATTGTCGATTTTCCAAGAAAATCCAAAAAATTGTTATGATAATCTTGTAGGGCTTTCAAAAAGCAATGTTTTTCCTCTCTTAATTTTTTTTTCATATTGTGCGCTGTTTGGCTTAAAATGAGGATTTTCGGTTAATTAAAACAATTTTGAAAATGCTATAACTCTGAGAATGTTCTTTTTACCGAAAAAGTCGTTCGGATAAATTGTTTGTCCTTTTTAATACTATAAATATCCGTACATAGAATTTTCAAATTCAGAAAAAAAGTGTTTTCAAAAATTTTCAAAATGCGCTCACTTTTCGAATTTTTATCAAAAATGGCTAGTTAAAGAACTCTTCCTTTCTTTTAGGACATAAAAAAAGTGTGCCAAAGATGGGTTTGATCCGTTTATTTTTTGGAGAGTTATTGTGTTTACGGACAGACGAACGGACAGGCCGACAGACGACATCGTAAAAACTTGATTTTCGGATTCAGGGGGTCCCGAAACGTGGAGATCCGTTGAAAAACTGTGGTGTAAAATTTAGGACAATTCTAATACTTTCTCAGTCATAAATGATGAGAAAGTGAAAAGGGAAAATTTTTGAAACTGAAAAATTACGATCAGAGGGCACTTTCGTTCAATATTCACAAGATATCCATAGGATATAAAAAGTATTTAATAACACAGGACCACAAAAGGGTTTTGGGAGTCTACTGAGATTTTAACAGGTATACTTATGTTTTTGGGGTCGCTGAACATGAATCCATTCGCAGAATTGAGCCAGCTCGTCAGATTTTGCAGTAAAGTTCAAAAAATGGTTAAAAATCTGGAATTTCTGCATAAATTTCGTCCCCAAACCTACAAACCCCAAATTAACAAGCCCCAATCCCACACATTAATAAGCCCCAAACCCACAAACCCCAAACCCACAAACTTGTTGGTTTAGTGTCTGTAGGTATGTAGGGCTTGTTGATTTCTGATTTGTGGGCTCAGGGCTTGTTGGTTTGGAGTTTCTGGGTTTGCGGATTTGGAGCTTGTGGGTTTGGGGCTTATTTATTTGGGGTTTGTGGGTAGGGTCTGTGGGTTTAGGTCTTGGTAGTTTGAATTTTGTGGATTTGGGGCTTGTTTGTTTGGGGTTTGTGGGTTTGGGATTTGTAGGTTTATGGATATGGAGCTTGTGGTTTTGGGTTTTTTGGGCTTGGGGCTTGTACGTTTGTGGATATGGAGCTTTTGTGGGTTTGGGGTTTGTGGGTTTGTTGATATAGAATTTGTATTTGTATTTATTACCAATAATCCAACAGTTTTACACCGATAATAGGGTTACATTTCAATATAGCGTTGCCATGTACGTGTGCAATAAATATTATATATGGTATAATTAAAATTATGTACGAATAATAGTTCATTCATAAAGGTTTTTAGAGTTTTAGACTGATTTCTGGGCAGTGTATAAGACCCCATAATAATTTGAAAATAAACCATAGAGATAACATGAAATGTCTTTCTGATATTGTGAAGCAGTTGAATCTTTTACATAAATCTGCATAGTTTGAACCTCTAGGAGAGTAGGCGCCATCTTCTTTATAAGCTAAAAATTTCAGGAATCTTTTTTGCACTCGTTCCAAAAGATCCGTTGCGTTTTTCTTGTGCGGTGTCCATACGGCTGATGCATATTCTAATATTGACCTAACGTGAGCGTTAAATAATGCGACTAGTGCTTGTTTATTTGTCAAATCGTTACATGTTCTCAAAATGAAGTTTGATGTTTGGTTGGCAATTCTAACAACTTGTTATAAATGTTCCCTGAATGTAAACAGTGAGTCGAAGATGACACCAAGATCCCTTACGTAGTAAACTCTCTGAATCGCCTGATTATTTATCTGATATTCGAAAAGAATTGGTTCGTGTGATCTTGTCAAAGATATTACTTTTGTTTTGTTTATATTAATATTTAGACCTAGTTCTTCTCACCAATTGATGAATTCTTTGAGCTTTTTTTGTGGAATCAAACTCCAGAAGTCTGGATAAAATCATTTGATACACAATCTGAATATTGAACTTGGTTCAATTTGAATATTGTTACCTGGTAGGCAAGTGTTATTTATTCTGTTTATAAATACATTATGATTCAATTTATCGAAAAAATTATCGATGTTCAGATAAATTACATCTAACTTTGATTTTTCACTCAGTGATTCTGTTATAATTTGAGTAAGGATAGTTAAATTTATTTGTACTGATCTACCTATCACAAATCCATGCTGAGCTTCTGTGAGTTCTAGTTTTATCAATGCAGTGATATAATTTGCTAAGCATGCCTCAAAAACTTTTGCAAAATTGTTAATAGCTATTAGTCTGTAATTTTTTATATCTGATTTATTTCCCGTTTTGTGTACTGGGTATATTTTTGCCTCCTTCCACCTATTTGGGTACTTCTCTGTCTCGAGTATCAGATTCTAAATGTAAGTCAGAGGAACAGCGAGCCCGCTAGTGTAGTTTGTACCCATAAAGCTAGGTATCCTATCGGTGCCTGAGGTTTGTTTATCAGTCAGAAATTTTATTTGAATATTCACATCTATACTGTCCAGTTTAAATTTATAACCTAATAATCTACTATCCCCAAATTCTCATTCATTTGCGTTTTTTAAGTATGTAGGTGTATAGATACTGCTAAAGTAAGTAGCGAAAGCGTTTACCATACTTTTTGGATCAGTGAATTCGATGCCATCCAACAGCATAATTCTAGGGATTCTGGTGTAGCCCTTCTGGTCCCCAGCATAGTTCCAAACTTTTTTAGGATCTTTAATTAATGTATTCTCACAACTGGTTGTACTGCTTCTTTTTCTATATTTCTCTTTCTGTCTTATCTTAATTTTTAATTCTTGCGAATAGCATTTTGGAAATTTATCCTGGTGATCAGAGGGGTTATATTTTGGGACGATACTATCAATTTAATTGAGAAAAGAGTTATAGAAGATATTGAGCGCAATATTAGGGTCTTTAAAGACATATCAGTCTTTCCAGTCGATTCCTTGGATTTTCGCAAATACCAGGTGTATACATATGAAACCGGTATTGCCATCTAGCGGCCAGTAGGCACACTTGTAGGCACTGTCGGAACTTACCATTTGTGCTAATTGGCG
>NC_046660.1:37419265-37445464 GCF_010883055.1 Belonocnema kinseyi | reverse complement strand
GGGCGCATACTTTGAATAAAATATTTGTTATCATTCTCTTGAAATAAATGTGTTTTTTTCTTGAAAAAATACCGGTTTCATATGTATACACCTGGTAGAGCCGGTCAGTTCGATTTCGAGTAGTTATATCTAGGTATCGTATTTTCCTTACATATAAAATTTGTATAATTCTGCCTGTCATTTCGCAAGTTTATATTCAGACTAAGGACAGGGTGATAGGGGTCTTCTTTCAACATTGGGTGTTGCACGGATTACAATTGTGTTTGTTAAATTTGAGAAAATTAGGTCTAAGCAAACTCCTTGGATGCTTGTGGGTTTAGGGCTTGTTGGCTTGGGTTTTGGGGTTTGTGGATTTGGGGCTTGTTCGTTTGTGGGTTTAAGGCTTATTAATTTGGGGGTTGTAGGTTTGAGGACGAAATCTATGCAGAAATTCCAGGTTTTTAACCATTTTTTGAATTTTAATGCAAATCTTGACGTGCTGGCTCAATTCTGCGAATGGATTCGTGTTCAGCGACCCCAAAAACATAAATTAAACCTATTAGAATCCCAGTAGACTCCCAAAACCATTTTGTGGCTCTGTGTAATAAATGAAATAACCTTTTAATCCCCCTTTTATTGAATCTAAAATCGAACTACTGAACCGCTCTGATGCCTGCTATTGAATTCTCCTCTACTAATTGTTTTCTCCAGTCTGCGAGAAAATCTGGCCCGTTTTGAGCGAAATGTTCGCCCCGTGGATGACGCCCTACTGGACAAGAAATTTACGAGAACCAACAGCAGCCTGGATTCAACAGCTGACGGATGATCGTTCCATTCTGCTTCCTTGGATTATCGCCGATGGTCCTTACGCGAACAGAACTGTGGCCATGTTCGTCGAATGCATTCGATTCATCACGGACACGCTGCCGGCCTCCAGCAAAATACTATGTTTCCTGTGGCAATTCTACGTCACGAATTTCGCTCACGCTTCGATTAAGGATCACATTTTGAACGTGATTCATGGGAATTTCTTGAGCTTGCCCTGGGAGAGATTTTCGCCTGGCATTGGCGATGTCGAGTTGATGATCAAAGTTGTGGACCAGTATTTGCCTGATAGCCACCTATTTCTGGGCAGCGTTTTTTCAGTTATTAATTGGCCCATCTGGGTTAATGAAATGATGCTGACTCAACCCTTGCCAGTCGCAGCGAGAATGCACGTTTGTTTGCTCAATTTGCTGGTAAAATTGTCGAATGAACCTAATGTTCGACAGGTAGGTTTCTCAAAGATTTATTATATTTTTCAGGGTTCACAGTTCGTCTCCTTTTTTATCTGATCTCCCTTTTTTTGCCCCTATTTTTCTATAATGTTTGAAAAAATTCCGGAAATACCTGAAATCAAGATTTTTAATTTCATTTTCAACCTTTTTTTTTACAAGGTTTCGATTTATTGCTGCGAAATCGTGGACAGTGAAAAAATTGTTAACGAAATTGTTACATTCAAATTCTTAATATTACATGTAAAATATTGCGTTTTAAACCAACTAAATATATTTTCACCCCAAAAAGATGAATTTTCATCTAAAATTATGAATCTTTAAAGAAAGATGTTAACAAAGAATTCTCAACGAAAAATGTAATAGGTAATATTTCCACCAAAAAAGATTTTGAATTTAAATCACAAACAGTTGAATTCAAGCCAAAAATAGGAATTTTCTAGGAAACAGTTTAATTTTCAACCCGAAAAGGTGAATTTTCCACTAAATTTTTGAATATTCAACAAAACTGTTAAATTTTTAAGAGAAAAAGACCAATTTTATAGTAAAAAATTGATTTTCAGTCATAGAGATGAATATTCAACCAATCTTTATCGGGTTGCAAATTAAATTGTTTTCTATAAAGAAGATTATTAATTTAGATTGTCGTTTTTAACAAGAAAAGTTAATTTTCTAACAATCATGTGAATTTTCAGCCCAAATAGAGGAATTTTATTGAAAAAGTTAAATTTTCAACCCGTAAATGTGAATTTTCAACGAAAAAAGTTAATTTTAAAACATATATTTGAATATTCAACAAAACCTAAATTTTTAACCCAAAAAGAAAAATTTTCTAGAATATATTTAATTTTCAATCAAAGAGATGAATCTTGAACCAATCTTCGCCAATCTTCTTTCTAGAAAACCTTTTAATTTTCAACCCGTTAATGTATATTTTTAACAAAATGGTTCATATATAAAGAATAAAATATGATTTTTGAACGAAATAGTTGAATTTTCTATAAAATTGTTGAATTTTTAAGCCAAAAAGACGAATTTATTCTTCAAAATAATTTAATTTCGAACCCGAAAATGAGAATTTTTAACAACAAATTTAATTTTTAACCAAAAAATATGAGTTTTCAACTAAATAGGTGAGATTACTATCGAATTATTGAATTTTTAAACCAAAAAGACGAATTTTCTACAAAGCAGTTTTATTTTCAACTCAAAAATGTTAATTCTTAACAAAAAAGTTCATTTTTAACAAAAAAAAAAAAGAATTTTCAACAGAACAGTTATATTTTCAACCAAAAAGATCAATCTTAAACCAAGAAAAATTTTTTAGTTAAGAAAGAAAAAAATTCAAGTAAATTTTTGATTGTTAAACTCAAAAAGGCGAATGTTAAAAACGAAACAGTTTATTTTTCAGCCAAAAAATGTGAATTTTCAGCAACAACTAATTTTCAACAATATAGTTAGGTTTTCAACCAAAGAAATGAATCTTCGAACAAGAGAAATTTGCAGTCAAGAAGGGAAAAATGCAAGCAAATTGTTGATTTTTTAAGCCAAACGGACGAATTTTTTACAAAACAGTTAAATTTTCAAAAAGAAAATATGAATTTTGAACCAAAAAGTTTAATTTGCAATTAAAAAAGACGATTTTTCTACAAAACAGTTGATTTTTTAACCAAAAAACTTCAATTTTAGACAAAAAAGTTGATTTAAAAAAATAATCATTGTCAACAAACTACATGTTACATTTTCAACTAAAGACGTGAATCTGCAAATAAAGAAAAATTGTTCAGTCCAGAAAGAAAAAAATGTCAACTGTTGAATTTTCAAGCCAGAAAGAAGAATTTTCTACAAAACCATTTTACTTCCAACCCAAAATTGTGAGAAAAAAATAATATCTAATAATTTTGTTCACAATTGTTAAATTTTCAATCAAAAAAATTCATTTTCAAACAAGAAAAATTATTTTCCGACAAGAAAGAAAAAAATTAAAGCAAATTGTTGAATTTTCAAACAAAAAATACTAATTTTGTAAAAACAGTTCAATTGTCAACCAAAATAGTTGAATTAACAGCCCAAAGAAAACTTTAACGTCCCTAAAAAATACATACCCTTTAAATTCCTAATATTTTATGTAAAACATTGAATTTTTCACAAAATAGATGCATTTTCAACCAAAGAGATGAATTTTCACCCAAGAATGATAACTTTTTAACAAAATTCTAGAGTTTTTAACCAAATAGTTACATTTTTAACCCAAATTAAACAAAATTTCTTGGATACTATTAATTCAGTTCGCATTCATTTTTAATGATTGAAAATTATGTAATAAAGTAAGTAAACCGGTGAATCGAAAAATAGTATTGTTATCTTCGAAATTTCGTTATTTCCGTTAATAATAGTTTCTGCAATTTCTGTTTTTTTAAACGATAATCTTTTTTAAACTGGCATTTAAAAAAGATTTGAAATATCTCAGAACTTTCAATTGATAAAAATACATTAACAATAAATTTAAACGTCTAAAAAAACAGAAATAGAAAAGTAGGTTTTTTTATATAGTCATGTATGTATTTTCAAATTGTTTCTTTTTTAGCTTATGTAGAAAAATAAACAACTCAGGATTTTGTACTACAAGGAATACATTAGAAAAAAACAGATGAGAATAAGGAATTAAAATCTTTATAAAATCAATTTTTGAACTTCTTGAATTTTTTTCTGATGTATTTTTATTATTGAAAGTGCTAAAGTGTTCAACAAATTTTTGAAAGCTAGCTAAAAAATTTTGTTAAACACAAAAATGACAAGAAAACTTACTGAAGAAAAGGCACGACTATTAGAGGGAACTTTCGGGCTACATTCAGGAGATACCCATATGATATAAACAGTTTTTAATAATAAATAAAGTCCCCTTTTTTCGAAATGAAATCCCTTTTCTTACTTAAAATTTAAATACTGAGTCACTGTGATCCCTCTGAGTCACTGTGATCCCTCTATTTTGAGTAACATACAATTGACTAATTTTTAATTATCTGTTTCTATTCTAGAATGAAAAAGCTGTGCGATTAATGATAGATGCAGAGAAATTTTCGTGGCACTTGATCGACGCAACAGCTTTTGATCAAGTAATCAATTGGCACGTGATGAGTTGCGATCCAAGAGTTATTCTTTGTCTTGACAACGAACCGGTTCATCCAATCGATACAGCTGTTAACAAGTAATTATTATTCTCTTATTTGTTTAAATTTTTTCTCTGATTAGGAAAAATTTCATTATGGGTGTAATTTAGAGAAAACCTGAATCAGGAAAAAGTTTATTGGTCATGGAAAAGTCATGGATTTTGAAAAAAAAACTTGCAAAAGTCAGGTAATTTTTATAAGAGGATATTTAAATAGCTGTTAGAGATAATAAACTAAACATTTTAATTTAATATTCCAGGGTCTCAAGCGACTTTGAAAACTTAAAATTCTCCTTGAATTTTTTTAAACCTTGAAAACCTAAAAAATCTCCTTGAATTTTTCACACGAACTTTGAATTTGATTTTTGTTTGTCTTTTAAAACAGTAATTTTATTGAAATGCGAGTAACTTTTATATTTTAGTCTATTATGAAAGAAAAATCTCGTTTAGAAAAAACCTTGTTACTGAAAATTTTTTTATTTGTCTTTTTTCATAACAGAATATAAATCAAGAAATTTCAATGCACTTTTTGTAGACTGTACCAATTATTTTTTAGATTGCAAAGAACATACTTTAATATTGTGAATAATTTTGTAAGTTTTTAATTTCTTCTCCGCCAATATAGAATATTGAAGTATAAATTTTGTTGTGTTATATTTCGAAAGATTTCAAAATCTTTCAAATGGTTCAAAATATTTTTATTACATATTTTCAATAGAGATTTCACAACAATTCCACAAAAAATTTTCAACTTTAAAGATTTAAATGATTTCAAAGATTTGAAAAGGGTAAATTACACCAGATTTAAAATATTTCACAAAATTTTCAAAATTTGAAACGATTTCAAGAGGTTTCAAAACATTTTAGAATATTTCAAGAGATTTCGTATAATTACATGATTTCGAACATTTCATAAAGATTTCAAGGATTTCAATTATTTGAAAAAGGCGTATAGTAAATCATATTTCTAAGATTTCAAGACGCGTCAAAGATTGTAAACAACTTCAAAATTTTTTATGTAATATCACAGAGATTTTAAATATTCCAATGATTTCAAATGAATATAAAAGATTGCAGAAAGACTTCAAAAACATTTTAAATATACCAATGATTTGAAACTAGTACAAAAGATTTCGCGAATATTTGAAAGACTTTTTAAGGATCTTAAAAGAATAAAATAATTTCAATGATTTCGGAAAGGTAAAAAGCACAATTTTTTAAGGAATTCAAAACATTTGCATGATTTTAAAAAACTTAAACATTTTTAAGAAGATTTCAAAGGATTTAACAACGAATTTAAATATTCGAGCCATTTCAAACGAAGAAAAAAAGATTTAAAAAGAGGAAGAATTAAAAACATTTAATCAATATTTTTAATGAATACAAAAAATTTCAGAAAAGTTCACAAATATTACACGTATTTCATTGATTTTAAATGAATAAAAAATATTTGAGATACATTGCAAAAATATTTAAAAGAATTCATAAGGATTTCAAAAGATTTCTCAAAGATTCCACGGATTTCACTTACATTCAGATAATTAAGAATTTGTTTATTTATGGTTCTGCTATCTTTAGAAATTATTAGCAAAAAAAAAATGAAAAGCAGACCTGGAAAAACTTGATTTCTTGACTTAGAAAACCTGGAAAAGACCTTGAATTGTTTCCCTTAAAATCTCTGGATACCCTGTATACTTTTATTCCATTTATAAAAGATTATTTAAAAGTTCATATGTTTTAGGAGAAATTTCTTCTTTTTTTTTAATGCAACAGTTTGGTTAAAAATTAATTTTCTTTGATTGAGGATTCAACTATTTTGTTGAAAATTCGTACATTGTTACATTATTGGTTCAAAATTCATTTTTTGCTGTTCAAAATTCTAGTTAAAAGTTTGTTAAAAATTATTTTCTTCGTGTTGTTGTTTAAAATACAATTCCAGTTGAAAATTATTACACTATTTTGTTGAAAATTATCTTCTTTAATTGACAATATAACTGCTTGTGTAAAAGTGGAAATACTTTGTTAAACATGTATTTTTTGGTTGTTTTTGAAGATTTAACTTTTTTGTTGAAAATTCTTTTTTTTTTTTTGCTTAAAATTAATTATTTAGATGCAAATGTACCGTTTCTATTTGGCGTTGAAACTGATCTTTCTTAGTTGAAAATTCGCCTGTTTTGTTGAAGAACAGTTCTTTTTGGTTTGGAGTTTCCTCTGTTTTGGTTAAAATGCAACTGCTTAGTTTAAAATGAACTTTTTTGATGAAATTTCTTCTTTGGGATTGAAAGTTCAACAATTTGAGTGTATTTTTTGTTCTTTCTTAACTGAAAAATCTTTGTTGAAAATTTAACTACTTGCAAGGCAAATTTGTTATTAATTCAAGAGTTCACAATCAAAAGCTTGAATTTCCGACTAAAAAAGAAGAATTTTTAAACTAAAAGATTAATTTACTACAAAAAATACGAATTTGCAATGGAATTCAAGAATTCTCACTCAAAAAGTTGAAGTTTTAACTAAAATAGATGAATTTATAAACAAAAAGATTAATTTTGTACAAAAAATTACGAATTTACAATGAAATTCAAGAATTGTCAACTAAAAATTTGAAGTTTCAACTCAAAAAGAAGAATTTTTAAACAAAAAAATTAATTTACAACCAAAAAGGCGAATTTTTTAATATAAGTTCAAGTGTTCTGAACAAAAAAGTTGAATTGTCAACTAAAAAAGAAGTATTTTAAAGAAAAAGAATGTTAAAAGAAAAAGATTAATTCACTACCAAAAAGACGAATTTTTAATAAAATTCAAGAGTTCTCAACCAAAAGTTTAAAGTTTCAACTGAAATAGATGAATTTATAAACCAAAAATTTATTTAGTACCAAAAAATACGAATTTGCAAAGAAATTTAAAAATAAACAACCAAAAATTTAAAGTTTCAAATCAAAAAGAAGAATTTTTAAACAAAAAGTTTAATTTACTACCAAAAAGGCGAATTTTTAACCGAATTCAAGAATTCTGAACAAAAAAGTTGAATTTTCAACTAAAAAAGGAGTATTTTTAAAGAAAAAGATTAATTAACTACCAAAAAGCGAATTTTTAACCAAATTTAAGAATTCTGAACGAAAAAGTTGAATTTTTAGCTAAAAAAGAAGCATTTTTAAAGAAGAAGAATGTTTAAAGAAAAAGATTAATTCACTACCAAAAAGACGAATTTTTAATAAAATTCAAGAGTTCTCAACCAAAAGTTTAAAGTTTCAACTGAAATAAATGAATTTATAAACCAAAAATTTATTTAGTACCAAAAAATACGAATTTGCAAAGAAATTAAAAAATAAACAACCAAAAATTTAAAGTTTCAAATCAAAAAGAAGAATTTTTAAACAAAAAGTTTAATTTACTTCCAAAAAGGCAAATTTTTAAGCAAATTCAAGAATTCGGAACAAAAAAGTTGAATTTTCAATTAAAAAAGGAGCATTTTTAAACAAAAAGATTAATTTACTACAAAAAGATTAATTCACTACCAAAAGACGAATTTTTAATAAAATTCAAGAGTTCTCAACAAAAAATTTGAAGTTTCAACCAAAATAGATGAATTTATAAACAAAATAATTAAGTTAATACCAAAAAACACGAATTTGCAATGAAATTCAAGAATTCACAACCAAAAACTTGATGTTTCAAATCAAAAAGAATTTTTAAACGAAAAGATTAATTTACTACCAAAAAGGCGAAGTTTCAACCAAATTCAAGAATTCTGAACAAAAAAGTTGAATTTTGAAGTAAAAAAAAGAATTTTTAAAGAAAAAGAAGAATTCGTATAGAAAAAGACTAATTTACTATCAAAAAGTTTAATTTTCAACTAAAAAAAAGCATTTTTAAAGAAAAAGATTAATTAACTAGCAAACATACGTATTTTTAATAAAACTCAAGAGTTCTCAACCAAAAAGTTGAAGTTAAAAAAAAATAATTTTTAGACAAATAATTTAATTTCCTACCAAAAAATACGAGTTTTCAACAAGATTGAAGAATTCTCAAGCAAATAGTTACACTTTCAACTAAAAACATAAAATTTCAAACAAAAATAATTATTTTCTACCAAAAGCATTCATTATCTGGAAACGTACTAAAAACTGATGCAAACTCCTGTTAAAAAAAAAAAAAGAATCCAACGACCAAATTTGGACCACAAAAAAAAATCCTGTGGTAATCTGGAAAAAAATAATTTTCGGACAAAAATAAAAAAGAAGAAAGAAAAATGAGAAGGGGATGTGGTTGGCTGCCTTTTCATTTTTCTTTCCTCTTTTTTTATTTTCGATTTTTAATGTCGGATTTTAATCTAATTTAAATTTCTTAAATTTCGTACTAAAAACATTATCATATGTTGTTTGAAAAGAAAAATTTGTCTCAATTCTAAAAGTTCACCAATAATTGTCTCAATTTTCAGCTTAGTAAAAGTGGCGGCAGCTTATGATCCAACAATAACCCATTTCCATCCAACAACTTTGAAAAAGCGGCAAATTTATGTTCGATCTGCAGTAAAATTGTTGATTAATTGCACAACGAGACACAAAGCTCTTCTTTCAACGAATATGAAAGCATTCACGAATGCTCTTTCGCGAATGCTTGACGAACTCGAAGCCATCATTGAAAGCAGTACGTATGAAAAGCTGGATAATTCTGATGATTCTAAAATTAATTAATTTAATTTTTCAGCTGTTTCAGAGTCACAACAAATTGCGGAAGCAGGTCTTTTAGTAACTGAATTACTACATTCAATAAATCAGAGTGGACTCTTAGTGGAAAATCTGAGAACTAGTTGGACCTCATGGTTGTCTGGAAGAACTGGAAGAAGTCCGATTGTTATGGGAATTTTGAAAGTCATAGGAGTAGCAGTCGCATCTCCTTCTACTCTTGGAGACATCATGGAAGCTGCTTTGGAAGCTTATTTCAGACAGAACGGTACTTAAGAATTTATTATTTTAAATAATATAATTATTAAAATTGAAACGCTTCAAATTCTTCATATTTCTTGTAAAATATTGCAGTTTCAAACAAAGAGATTAATTTTCAACTAAAATGATGAATCTTAAAAAAAATCTTAACAAAGAATTCTCAGCGAAAAATGTAAGAATTAATATTTCTCCCAAAAAAAGATTTCAAGATTTGATTCGCAAACAGTTGAATTCAAGCCAAAAATATGAATTTTTAACAAAAAAAGTTAATTTTCAACCAAATATTTGAATATTCAAACAAATTATTAATTTTTTAAATCCAAAAGACCAATATTATAGAAAAAATTTAATTTTTAATCAAAGGGATGAATCTTTAACAATATTCTTTCTAGAAAACTGTTTCATTTTCTACGCGGTTACCTGAACTTTTAACCAGAAAAGTTAATTTACAAACAAATATTTAAATTGTCAACCCAGAAAGACGAGTTTTCTAAAAGAAAGTTTAATTTTTAATCCTGAAAAGTGAACTTTTAACAATAATGTTAGTTTTCAACCATATTTTTGAATATTTAACAAAACTGTGAAATTTTTATACTAAAAATACAATTTTTTGTACAAGTTATTTGATTTCCAATCAAAGAGATTAATCTTCAACCAACCTTCGACAATCTTCTTTCGAGAACAAAGATTAATTTTGAAACCCTCAATGTGAATTTTTAACAAGAAAAGTTTATTTGCAATCAAATATTTGAATTTTTTAACCCCAAAAAGGCGAATTTTCTAGAAAGCAGTTTAATTTTCTACCCAAAAATATGAATTTTCAAGAAAAACGTTACTTTTTTACCATATATTTGAATATTCAACAAAACTGTTAAATTTTCTTATCAAAAAGACCAATTTAATAGAAAATATTTTATTCTCAATCAAAGAATATGAATCTTGAACAATCTTCTTTCTCAGGGTGGCCGCTGGACCGGAAAATCTGTAAATGGCCAACTTTGATTTCAACCGTTTTTTAAATAATTTCTCAGTTTTTAAAATAAATAAAGTGCAGTTTTGAAGATTTAAACAGTTAAAAATTAAAAGCATTTGAATTTGACACTTTTTGATAAAAATCAGTTTGAAATTAATATATCATTTATTCCGATTATTTTATTTTTAAATAAAAAATTTCATGATTTAGAAATAATATATTTTTAATTCAGAGTTTCAGGCCTTCCTTTATATTATTTTTTACATTAAATTTAATGAATAAATTTATTAACATATTATTTCTATTAATTTTTTTAGTAATTAAAAAATGTAAGCGTGCGTTTTAATTTTTATTAATTTTTTTTTTATTTATATTTAATTTTTATGCGAATTAATTTGAAATTTGTTAATGTACAAAAAGAATAAGTATTTGATATTTCTCAATATTTCACTGTTCGTTTAAGTCGAGTAAATTGAAATCAAATATTTAAAAGAAAACAATTTGAAACTGAATTGTTTTACATAGAAAGCTTTGAATTTTTAGATTTTCGAAGAAATTTTAATTTTTTAGCGTTACAATTTTAATTAGTTTATTTTAAAAGTGTTTAATTTATAAGTGAAATGGTTAAATTTTGACGTATATATAACAATTGAACACTTATTATTTTTAGAAAAAATTTGAAAAATTTGAAGAGATTTTTAGAAGTTTTGAAGAGATCCAAAATTAATTAAAAACTTGAAATTATTTCTAGTAATTCCAATGAAAAATGTCAATGAATTAAAACATTTTTTCAGAACTTCGAAATATATTTTAAAATTAATCGAAATTTTCCTACAATTTGTTAAAATCCTGCAAATTAAAAAAAAATCTTAAGGAATTTTTTTATTCTTCTGAAATTTTTCACAATCCTTAAAAAAATTATAAATTTTTTGTTTGAAATCTGCAAAAATCTACATTTTTGTTTAAATTCAGCTGTAAGTATTTGAAATTATTTCAAGTTCTAAATTTAATTTGAATCTTTTTGAAACTTCTAAATATATCTTAAAATTACTCTAATATTTTTACAAATAATAAGTTTTCTATTATTATTTATAAATTCAAATTTGTTATGAAATTTACAGAATTTTCTAAAAGTTATAGAAAAAATTCAATTCACTTGGAAATATATTTAAAAGTTCCAAAAAACATTCAAAAATTATTTTGAATTTGAAAAAATTTAAAACCACTTCTAGATTTCTCAAGATTTTGAAATAAAATTTTAAAGCCTTTAAAGAATGCCTAGAGTATTTAAAATAAAAATAATTTAGGAACTGTTAAGTGAAAAAAATTATTTTTCAATTTTTAATGTGTCTACTTTAAAATTGCTTGAAATAATATAATATTAAAAATTTTGAAAGTTCATTGCTTGACTCTTTAATTTAGACTATTGAAAATGTTAACGTGGATTTATATTTTTAGAACTTAATCTGTATCTTTGAACTCTATAATTGATCAAAGTTCTAAAATTTGCAGTTTATTTGCATTTTATTCAACATTTTTTAATGTTAAAGTGTTATTACCTTCGATTTGGCACGTTTAAATTTTTGAGCATTTGAATACACAATTTTTTAATTGAAAACTTTTAAACTTCAATTTTACAAGTTTGGAATTCAAGTGTTTAACTTTGAACAGTTTAATTTTGAAGCCGATAATGTGAATTTTTAATAAAAAAAGTTAATTTACAACCAAATAGTTGAATTTTCAACCCAAAAATGTCAATTTGCATTTAAAAAAAGGAATTTTCAACGAAATAGTTCATATTTCAAGAAGGAAATATGATTTTTCAATCAAATAGTGGAATTTTCTATGAAATTGTTGAGTGTTAAAGCAAAAAAAAAAAAACGAATTGATTCAAAAAGCAGTTTGCTTTCGGACCCAAAAATGAACATGTTAAACAAAAAAGTTAATTTTCAACAAGAAAAAAGAATTGAAAAAAGGCATTTCAACAGAGCAATTATATTTTCAACCAGACATGAATCTTCAATCAAAAACGTGGTTCAGTCAAGAAAAAAATAGAGTAAATTATTGAACTCTAAAGCCGAAAAGATGCATTTTTTACAAAACAGTTTAATTTTGAACACAAAAATGTGAATTTTCAAACCAACAAAAAAACGAATATTCAACAAAATAATTATTTTTAGCAGACATGAATCTTTAAACAAGAAAACTTGTTTCAGTTAAGAAAAAAATGTCAAGCAAATTGTTGAACTTATAAGCCAAACAGTTTCTACAAATTTTCTTCAATTTTTAACAAAAAATATGAACAATAAAGAAAAAAGATGATTGAAAATAAAATTCTAACAAAATAATTACATTTTTAAACAAATACATGAATCTTTAACCAAGAAAGATTTTTCAATAAAAAAGATAAAAAATTTGAAGTAAATTATTTAATTTTCAACCCAAGAAGACGCATTTCCCAGAAGCCAATTTAATATGTAACCAAAAAATGTGACCTTTTAACCTACCAAAAAGTTTATTTTCAACAAAACAAAAAAAAGAATTATCAACGAAATACTTATTTCGACCAAAAACATCAATCTTAAACCAAAAAATATATTTCAGTTAAAAAGGAATTCAAGTAAATTGTTGAATTTTAAAGCCAAAAATGCGATTGCTAAAAACAAAACAGTTTAAATTTCAACCCAAAAATTTGAATTTTCAACAGTATACTTATATTTTCAAGCAAATAGATGAATCTTCAAACAGGAAAAAAATGTAAGTCAAGAATGAAAAAAAATCAGGCAAATTGTTGAATTTTCAAGCTTAAAGGACGCATGTTCTACAACAGTTACATTTTCAAGAAGAAAATATGAATTATCAACTAAGAAATTGAATTTTCAAAATAAAAAAGACGATTTTTCTACAAAACAGTTGAATTTTCAACATAAAAATATAAATTTTAAACAAGAAAGTTAACAGGAAAATTAGGGTGATTTTTCTTGAAAATTACATTTGAATTAATTCTTTTAAATAAAGTTAATTAATGTATCCACGCCATATTGAATTCAGTATAAAATGCTTAAAATTTCACGTGGAAAATTGTTAACAAAATAGTCCCAAAAAGATGAATTTTCAAAAAAAAGTTTCAATAACAGTAAATTAATTTGTAAATAAATAGTTCTATTTACAACTAAATAGTTTATTTTTTAACGAAATAGTGGGATTTGCAACTTAGAAAGATTAATTTACAACCAAATAGTTCAATTTTATATTCAAAAAGGCGAATTTTTTAACAAAACAGCGTAATTTTTGACAAAAAAAGATGACTTTTTAACATAACATTGGAATTTCTAAAGAAAATAATTGAATTCCCAACAAAAGAGTTGAATTTTTAGGCAGGTAATTGAATTTTCAACATACAAAGAAATATTTTCATCTAAATAGTTCAATCTTTAAAAAAATGAATTATCAACCAAGTAGTTGAATTTTCAAGTGAAGAAGATCAATATTCAACCAAAAAAGGAATAATTATATTTTGTGTTAGAAAAAAATTAAGTTTCAACCAAATGTATTTCAACTAAAATTACGAATGAAAAAAGATCGATTTTTTAGAAACAAGTTTAAATTAACCAATTAGTTGAATTTTCAACGAAGAAGTTCGCAAAAAGACGAATGTTCAAACTGAAAAGACGAATTTTCAATTAATAAAGAATAACAATTTCATCCAAAATGTTGAATTTTCATGCCAGAGTTACGAATTTTGTGCAAAACAGTTGACTTTTGAAAGCAAAAATATAAATCTTTAACATAAAGTTCATTTTAATCAAAATAGTTTAATTTTCTATCCAAAAAGAGCAACGTTCAACAAATCAGTTAAAGTTTGGACGAAGAAGATGACTTATTAACATAATAGTGGCATTTTTAAGCAAAATATTGAAATTTTCAATAAAATAGTCGGATGGATTTTATAACAAAAAAAAACGAATCTTCAACAAAATAGTTCAATCTTCAAGCAATAAAATTAATTTCTAAGAAAGCAGCTGAACTTTCAACCAGAAAAGATGAATTTTCAACTGAAAATAATAAATTTTCAGACAACAATGGAATAGTTATATTTTAAGTTAAGAAACTAAATTTCTAAACAAACAAAAAACGAATCTTCATAAAAATAATACAATTTTCAAGCAATAAAATTAATTTTTAACAAAATAGTTTACCCAAGTATTTTAATTTCCAACCAAAAAAGATGACTTTGTTTTTTACAAAATAGTGAAATTATTAACTAAATAATTTCATCTTCAACCTAAAAAAATAAATTTGTAACCAAAAAAGATAAATAATGAACCAAAAAGTTGCATTGACAAGAAAATAGTTGAAATTTCATTTGAAAAGAACGAATTTTTAAAGAAAATAGATCAATTCTGGACGAAAAATATAATATAAAAATGTTTATTTAAAAATAATTAATCATTTGCCAAAAACAGTTGGATGTTCTTATTGGGTTCTATTAATTCAGTTTCAATTTAAACTATAACAGGGTGCCTAGCGATTCTTATCAACAAAATTCAAGGTTTTTTCGAGGTTTTCCAGGTCAAGAAATCAAAATTTTCCAGGTCTCCTTTTTTACATCAAATGATGAAATAAGCGTTTGTCATACATGTAAAAAATGAGCCATTTCATTTTTTATTGACCAAAATGTTTTTGAAATCTTTGTAATGTCTTTGAAATCATTGAAATCTTTGTGAAATCCTTTGAAAAGTATTACAAAACTTAGTGAAAGCTTGAAATTTCGGTGAAATCTTTGAGAAATCTTTTGGCATTTTTCAAAGCTTTTGTAAAATCTTTATAATTCTTGAAATCTTTGAAATTTTGTAAACTATTTCTTTAATATTTGTTTTCGAAATCTTTTGTGTATGTTTAAAATCATTGAAGTCTTTTGCAATCTTCTTAAATGTGTTGAAACCTTTTGAAATCGCTTAAAATCATTGAAATTTTTTGAAATGTTTGAAATCTTTTAAAATCCTTATGAATTCTTTAAAGAAATGGTGAAATATTTTCTAAATCTTTTGTATTCGTTTGAAATCACTGGAATATTTGAAATATTTGTTAAATCTTTTGAAATCTTATAAAAAATTTTGATATCGTTTAAAATATTTGTAATGTTTTCAAATCTTCGAAATATTTTTGAAATGTTTCTTTAATTCTTGTTTGTGAAATCTTTTCTGTTCGTTTATAATTATTAAAATCTTTTCAATTCTTCTCAAATTTGTTAAAACCTTTTGAAATCATTAAAAATCTCTTGAAGTTCTTGAAACGTTTTGAAATCCTTAAGAATTCATTAAAATATTTGAGAATTCTTTCGGAAATCTTTTGTAATCGTTTTAAATCTGGTCAAATATTTTTAAATCGTTTAAAATCTTTGAAATGAGTTGAAATCCTTATAATCTGGTGTACTGCACCCTTGTTGAAATCTTTGAAATTCTCGTATTGTTTTGAAATCTTTATGAATGTTTTATGAAATCTTTGAAACTTTTGTGAAATCTTTTGACATCTCCTAAATAATTTTGAGGCTATTTAAAATCTTTAAAATGTATTAAAATCCTTAAAATCTTTGGAAAGTTTTAAAATCTTTGTGCAATGTTTGAAATCTTTGAAATGTTTGTGAATTCTTTTGAAATCTTTGCGAATTCGTTGGAATTATTTAAATTATTACACATCTTAGTGAAATCTTTTGATATCTCCAAAACAATTTTGAAATTGTTAAAAATCTTTTAAATATTTTGAAATCTTAGAAATGTGGTTTAATATACCCTTTTTAAAATCTTTAAACTCTTTTGTAAGTTTTAAAATCTTTGTGAATTGTTCGAAATCTTCGTGAAATGTTCCAAATCTTTGGGGAATTTTTGTGAAAACTTTTTAATTTAGTGTACACGCCTTTTTTGAATGTTTGAAATCCTGGAAATCTTTGTGAAATCTTTATGAAATTTTTAAGATATTTAAAATATTTTTAAATGTTTGAAATATTTTGAAATCTTTAGAAATATTTTGTAATCTTTTGAAATCTGTTGTAATCTCAAAAACCGAGTGGTCAAACCCTCGAAAAATCCGTTGTATAACCATGGCTTATTCTAATTCTGAAACTGAATTAACATCGAAATTTCAAACTGATAAGTTTTATAATTTCTAAGTTGAACACCTCAACAAAAAGTGCCTTGAAATATCTTTATATATTCTGTAATAAACAAAAGATAAATTATGTCTTTACGAATAAAAAAATGTTCAGCAGAAAGATTGTTTCTAAATGAGATGTTTCTTTCATAATAGGCTGAAGGTTTAAATTACTCTTCGCATTTCGATAAAATTACTGTTTTAAAAGAAAAAAAAGAAAAATTCAAGGTTTTCAATGTCACTAGGCACCCTGTATAAGAAACTAGAATTATTTTTAAAAAAGGGAAAAGACGGGAATAGGGGAAAAGTGTGAAGTCTCTCAATATTATGATTTTTAAATCCTTATAATTATAATTCGAATAATGATTTCAGTTATAGAAGATGTTCAGCCAACCTGGGCTGCGGTTCTGACAATTTTGCAGTCTATTGTACCTCGCCAACCACCAGTCGAGGGAATACTGGTTGCCGACGGAAGACCTCTTTCTTTGTACGCAATTCTTCTGAAAAGACTTCCATCGTGTCGAGACATCCGAGAAGAGGGAATGCTCCTTACGAATTTAATTGATTGGATCACTGCTATTAAGCCCATGTGAGTTCAACACTAGATTTTAATTTTATTTTATTCCATTCACAGGATGGTGATTTAACTGGAAAACCGGGAAATAACCGAGAAAAACCCGGGAATTTAATTTAAAAACTGGAAATTTACTTCTGATTGTAGCAAAATTCAAATTTTCATTATTTTCTTAATTTATGTCAATTTAGAAAAGTGACTTCTGCTTTTTATTAATTAAAAAGGTTAGCTTGTCATACGATTTAAAGAATGTAACGTTCCTTGAGTCAGGGCATTTTAGAAAATAATTATCGTTTTTATTTTTGGAAAAGGCGTTTCGGTAAAGAAATATAATTTCGCGTGAAAGAGATAATTTTTTTTACATGGAACGGGCATTTTTTAAATGAATTATAATTCAGATTGAGAAGAAAGAAAATTTTAAAACCCCTCTTCTAAGTCAAAATTTGTCACAATTTTAAAGTTCCCTCTTCTCAATTTTAGATAAAAAAAGTTCTTCAAGTAGTGTTTTATAGATTAGAAGTAGTATTTCAAAGAAGAAATATTTATAAATTATGATAGCATTTTTTTAAATTGTTCATTGCGAATTGATCTTTTTTTAGTTGAAAATTCAACTACGTGGTTAAAAGTTCAACACTTTAGTTAAAAATTAATTTTTGTTGGTCGAAGATTTATCATTTTAATTTAAAATTCATCTTTGGTTGAAAATGTAACTAGTTTGCTGAAAATAAATTTTTCTTTTTTGGGTGAAAATTCAACTATTTTGTTGAAAATTTATATTTCACGTTCACAAATTAAACTATTTGTTTGAAAAATTATGTACATCGTGAAAAATTTTTATTTCTTTGTACAAAATTAATATTTATGATTGAAAATTCATCTTTTTGGCATAAAATTCAACTATTCCAGTTGAAGATTCATTATTTTAGTTGGCAATTCACTAGTATGGTTAAAAATTAACTTCTTCAACTTCAAATAAGTTTTAGTTGAAAATTTATCTTTTCTAGTTCAAAATCCAACAATTTGGATTAAAATTGGTCTTTTTAAATTGAAAATTCAACTATATTTCATTGAAAATGTACGTATTTTGTTTAAAAATCTATTTTTTTGTGTTAGAAAATTATCTTTTGTTTGAAAGTTAATTTTCTTGTTTAAAAATTCTTCTTTTTTGTTTTAAACAACAAATTTTTAACTTGAAATGTAATTACTAGTCCAGTTGAATACTCAATAATTTTAATTAAACATTCATCTCTTTGTTTGAACTTTTTTTGTGTGTAAAAATTGAATTATTCAAATTTTGGTTAAAAAATTATCTTTTTTAGTTGAAAATTCGTCTTTTTTGTAGAAATTAATTTTCTTGGTTTCACATAAATATGTTTGCTCAAAAATTCAATAATTCGAGTGAAAGATTCATCATTTCAGTAAAAAAATTCATCTTTCTGGTATAAATTTGAACTATTCTAGTGAAATATTTACAATTTTATTTGAAAATTTCTAATTTTGTTTAAAAATATAACTATTAGTTGAAAACTCTTATGTTTGGTTTAAAATTAATTTTGTGAATTAATAATTTTACTATTATATTTTCGGTTGAAAATGATTATTATGTTTAGTTTAAAATTCAACCATTTAGTTAAAAATTTGTCTTATTTAATTAAACAATCAACTATTTCGTTGAAAATTAGTGTGTTTTTTTGAAAAATGGTATTTTTTGGTAGAAAACTAATCTTTTTATTTAAAAAAATAATATTCTTGTTTAAAAATTCATCTTTTTGGTTGTAAATTCAAATGTTTCAGTTAAATGCTCATGATTTTAGTTGAAAATTCCTCTTTTTGGTTTAAAATTTAACTATTCCACTTGATGATTCACAATTTTATTTGAAAATCGAACTATTTTCTGCAAAATCCGTTTTTTCTTTGTTGAAATTTAATTTGTTCAACCATTTTTAGTCAAAATTAGATATTTTTTAGTGTAAAACTTCAGTCTTTTTCCCAAATTCTTTCATTTTGCAATGTTTGGCTCTGTTGTGTTAAAGGATATTTAGAATGAATGTCATGAATTAAAATAAATATTTGTGTTTTGTGTCAAATATGAATATGTTGCTTTTAGTTGACCGGGAAAATTAAAATATTTAAAAAATAGCTTTCAACCAATTTTAATATTCCTTAAATCTGTGATCGTGAATTTAATCAAACGTTTTAAAACGTAAGACACTAGATCCACTTAGTATATGGACATAATCATTTGTTAACATTTATTAACTTTATAATTTTATTCATTCGTAG
Organism: Belonocnema kinseyi; assembly: GCF_010883055.1. Classification (NCBI taxonomy): domain Eukaryota; kingdom Metazoa; phylum Arthropoda; class Insecta; order Hymenoptera; family Cynipidae; genus Belonocnema; species Belonocnema kinseyi. The sequence continues at coordinate 37,426,116 of NC_046660.1, read as the reverse complement.
TTTACAATTTTTATCTCTTAAATATATTTAAAGTTACCTACGTTCTAAATAAAGTGAGACCAAGGTCAAGTTGTTTTATCAATTTTTTAAGAATCTATTACAAAAATAGTGTAAATTGCTATGTTTTCATAAGTTTCAAATAAAATTTAAAGTTACAAACATTTTTAATGTTCTTTCATATGTATATTTCATATGCAACTGAGAATTCATAAAATTAAGCAATTTTAATTACTAGAAAGTAATTAATATATTCTAGATTTACGGTCAAGTTCAAAAGTACTAAATCTTGAACTTAAACTATTAAATCATTAAAAAAAAGGTCCATTCATTATTTGCAACAAATTTTAGGAGAAATACCCAAGCGCAAATAATAAAAAAATATTGAAGCCACAATTGTTTATTTAAATGTAGTTATTTGCATATTTTTGTCTCCAAAAATCGCCAAGCCCCAGGAATCAAAATTGGTTAAATTTTTAAAAAGTTGAGAAATACATAAAATCGAAATTGGAAACTGCAATTATCAAAAATTTTGAAGCGGCGTTTCTTTTTCTTTTATATTTCCAATTTTGACTTCTAGCTCTTTTTAATTTTTTTAGTGTATTTCTATTCTGAAGAATTCTATACATGTTCGAAAAATTTCGAAACCACAAGTGAGAAAAATAATTATATCAAATACAAAACTCCCAATTTTTAAAATTTCCTGTAATTCCAATTTCGATTCCTAATTCTTGCGCATATTTTTTTTCTAGTGTATTTTCTATGGTAAAAACGCCCATATATGCTCAGAAAAAATGCTGTAGTCGCAAGTTTTGAAGGTAATTTTAATAAATACCAAAATCAGAATTTTGAAAATTCTCTGTATTTCCAATACAGAGAATTCCAATTCCTGGACCGCGGCGATTTTATTCCTAAAATTTGTTAGTTACTGGAAAGTTTTCAAGTTGCCGAAAAAATTCTTCTCCGTTTACACAGATGTGAGACATTTTTTTCCAAAAATAGGGTTGAAATAAATACGAATTATCTCTCAGAAAATGATTAATTAAAATCCTCAAAAATTGGGAAGACTTCTTGTCCTTCAGGAATGAAAAACAAATTCAAACTCAATGAATTTAAAAAACTCTGCAAAAAATACATTTTTTTAAACATTTCTTTGGAGGCTCAACATATTTCTTTTTATTTATTACATTCTCGTCCTAATGAGAAGGTATTGGTTTTATGTAAAATTTCATTAAGTTGGTTTTCATAAAACCTCCACGTTTTGAGACCAACTGAGTCAGAAAAAACTATTTTTTATGAAAGTGTTTGCTGTCTATCTGATTTCAAAAATAAAAAAAACGTTCATTTTTGAAAGCCCTAGAAGATTATCATAACAACTTTTTTAATTTGGACGAAAAGTTGAAAATTCAAGATTTGATCGTACCAAAAGAGAAATTAAAAAATTCCATTTTTTTGCCAAACTATGCAATATACGAAAAAAATGAAGAAGCTAAAATTGCGCGCCCTGGAAAAATCGACAAATTTGTTATGAAGCACTTTTCGATAGAACGCGTAGTTTTTGTTTTTATTCGTAAAAAAACAACATTAAAATTAAAAAATAAACCATTTTGGCCTAACGACACAAGCTACGAAAAAAATGAGACAAAACTTGTTTATCCAAAAAAGAGCTACAAATTTTCAATAATTATTTTTTATAGGATGCGCAGTTCATGTTTTATGCGTAAAAAACAATAAAAATAAAAAGTTAATTTTTTGACACACGACACAAGCTATAAAAAAATAGACACAAGATATGAAAAAAATAAATAAACAAAAGGCATGCTTCCAAAAAATACCGAAAACTCATTGAAATTTTTCATGAATGATTTTTGATAGGACATGTGGTTTTTGCTTTAGCCGTAAAAAATAACATTCAAAATAAAAAATAAAATTTCTTTGAAAAAACGACACAAGGTAGAAACTAAAATTAAGAAACAAAAGTTGTTCGCCTGAAAAAATCTATAAATTTATTAATTATCATTTTTGATAGGACGAGTAGATTTTCTTTCAATCGCAAAAAATAAGAGTAAAAATAAAAAAATCATAAAAACAAGGAAATAAGAATTAGTATGATTCAATTTTTATGCATATTACGAATTGTTATAATATAAATTTATTGAAATGATAATGTTTCAGCGTAGCTTAGAATATAATTTAAAGCAAAATAAGAAACAAATGTTAAAATAATCATGATAAATACAATTTGTGCTTTATTTTGCAATATCTGATAAAGCAATCCCAGGCAGAATTACATACAAAATGTATTATATTTGATATAAAAGTTTTGTGTATAATGTAGAAAAGTTGATATTTTGCACAAAATCGAGTGCGAAGCACGAGATACGTGATAAGAATGTGTTCGTTAAGTCGAAAGAGCTTTAACAAAAGAGAGTTCACAATCACAAAATTACAGTTGTCCATCCGTTGACCTTTGACTTTAAAAGCTCTGTGCACGAATGCGGGAGAAATGCAAAGACGGAGTGCGAGAGCCATCCGTCGCGCGCCGTAGTTGCGCTCAAACTTTCAAGCTAAGCTCTTTTAACAAAAGAGAATTAAAAACCACAAAATTACAATAATAGATGTTTTGAGTCTTAATTTTGAAATGTTTGCACAAGAATGTGCGAAAATATAAAGACCGAGTGCGTAGCGCGAGATAAATACAAAATCGAGCGCGAAGCGCGAGAATCAGTAGTCGAGCGCGAAGCGCGCGATGAGAATGGGCCCGCATGGCGGGCAGATTTTTTTTTAACTCGAGTGTGTTGTCCAAATTTAATCGTTAGATTTTTTATGCCCAAGAATTTCGTAATTGAATTTGAATGTCGGATTTGTATTTGTTCTTAATTTAATTTCTTAAATTTTGATGCGAAGCGCAATTTGAATCTATTTTTAATTTCTTTTCAGGCAGTCTTTCGAGGATAAACTTCCACTTTTGTGGGCAAAAGCCCTCGAATTAATATACCGTCAATGTCAATACACTGAAAACACGACAATCGCTGCAAGAGCTTTAAAAGGATTGACAAGAGCCTTGTTTACGGTAGCAGATGACGCAGGTCAAGGCTGGGGAATCTTGGGAGCAATTGGTCTCAGAAAAGGATCTCAGATTTCAATCAGGTATCTTGTAATTTCCAGGCCTCAAAAGCTTAAAAACTTTGAAATCCGTTAAAATCGTTTAAAACCCCCGAAAATATCCTGAGATCCTTAAAAAACTACTAGAAAATTCGTGAATCTTCCTAAATCCCTTGAAATTCCGTAAATAATCTGGAAATCTATAACCTGTAGAAATCGTTAGAAATCCCTAGAATTTTAAAACCTTTAAATATTTTTAAATCCCGTTAAATTCTCTAGAATATTTTTATTTACCCTAAACACTTTAAGATCAATTGAAATTTGTAAAATCCCATAAATCTTTTAAAATCACTTGTAATCCCGTGAAAAGAAAAATTCCCCTAATAATCTTGAAATCTGTTGTCTATATAAATTTTAATTACAGATATTTTAAAAGATTTCACGAGATTTTATAAGGCTTCCGAAAATTTCAATGATTCTAAGGTTTTTTAAAGCTCCCAAAATGTTTTAATAAGTTTTCCAGGATTTCAGGAAATTTGAAGAGTTTTAAAAGAATTTGTACGAAATTTAATAATAATTTAGTGATTTTTAAATAATTTATCTTAAAAAGTAAGATATTTTTTAGGGTTTTTATTTATTGATCCTGAAGTAAAATTGAGAAAACCCACCTTTAATTCTGAGGCATTTCACCAAATTCTTTTGAATTCCCTTAAATTTGTCTAACTTGACTTCAAAATTACTGAATCTAATTAAGTTTTTAAAATATTTTTTAATTGTTTTCTATTGATTCATAAAAATTCACTTTGAAATTTTATGAATTTCATAGAATTCTTCTTGTTTACCTTAAATTCCTCTAAATTCATTCCAATCACAGGGAAATCAATGAATTTATTTGATTTTTAAAATGTTTTCCAATTCATTTGAATTCGTTTAAATTTAATTTGATTGTTTTGAAATCTTCAGAGTGGCCGTTTTAATCGAAGAAATAAATTCCCGGTCATTTCCCGGTTCGCAAACAATTTTCATGGTCAATGAAATTTAAAAAATCGAACACTGAAGCTAGAATTTGTTGTCATTGAGGTCATAAAAACTGAGCTGCAAATAAAAGCACTAAAAGTGGAACTGTTGAATTTTGAACTTTAAAAATTGAAGTTTAAAAGTATTTTAATTCAAAAATGTTATATTTTAATCAATCAGTGAACTTTAAAATGATCAAAGTTACATAATTTTAAGGAACTTTAAGCTAGAAAAATTAAAAATGGAAAAGTTTAAATTTTTTGAACTGAACAATTTTGAGGAAATCCTGATAATTTTATAAAATTTCCTTAAAATTTTTATGCATAAATAAAAATTCAACATTTATTACTTGTACACGAAATTGAGTCTTTGCAAGAGTAACTTAGAAGCTTTGAAAATATTCAAAATGACTTTAATACTTGAAATGAGAGACAAATTAAAAAACAGATTTTTGCAGATTTTAAACACAAAAATTATAAGCTTTTCAAGAAATGTGAAATACTGCAAAATAATAAAAGCATTTTCTTAAGATTCCTAGGAAAATTAATTAAAATTTACATGATAATTTTGAATCTTCTCAAAACTCCTAGATATCTCTTAAAATTTCTCAAATTTGTCTACAAATGTTCATTTGTAAATTATACATAAAAATTCAACAATTTCACTTACAAATTAAACTTTTTTCAAATACAACAATTAAAATTGTGACGTTCAAAGTTTAAAAGCTCTTCGAAATGTTAACGATAATTAAGAATATATTATTATGAAGTTATTTTTAACTTGAAAATAGTTTATGAAGTTTCATTCAGACGTTCACATTTTTTAATGACGATGACATTCGATTTGAAACCGTTTAATCTTTAATGTTAAAATCGAAAGATTCTTAAATTTGTAACTGATTTTAAATCGTGTTCTAAAATCATTTTTTTTTTACTTTTTAATTCTTAAAGTGCAGATCCATTAAAAACATTATTTATTTAGTTTGTTTATTTATTAAATAAAAATGTTTTTTATCAATAATTTTCAACTTCAAACACTTTTGATTTCTAATGGTTCAAGTCTTCAAGGCAGCATTTTTAAATTGTATAAACAAAATATGTAAGCTTAAAAATAAAAATATGAAATGGACTATTCAACTAATTATTTAAAAAACTATTGAAATTCCATTTGGACAGAATTTTCTTAGAAAAATTCGTAAAATTCCTGGTCAAAAAATAAATTCATTGTCATTTCCCGGGTTTTCCGGTCTATAAAAAATCACGGTTTTCCCGGCTCAGCGGCCACCCTGAATCTTATGAATATATACTGAATTGTTTACCCTTTGAGCGCGAAAAATGTATCCCTATGAGCGTTACAAAATAGTATTTTATTCCAGTTTCGACCCTGGCCACCTTTTGGCTCTGAAAAGCGGGTCCGACGCATTTTTTTATACCTTTGTTTAAGCCTCGAATTCTGATCTGCTAATTTTTTTTCGCCCCGCAATTTTTACATTCACTCCGCTAATTTTATTTTCGCCCCGCAAATTTTACTTTCACTTCGCTAATTTTATTTTTGCCCCGCAAATTTTACTTTCGCCCCGATAATTTTACTTTCGCCCCGCTAATTTTAATTTTGCATCCCTAATTTTACTTTCGCCCCGAAAATTTTACTTTCACCACTCTAATTTTATTTTTGCCCCGCTGATTTTACTTTCGCCCCGCTAATTTTACTTTCGCACCGCTAGTTTTACTTTCGCACCGCTAATTTTACTTTCGCCCCGAAAATTTTACTTTCACCACGCTAATTTTATTTTTGCCCCGCTGATTTTACTTTCGCCCCGCTAATTTTACTTTCGCCCCGAAAATGTAACATTCACCCCGCAAATGCGGTTAGCGAGAAATATATGCTACTTTCGCCCCTATTTTCAAGGGCAAAAGGTGGCGATTTCGGTTGAGTGTGGAATAAAGTACCCTTTTGGTTCCTATATTTTATCCGATAAGGACTGTGAGGCCCGTATTTGCAAAACACTCTTATTTTCACACTCTTTTAATTCCAAAAACAGGTGTAAGTTCTTGAGCAGAGCTCTGGGAGTTTATTGTCTCGCTCAAATGCCGGAATCAAAATTGGAACAACAACTAGTACGATTTACGCCCCACTCGCCAGGTGTAGCTCCTTTGAGATCAAACGACTCGGACGCGGTTGAAGTTCGACCTAGTGCTGATGCCATCAAAGCTATGCAGAGTCTGGAAGCCTTGCTTGTCAATAAGCAATACCTGGAGCTAAAAGGCGATGTCGAGCAAGCAATCAGATTAATCAAGGACTCTGCGAATTCTCTTCACAATGCGGTTGCCGTTGCCGGCACTCTCACTGGCGAGATTTACAGTGAAAGGTATCTCCACGTATTGACGGATTAAATTATCTATAAAGTTGCTACAAATTATTTAAGTCAAGGTTTCCATATTTTTCGAAAGATAAATAATTTTATGTTTATTTCGTCGAAATCTAGTCATTTATTGATAGGCCGCTATTTCTCTAGGGTTCAACGATAAGTTTTAGACATTGTTACGAAGTCGATGTTTCGCTGATAGATTTAAAAATGGGATTATGAGAATTATTTAATGTACTGTTATTTCGAATCTTTAGTTTGTTGAATGTAATTCACGAATTAAATAGGGCTGTGTGTTAAAAAATATTTTGATACCGTGTAGGAATCGATACATTAGTTTAGGCTCGATTGCGAAATTGCTCGTTTT